>NC_065596.1:14681639-14992691 GCF_024542745.1 Macaca thibetana thibetana | reverse complement strand
TCCGCTCACTGCAAGCCCCGCCTCCCGGGTTCACGCCATTCTCCTGCCTCAGCCTCCGAGTAGCTGGAACTACAGGCGCCCGCCACCACGCCCGGCTAGTTTTTTTTTTTTAGTAGAGACGGGGTTTCACCATGTTAGCCAGGATGGTCTCGATCTCCTGACCTCGTGATCCACCCACCTCGGCCTCCCAAAGTGCTGGGATTACAGGCTTGAGCCACCGCGCCCGGCCAGAGGAATTCTTTTCTTTCTTTCTTTTTTGGATAGTTTATGTATAGAAACACAACTGATTTTTGTATGGTTTTTTTTGAGATGGAGCCTTGCTCTGTGGCCAGGCTGGAGTGCAGTGGTGCAATCTCGGCTCACCGCAACCTCCACCTCCTGGGTTCAAGTGACTCTCCTGCCTCAGCCTCCCGAGTAGCTGGGATTACAGGCACATGCCACCATGCCCAGCTAATTTTTGTATTTTTAATAGAGATGGGGTTTCACCATGTTGGCCAAGATGATCTTGCACTCCTGACCTGGTGTTCGTCCTGCCTTGACCTCCCAAAGTGCTGGGATTACAGGCATGAGCCATCACACCTAGCCTGTATGTTGATTTTGTATCCTGCAACAAAAAGTAAATTTGTTTACTTGTTCTAACAGTTTTTGGTGGAGTTTTTGGGTTTTCTGTATATAAGATCATGTCATCTGCAAACAGTTTATTTTACTTCTTCCCTTCTAATTTGGATGCCTTTTATTTCTCTCTCTGTTTTGCTTAATTGCTCTGTCCAGGTTTTCTGGTACTGGGTTGAACATAAGTAGTTAGATTGGGCACCCTTGTCTTGTTCCTGCTCTTAAAGGAAAGGTTTTAGCTTCCTACTGTTGAATATGATGTTAGCTGTGGGCTTGTCATATGGCCTTTATTATGTTGAGGTACATTTCTTCTGTACACAAATTTGAGAGTGTTTTTTTTTTTTGAAACAGGAGTCTTGCTCTGTCTCCTGGGCTGGTGTACAGTAGCATGATCTCTGCTCACCACAGCCCCACCTCCCAGGTTCACATAATTCTTGTGCCTCAGCCTCCAAGTAGCTGGGATTACAGATGCACACCACCATGGCCAGCTACTTTTTGTATTTTTAGTAAAGACAGGGTTTCACCATATTGGCCAGACTGGTCTCAAACTCCTGATCTCAAATGATCTACCCGCCTTGGCCTCCCTAAGTGCTAGGTTTACAGGCATGAACCACTGTGCCTGGCCTGTTGAAGGTCTTTATCATGAAAAGATGTTTTATTTTGTCAAGGCTTTGTCTGCGTTTATTGAGATGATTATAAGAACTTTGTCCTACATTCCGTTAATGTGGTGTATCACATTGCTTAATTTGTATTATTTTGAACCATCCTTGAACCCCAGGAATAAACCCTACATGATGTTAACATGTGGTTGAATTCAGTTTGCTTCTATTTTGTTGAGATTTTTTGTGTGTTTGTTTTGTTTTTCAGACTGGGCCTAACTCTGTCTCCCAAGCTGGAATGCAGGGGCACAATCATGGTTCACTGCAGCCTTGTCCTCCTGGGGTCAAGCAATCCTCCTACCTCAGCCTCCCAAGTAGCTGAGACCACAGGCGTGTGCCACCACACCCGGCTTTTTGTAGAAATGGGGTATCACTATGTTCCTCATGCTGGTCTCAAACTCCTGGGCTCAAACAATCCTCCCACCTCAGCCTCCCAAAATGCTGGGATTACAGGCATGATCCATTGCACCTGGCCTTGTTGAGGATTTTTGCATCTATATTCCACAAGGATATTGGCCTATAGTTTTCTTGAAGGCTTCCTGTCTGGCTTTGGTATCAGGGTATTGGTGGCCTTATAAAATGAGTCTGCAAGTCTTCCTTCTTCAGCGTTTTGGAAGAATTTAAGAAGTATTGGCATTCATTCTTTCTTCTTTCTTTTGAGACAGAGTTTTGCTCTTGTCGCCTGGGCTGGAGTGCAGTGGCATGATCTCGCCTCACTGCAACCTCTGCCTCCTGAGTTCAAGTGATTCTCCTGCCTCAGCCTCCTGAGTAGCTGGGATTACAGTCGCCCCCACCCCCCCCCCACCCCACCCGGCTAATTTTTGTATTTTTGGTAGAGATGGGGTTTCACCATGTTGACCAGGCTGGTCTCTAACCCCTGACCTTAAGTGATCCACCTGCCTCAGCTTTCCGAAGTGCTGGGATTACAGGCGTGAGCCACCACGCTCGGCCCATTAATTCTTTAAATATTTGGTAGAATTCACCAGTAAAGCCATTTGGTCCTGTTCATGCAGGGTGGTTGTTTACTGATTTAATTTCCTTACTTGTTTTTGGTTGTCCAGGTTTTTTATTTCCTCATGATTCAGTCTTGATAGATTGTATGTTTCTAGGAATTTGTCTGTTTCTTCTAGGTTATCCAATTCATTGGCATATAAGTGTTCATGGTAGTCTCTTCTGGTTCTCTGTTTTTCCGAGGCATCCATTTTAATGTCCCTTTCTTTAAGATTATAATCTTATTTGAGTTTTCCTTCTCTTTTTCTTAATTACTATAGGTAAAGATTTCTCCATTTATTTAATTTGTTTAAAAAAAAAACCGAGCTCTCAGTTTTGTTGATCTTTTGTTTCTAGTATCTATTTCATTGATTTATTTTTGCTCTAATCTTTATTATTTCCTTCCTTCTAACTTTGGGCTTAGTTCTTTTTCTAATTCCTTGAGGCATAAATTAGGTTGTTTATTTGATACCTTTTTTTTTTCTAACATGAGTATGTATTGCTATAAAGGTTTGTCTTAGAACTTCTTTTAACTGCATCCCGTAAGTTTTGGTATGTCAAG
Organism: Macaca thibetana thibetana; assembly: GCF_024542745.1. NCBI lineage: Eukaryota > Metazoa > Chordata > Mammalia > Primates > Cercopithecidae > Macaca > Macaca thibetana. Next base: position 14,989,868 of record NC_065596.1, on the reverse strand, counting down.
TTTCTATTTTTGTTTGTCTCAAGATAATTATTAGTTTTCTTTTTTTTTTTTTTTTTTTTTTTTTTTTTTTTTTTTTTTTGAGACGGAGTCTCGCTCTGTCACCCAGGCTGGAGTGCAGTGGCCGGATCTCAGCTCACTGCAAGCTCCGCCTCCCGGGTTCACGCCATTCTCCTGCCTCAGCCTCCCGAGTAGCTGGGACTACAGGCGCCTGCCACCTCGCCCGGCTAAGTTTTTGTATTTTTAGTAGAGACGGGGTTTCACTGTGTTACCCAGGATGGTCTCGATCTGCTGACCTCGTGATCCGCCCGTCTCGGCCTCCCAAAGTGCTGGGATTACAGGCTTGAGCCACCGCGCCCGGCCTCTTCACTCTTTTTCATTGTTTTTTCTTTTTGTTCCTCTGACTATAATCTACTTTTTATTTTGTTGATTCTTCTGCTTGATGATGTCTGCTCTTGGACCCCTCTAGTTAATATTTCAGTTCAGTTATTGTACTCTTCAGCTCCAGTATTTCTCTTTTGTTCTTTATCATTTCAATCTCTGGGTTGAATTTCTCACTTCATCTATTATTTTACTGACCTCATATAGTTATGTATCTCTGCTGTAATTTAACTCACTGATCTTTAAGATGATTATTATGACTTCCTTCTCAGGTGATTCACAGGTCTCCATTTCTTTGGGGTTGGCTACTGAATATTTGTTTTCTTCCTTTGTGTCATGGTTTCTTCTTGATTCTTCATGCTGTTTGTAGGTTTGCTTTGCTGTCTGTGAATTGAAGTAGTAGGTATTTCTCAGTCTTTATGAGTTAGTCTTGACTGGGAAAGACCTTCATCCATTAGCTGTGCTCCGTATGAGACAAGATCAGGACTGACCCCTACAGGAGTGTACCATAAGGTTGGTGACAAGTACATCTTCTCTTCTCTCTCTCTCTCTCCACAGAAAAGCGTCTCAGTCATACAGAGCAGATGTAAGAGGATGTCTGCCTCATTGCTTTCTCAGATGATCAGCACCTCAGTATGAGACAAGATGGCTACTAGCTCCTTGGAAAACTCTCTGAGAGGTCAGGAGGTCAAGTAGCCAATCTCACTTCCCATGAAGAAATAATCAGTCAGGGCAACTGAGCTGAGCTGGTTTGGGGGAAGGGCTAAGTTGAAAATTGTTCTTACCCGTATAAATGCAGCTGCTCTCAGTTTGTGCTCCTCTGGGGTTGCTTGCAATTATTAGTTTGATTATGGATTTATCTTCAAGGTATTTTGGTTCCAGTATTGTTGTTACATGTTTTCATGAGTGAACAGAGAGGTAGGGCTTCCTACTCTGCCGTTTTACTGACATTCTCTGTGATATATTACTTATTGAATCTTAAAATACAAATAAGGTAGCTCTGAATTGCTAATTCAGACCCCTGTGGAAAACAGATTTATTAACTGAGTTGTTTTTGTGTGATTCTTTTATATTTAGGCTTAGATTATATGTTCAAAATACTGTTTTCCAAATTCACTTAGATGAGTTATTTTTATCTTTCAATATGGTTTTGTTATTCATTTGTAATACAGTTAAAAAGCAACCATTTTTGTCACCTTAAAGTGTAATGTTAGCTTTGGCGTTTTTGTAGATGCCCTTTATTAGGCTGAAAATTTTTCTTGGTCTTATTGAACTTCATTGAAAACAATCATGGTTAATGAATTTTGTCAGATTCCTTTTCTGCATCTCATGAGATCATCTGATTTTCTGGCCTGCCAATATGTTGCATTAAATTGATTTACATTTGAATATCTCACGTTTCTGGGATATGTTCTAACTTGATGTATTATCTCTTCATATATAGAGGTATACATATGTATGTGTATATATATATATCACTGTATTCATTTTGCTAAAATTTTATTAAGGGTTTGTATTAACTCTGCTCTCCAACCAGCCTGTGATAGCTGAGGGCCCAGAGTGCCTTAAATGGATTTACCTTTACCCCTTTGCCCTGCCACTTGCCTTTGGGGATGGCTGCCTTGGTCATCAGGGAGGCTACATGCACCTCAGTGATCCTGCCTTATCCCAGCCTTTAATATACTATGGTCTGGTATTAGGTGAAGACTTGTGAGAGTCTGTGGATGGATTCATCACTGTGATTTCTGTAACTGAGATGTCTCAGAATTCTAATGTGGTCTGTCAGCCACACTCTGCTGTCAAATTTTGGTAAGATTTAATGATGATTTCTTTATACCTTCATGTGTGGCAGATTCCTTCTCTCAGCACTCATTCAAGATTGAGAAAAATCATGAGTATATTCTTTCTTAGCAAAGCTTATTATTTAGGTGTATCTGCATTCTTGGCTCTCTGATGTATTTTTAAAAGGTATGATTTTATAACTATGTGGCTTGCGTTTTAAGAGAGAAGGATCAACCCTTGGAAGTTTTACATTCTAATATGAATGTATGAGAACATTTATTTTGGTTTTTGTTTTGTTGTGTTTTTGAGACGAGGTCTCTGTTGCCCAGGCAGGAGTACAGTGGCAAGATCACGGTTCACTGCAGCGTTGACCTCCCGAGGCTCAGGTCTTCCTCCCACCTCAGTCCCCTGAGTAGCTTGGACTATAGGTGAGTGCTACCACACCTGGCAAATATTTGTATTTTTTGTAGAGACAGGATTTCACCATGTGTTGCCTAGGCTGGGCTCAAGCAATCCACCTTCCTCAGCGTCCCAGAGTGCTAGGATGAGCCACCATGCCCAGCCAGAAAATTTTAAAAATAGATATTTGTAGAGTTATACATCCAGGAGGATTTTTAGAAATGGGATTTCTAAGTCAAAGGGTAAATGCGTATATAATTTAACTATATGCTGCCAAATTCCCTGGTGTTTTTTTTTTTTTTTTTAATGAAGTTAAAAATAATTCCAAAGGAAGCTAGGCATAGTGGCTCACACATGTAATCCCAGCCGTTGGGGAGGCCAAGGCAGGAGAATCACTTGTGTCCAACGTGAGCAAGATAGCAAGACCCCATCTCTGCAGAAAACTAAAGAATTCGCTGGACATGGTGGCACATGCTTCTTGTCCTAGCTACTTGGGAGGCTGAGGTAGGATTCCTTGAGCCCTGCAGGTCAGGGCTGCAGTGAGCCAAGATTGTGCTACTGCACTTCAGTCTGGGCAACAGAACAGGGCCCTGTCCCTTACCCCATCCCAAAAACAAGCCTGAGAATAAGAGGAGATAATTCCTGCTTAGGTAACTGACCAAAAAAAGGCTTATATCCAAAATATATTAAGAACTCTCTTACACATTAATTCCAAAAATTCAAACAATCCAATAGAAGAATCAGTAAAGAGGCTTGAGCAGGCTCTTCACAAAACTGTGCTATGGATAATAAACATGAAAAATTGAAGTTTTTATCCTCATTAATTATCAGGCAAATGGAAATTAAATCTGCCACTACACATGCATCAGAATGGCTAAATCCAAAAAGAGTTACAATACCAAATGTTGAAGAGAGTTTAAAGAAACTAGAGTTTGCATATACTTTTAGTGTGTAAAGTAGAAATATGTTTTGAAAAACGATTTGGCATTGCGTTCCAAATTTGAACTTAAGGATATACCCTTAAATACAACCATATAACATCATCATTTGAAGTAGCTCAGAATTAAATAGCTTTAATGTCTGTCTACAAGAATACATGAATAAACCAAGCTATAATGGTTAAGTATCAGAAATATTTGGGACCAGAAGTGATTTGGATTTCAGAAGTGATTTGGATTTCAGATTTCTTCAGATTTTGCAATATTTGCATTATACTTCAGAAATTTAAAATGTTCCAGTGAGCATTTCCTTTGAGTGTCATGTCTATGCTCAAAAAGGTTTTTTTGGAGCATTTTGGATTTCAGATTTTCAGATTAGAGATACTCAACCTGTTTTATGGAGTGCTTTTAGGTAAAAGGAAAAGAACTACAGCTATGTGCAACAGTATGGATGACTCTCATAAACATAATGTTGAATCAAAACAGCTAGACATAAATGAATAAATGATTTCATTATAAAGTTTAAAAACAGACAAAATTAATCTATACTGTTAGAAGTGAGAATAGTGCTACCATTTGAGAAGAGGGGCAATGATTTAGACGTGTCGTGTGCATCAAGGTGTAGAAATTAATGATGCATTATACCTTTGTAATTCTACACTTTTGTGAATATATATTTCAATTAAGTGTTTAAAAAATTCAGGTGTCATTTCCAAGTGTTTGAAAGAGATTAGCAAAATGAATATAAAGAAAACATCAAAAGCTGAAAGCAACATTTAATGGGAAAAAAAGTAAAACTGATCAGTAAACTCAAGTGATAGGTTTTTTAGAAGTATAAAATTGGCTGGTCATGGCCGGTCGCGGTGGCTCACGCCTGTAATCCCAGCACTTTGGGAGGCCGAGGCGGGCGGATCACGAGGTCAGGAGATTGAGACCATCCTGGCTAACACAGTGAAACCCCGTCTCTACTAAAAATACAAAACAAATTAGGCGTGGTGGCGGGCGCCTGTAGTTCCAGCTACTCAGGAGGCTGAGGCAGGAAAATGGTGTGAACCCGGGAGGCAGAGCTTGCAGTGAGTTGAGATGGCACCACTGCACTCCAGCCTGGGCGACAGAACAAGACTGTGTCTCAAAAACAAACAAAAAATTGGTTGGTCATGTGGCTAGCACCTGTAATCCAGCACGTTGGGAGGTCAAGGCGGGAGGATCGCTTGAGCCCAGGAGTTCAAGATCAGTCTTCCCAACATTGTGAGGAACCCTCTTCTCCATTCCAGCCCTACCACCACTCTCTACCAAAAAAAATTTTTTTAATTGGCCAGGTGTGGTGGGGGCTTGTGCCTGAAGTCCTAGCTACTCAGAAAGCTGAGGCAGGAAGATTGCTTGAGCCCAGGAGTTCAAGGCTGCTGTGAGCTTGATCCTACTATTACACTCCAGCCTTGGAGACAGAGTGAAGCTCCGTCTCTCCCATACCCCCAGAAAAGTATAAAATAGACAAACTTTTGCATAATGTGTGATTCAGCATTTCATCCACCCCATACATTTTCTTTTTTCTTTTTCTTCTTTTTTGTTGAGACAAGGTCTGGCTCTATCGCCCAGACTGGTGTGCAGTGGCATGATCTCGGCTCACTGCAACCTTTGCCTCCCAGGCTCAAGCCACCTTCCCACCTCCCAAGTAGCTGGTACTACAGACATGCACCACCACACCTGGCTAATTTTTGTGTTTTTTGTAGAGACAGGGTTTTACCATGTTGCCCAGGCTGGTCTCAAACTTGTGAGCTCAAGTGATCTGCCTGCTTTGGCCTCCCAGAGTGCTGGGATTACAGGCATGAGCCACACCCCATACATTTTCTACCCTCTGCTAGGACCTATGAATATTAAAAGAAAAACTTTAGATAAATGTAATAGTTAAGCATTAAAGGATTCGTGAATCAGGCAGCACTCAAAACCAGAAGAGGTTCAGGGGCTCTGCTGTAGCAGCATGCCCATGCCCAACTGGGTTTTATAGACTGAATATGGAAGCAAAGTAAAGAAATTACTTAATTGGCTACAGCTAGGCATTAGCCTTAGCAGTATTCTGAGTTTCTTGTGTGAACCATTAGTATTATTCTATTGCTTTGGATAAGAAGTTGAGTGTCACTTTTTAGGCAAGCCAGATGTCAGTTTTCAAGTGTCTTATGGTTATTTTCTTCTATTTTCTTGCCCAGAACCAGTTCTGAGTCTGTAAATACACATTTATATGTGTGTGTGGTAGGAGAGGTGGAGGATGATATTACTTATCCATTCGTCTACTTTTTTCCATAGTATTTGTCACCAATTGATATAATACATATTTATGGCTGGGCATGGTGGCTCACGCATATAATCCCAGCACTTTGGGAGGCCAAGGCGGGCGGATCACCTGAGGTCAGGAGTTCGAGACCAGCCTGACTAACATGGGGAAACCCTGTCTCTACTAAAAATAGAAAATTAGCTGGGCGTGGTGGCACATGCCTGTAATCCCAGCTACTCGGGAGGCTGAGGCAGGAGAATCGCTTGAACCCGGCAGGGCGGAGGTTGCAGTGAGCTAAGATTGCCCCACTGAACTCCAGCCTGGGCAACAAGAGCGAAACTCCATCCCAAAAAAAAAACAATAAAACTTGTTTATGTGTTTATTATCTGCTTAGCACTTTAGAATGTGAGATACCTAAGGTCTAGGACATTTTTTGTATAGTTGACTATCCTAAGTGTCTAGTATATTACCTCACGAAGATAAGGTCCTTCATAAATATTTGCAGAGTGAATGAAAGCATAAGCCAGAGATAAGGACTTGAAGGGAAGTCACCTGGCCTACATGACTTTGCCAGCTGGAGGAGCTAAAGATGTCTAAATTCAATAAACTGTTTGTGTTGGGAGTCCTCAAGACCACCACCCTCATGCTCAGTGATAGAAGTACTCACAGGACTCAGAAGCTATTAAACCTACAGTTATGGTTTATTACAATAAAAGGGTACAGATTAGAATCTGCAAAGGGAAAAGATGAATGGAATGAAGTCTGGAAAAAACCAGTCTTCTCTCCCGTGTAGTCACATGGACAGTGCTTAAGTTGCTGACTAGGGAAGCTCACCTGAGCTTTGGTGTCCAGGATTTTTACCAAGGCTTAGTCCCGTAGGCATACAGCACCTGAATGACTTACTTCATACACTTATGCCCAGCCCGTCAACAGTTCAAACTCCTGCGTTATTGCCAGAAGCCTCAGGCATACAAAAACAAGCCTTCAGCATAAATCATATGGTTAGCGTACACAATCTGGTCACGCTAATATAGTTTGGCTCAGTAGCTCAACCATACAAAAATATACACTTATCAGGCAAGATATTCCACAGGCTAACAGGTCATCTCTCACAAACTGAGCCAAGTGTCAGTCCTGAAGACAGATCTTTCTCAGGAGAGTGCGGGGTTTGGGCATCCCAGGCCTGTTGAGTTAACCTTTCCGCACATCATTTCATGACGATCTCGTGGTCACGTTGGAGAATAAGAAGAACCTCAGGAGTTTAAGTTTGTTAGTCAGTGTAACCTGCATTCTTATCCTGGCTCACACTTCCTGATTGGTGATGTTGGGTCAATTAGTGTCTGAGCTTATTAGGTTTCCTCAACTAATACGATAGTAACAAAAACTGCTTTGATAATTATATGAACTTATCCTACCACTGTTTCTGGCACATGGGTACCAGGTAAATGGCATTTGTTATTATTTATGTCCACGTGGCATAATACTGTAGTGGCATTCACATGAACAACTTCATCTTCTGCAGAGAGATGGCTAATGAATGGCGCTTGATGACAGATGAGTAATGCCTGTTGCTTAAAGATTGACGGTATGAGACAAGACTCCCATTACTACTTAATCAAGAGGAATTGAGATTGACCTACTCATAAGTTCAGACAATGTCTCGAAGAGACTTTGGGAACAAGATATTCAGGTACATTTCACTGTTAGACTCACAGGATGCTGGCCATTGATCTTTCCCTTTGTGGTAAGTCCATGTTAATGGTCCTTCGAGACCCTGCTTTAACCAGGCTGTGAACAGCTTGTCTTGTGATTAGGGTTTAGGGTCTAAGTGGCCCTGCTTTTGAGATATCTGGAAGGGGCTAAAGTAGATATGAATATTCTGTGGTCTAAATCCTGGGATTTGGGAAGGAGGGGTAAGTACACAGGCTTTTGAGATACCTAGAAGGTGCTAAAGTAGATATGAATATTCTGTGGTTTAAATCCTGGGATTTGGGGAGGAGGGGTAAGTATGCAGGCTTTTGTGGAAGAGGTTCAGCTTAATCACATGATGAGTTTCATTTTTGGCAAATAAGAAGGAAAATGTTAACTTCTCCAGACTTTTTATTCCTTATAAAATGGAATTGTTAAACTCTCTCTCCTGGTCATCAAAGCCTGAAGCATATTTTCTGGCTTCAGGTGAGTCACGCTGCTCAGGCATTTTATTGTAATAATGTATGTGTGTCCGCTTAGTATTAATATGAGGTGGCTTCTTGGCTTGTGAGTATGGAAGCTATCAGCAGCCTGGATTCTCAAGTTTTATTTCTTCTTCTCAAGATCATCTTTCTCAAGACTTCTTCTGTCTTCATGAGGCAAAATTTGAAGAGGAAAGGATGGTGGCTGGGTGGTTGACAAGTTACTCTCAGGTAAGTAGGAAATTGCTTTTTCTGTAGAAGCATATGCTTCTTATTACCATGTAGATGTGTTTTCTCCTAGTGGAACAGAGCTCCTACAAGCAAAGAGGGTCTGCTTAGGGACCACATCTCTCATCAAACTTCTTCGGACCACAGGCCTCTCACGTGGTTAACAGATTTCACAGGGAAATGATCCTACTATCCCAGTGTTTACTAATTCAGTCTGACTCTCATCCATGCTGATTATATGCTTTCATTTTGCTGTGATAGGGAGAGAATGCACTTGTGCTTCTCAGAATTTGTGCTGTCACTAGAGCATTTATTTGAGTGTCTGTAATGTACTCAGGATTGTACTAAAACCTGTCGATAGCGAACGATAAGAAGTCACAATCTAGTTGTGCTGAGATATATTCAGTTAGGTGAAAGAGGTGCTCTTCAAGCCATGTGACTAGATGAGATCACCAGTGAATATGTACAGACAGAGGAGAAGAAAGTGAGGACCGTCAAGTGATAGGGACCAAAGAGTCTTATCAAGGCATGCCAAGACAAGGTCCCTCATTGTCCAGTCAACATAGCGGAGAAGGTACTTGCTTGATGCCAGCATGTGTGTGATGGTTTAGGATTCAGTGACCTTTGAGGATGTGGCTGTGGACTTCACCCAGGAGGAGTGGACTTTGCTGGATCAAACTCAGAGAAACTTATACAGAGATGTGATGCTGGAGAACTACAAGAATCTAGTTGCAGTAGGTAAGGCTGGTACCATTCTTTTCGTTTAGTTTTTTTCTGGAACAAATATGTCTTAAGTAACTATATTCTAGGCTCTCTGCTTGTTAATGGGCTGCATTGGTAAACAGGCGAAACATTGTTTCCATCTCATAGACCTTACTGCCTAGTGATTTTTCTGATGAAATTGAACATCTATTCATTGTTCTGGCTTTGTTTTCTCCATGGATAAAAGACTTAGAGCTTCTTGAATATGTATACGAGCTTGAGCCTGGGTTGCATGGGAAGAATTGCTAGTCCTTTTGGTGCACAGTGAATGAGAAAAGAGTATTTGCAGTTTAGGTTCACTTGAAAGTTTTTGTCATGAACATTGTGCTGTTTAAGTTATACCTGAGAGGGTTCAGAATGCCCAAACAGCAAAATCTTAGCCCTTAATTCATGGAAGCATTTGTTATCCCTTGCACATTCTTTCTTTTCTTTTTTTTTTTTTTTTTTTTGAGACAGAGTCTCGCTCTGTCGCCCAGGCTGGAGTGCAGTGGCATCTCAGCTCACCGCAAGCTCCGCCTCCCGGGTTCACGCCATTCTCCTGCCTCCGGAATAGCTGGGACTACAGGCGCCCACCACCACGCTCAGCTAATTTTTTTGTGGGTTTTGTTGGTATTTTTAGTAGAGACGGGGTTTCACCGTGTTACCCAGGATGGTCTTGATCTCCTGACCTCATGATCCGCCCGCCTCGGCCTTCCAAAGTGCCCGGATTACAGGCTTGAGCCACTGCGCCCGGCCATCCCTTGCACATTCTAACATCATTCATCTTTCTCCGAGAGCAGGGTACTAGCTACGCAGACATGGTTTGACTTTTCAGGTGAAACAAGAAGAGTTAAAGACAGTGCAGAAAATTCTCCAAGATGAGAGAAAAGACAGATGTGATTATTTGTGAGAAACAGCCCCGATCGGAGGTGCAGTCTGTTTATAAATGTTAAGTAGGAAGGTTTTGAAAGTGTACTTTTTTGGGGAGAATATCAAGGCCAATTGGTTTCTGTGGTTCCTTGGGTACCTTAACTTTTCTTTCTCTTTCACTTTTCATCCGTCTTGGAAACTTTCTTTTGCCCTGACATTAAGATGTGTCTCATTTCTTCTTTAAATTTATGATTTGCATTTAGCTGTGTATCCATTTCCTTTCAACTTTGTTTCCCTGGCTGTACCTCTTTTTTGTTCACTATAAAGTCTCAATGTTTAGAGAACTATTTCTTTTTGTTGTTGTTGTTTTTTAGAGACGGAGTCTCACTCTGTCAGTTCACTGCAACCTCTGCCTCCGAGGTTCAAGCGATTCCCCTGCCTCAGCCTCCTGAGTAGCTGGGACTACAGGTGCGTGCCACCTTGCCTGGCTAATTTTTTTTTTTTTTTGGTATTTTAGTAGAGATGTGGTTTCACCATGTTGGCCAGGATGGTCTCAATCTCCTGACCTCGTGATCCGCCTTTCTTGGCCTCCCAAAGTGCTGGGATTACAGGCGTGAGCTACCACGCCCAGCCTAGAGAACCATTTCTTAGTGAATCACCTACCAACTTGACCTCAGTACCTTACTGTTGCTAGACTCTTATTACATCCAAGTTTCTCAATTTCTGTTTCCCTTTCTTTAAAAAACAAAAACAAAAACCAAAAAAAAAACTGTATTTCAAGCCAGTGTTTGAAACTACAATACACGCTAGTCGTGCATTTTTAATACCCTTTTTAAAATCATTATTTCTCTAAGAACTTAAAATTTTTTTTTTCATCTTATTTCAGATTGGGAGAGTCATATTAATACCAAATGGTCAGCACCTCAGCAGAATTTTTTGCAGGGGAAAACATCCAGTGTGGTGGAAATGGTAAGATTCAGAAGGTATAATTTATTGCCTTCCATGTTAGAGGAAGATTGGAAATTCCGTAAAATGGAAAAGCCGCACAGTAACCTTTAGACATTTGAGACTAGTGTTTTTCACCCAAAAAGAATCTGTCTCTTGGAGACACTGTGGATCATGAGTTTGACAAACACTCTAAACATCCCTCATAATATATTTGCTTACATATTTCCTTCAACTAAACATTCCCATATAGGTATCTCAGATGTTTTTGATAAATAATTCACTCTTGGGCCACTATCAGCTAAGCTCTATTTAGAAGCCCTGTGAAAGTAAAGAATATAACAGAACTTCCTGCAGTCACTTTGTTTCACTTGAAAGCACTCAGATCTGAACCATGCATTGCAATGAAAATGGCAGGAACAAACAATTTCAATTATACTAACTTATTTTCCGTGCATAACAGAATTCAGAGTAAAAGGGAGAATCTGAATGAAATAAATTTGGAAAACTTGTATGAATCATCATTAATTTTCACCAACAGGAGAGAAACCATTTTGGAGAGGAACTGTTTGACTTTAACCAATGTGAAAAAGCCTTGTGTGAACACTCATGCCTTAAGACTCACAGGAGAACCTACTTTAGAAAGAAAACCTGTGAGCGTAATCAGTGTGAAAAAGCTTTCACAAAACCCTCTACTTTACACAAGAAAACTGATACTGGAGAGGAACTTCCTAACTGTAATCAATGTGAAACAGCCTTCAGCCAACATCTACGTCTTGTTTGCAAGAAAACTAGCCAAAATCTACATCTTGTTTGCAAGAAAACTCACACTCAAGAGAAACCATACAAATGCAGTGACTGTGAAAAAGGCTTACCTTCCTCCTCACACCTCAGAGAATGTGTAAGAATTTATGGTGGAGAGAGACCATATACTCATGAGGAGTATGTCAAAACCTTTTCTGATTCTACAGGCCTTTTTGTACACATGCAAACTCAAGATGGAGAAAAATTCTATGAATGTAAAGCATGTGGGAAAGCCTTCACTCAGTCTTCATATCTTACTCAGCATTTAAGAACTCATAGTAGAGTGTTACCTATAGAACATAAGAAATTTGGCAAAGCCTTTGCTTATTCCCCAGAACTTGCTAAACATATGAGACTTAGAACTAGAGGGAAACACTATGTTTGTAATGAATGTGGCAAAGAGTTTACTTGTTTCTCAAAACTCAACATTCACATAAGGGTTCACACTGGAGAAAAACCATATGAGTGCAACAAATGTGGGAAGGCCTTCACTGATTCTTCAGGTCTTATAAAACACAGGCGAACTCACACTGGAGAAAAGCCTTATGAATGTAAGGAATGTGGGAAAGCTTTCGCTAACTCTTCACATCTTACTGTACATATGAGAACTCACACTGGTGAGAAGCCTTATCAATGTAAGGAATGTGGAAAAGCCTTTATTAATTCCTCTTGCTTTAAAAGTCACATGCAGACTCACCCTGGTGTAAAACCCTATAACTGTCAACATTGTGGGAAAGCCTTTATTCGATCCTCATTTCTTATTCGACATTTAAGAAGTCACAGTGCGGAAAGGCCTTTTGAATGTGAGGAATGTGGGAAAGCCTTTAGATACTCCTCGCACCTTAGTCAACATAAAAGAACACACACAGGGGAGAAGCCATATAAATGTCAAAAGTGTGGGCGAGCCTTCGCTATCTCATCAGGCCTTACAGTACACATGAGAACTCACACTGGCGAACGGCCCTTTGAATGTCAGGAATGTGGGAAAGCCTTTACTCGGTCCACGTATCTTATTCGACATCTAAGAAGTCACAGTGTGAAGAAACCATATAAGGAATGTGGGCAGACCTTTAGTAATTCCTCATGCCTTACTGAATGTGTGTGAATTGGGGCTGATATTTGGAAAGAATGTGGTAAAGCCACTACTTCCTCACACTTACTGAACATGTACTCATAGTGGCAATGTACACAGTCATAAGGAATGTGGGAAGCCTTCCTTGGTGTCTCAGATCTCAACAATTCCAATAGAAGAGAAGACATATGAATGTAAGGAATGTGGGAAAGTCTTGGCTCCTTCCATAGGCCGTACTTATTCATGTGTCTCTGCATCCTAGGAAACAAACTGAATGTAGAAAACCATCAGTCGATGCTTACATCTTACTGAGTCTGTTTGAACTCATGCTGGAGAGAAATGCTGTGAATGTGAGGAAGGTGGAAAAGCTTTCATTATTTTCCTCAGGCCTTATTGAGCTTGTGAGCACACTGGATATAAATGCACATCCTCTGGATGTAAGGAATGTGTTGAAACCTTTTGCTCTGCCTTATACCTTAATATTCAACTGTGATCTCACAAGTGTGAAAAATCTTGAATGTAAGATGTGTGGAGATTCTTCTTTGTTTTTAGCTTCCACTTGGGGAACATGTCAGATCACACATTGGGAAGTCCCATGAATGAAAGAGATGTTGGAAAGCCCTTGAACTTGGTCATTAGGAAACATCCACACTGAAGAGGAACTAAACTGTATGGAAGGTCAAAAAAGCTGTATTAATTTAGATGCAAAAAGTCATACTAGAGGAATACCATATCAGAATGCTTTTGGTAAATATACATGTTTTAAAGAGGTATATATTATTAATAAAAATATCTAGCTAGTCTGAAGATCCTGAGTTATCTCGATTGTTGACGGTTACAGATGGAACTTTTAATTGTTTAGGAGTTCCACTCTTTCTTCCATTTGTCAGTACTACACTTCACTAGTCTTTAAAACAATTTTAGGCTGGGCGCAGTGGCTCATGCCTAAAATCCCAGCATTTTGAAAGGCCAAAGCGAGTGGATCATTTGAGGTCAGGAGTTTGAGACCAGCCTGGCCAAGATGGTGAATCCCCATCTCTACTAAAAATACAAAAATTAGACAGGCATGGTGGTACGTGCCTGTAATCCCACCTACTCGAGAGGTTGAGGTAGGAGAATTGCTTGAACCTGGGAGGCAGAAGTTGCAGTGAGCTGAGATCACGCCACTGCACTCCAGCCTGGGCGATGTGGTGAGACTGTCTCAAAAAAAGAAAGGAAAAAAAAATTAAAGTATCCTCAAAGGGTTTTTTAATGAAAAACTTAGTTATAAGAATAAGGAATTGAGGAACATTTAGGGGGTATAAGTTTTTACTTAATGCATACGAGAAAATTGGTCCTGGCCAGGCATGGTGGCTCACACCTTAATTCCAGCAATTTGGGAGGCCAAGGCAGAAGGATCACTTGAGCCCAGGAGTTCAGGACCAGCCTGGGCAATATAGTGAAACCTCATCTTGACAAAGAATAAATAAGATTAACTGGGTGTAGTGGTTTGTACCTGTAGTCCCAGCTATTTAGGAGTCTGGGAGGAGAGGATTGGTTGAGCCTGCTCAGGGAGGCAGAAGTTGCAGTGAGCCCAGATTGTGCCACTACACCCTAGCCTGGTCTACACGATGAGACCGTGTCTAAAAAAAAAGAAAAGAAAATTGGCACCAGCAAAGAAAACCAAATAAAGTATTTAAGTTTGCCTTTCTGTGTGTCTTTAAAGACTAATGATGTTGAACAGAGCTTTCATATGCTTATGAGTCTTTGGTGAAGTGTACATTTAATGATCTTTTTTCACTGTTGCCGAGAGTCTTTGGTTTGAATTATTGAGGCAGGTTCTTTCAATACGTTTATTGAGGTATAATTGCCGTGTAATAAACTGCACATGTTTTTAGCATACACTTTAAGTTTGGACACATACACGTATGTGTACATACACACCAAGATAATGAGCATACCTATCAGACCAGATGGTTTCCTCATGCCCTTTTATAATTTTTTCTCCTCACCCTTCCCTGTCTGTCATTCTCCTGATCCACTGATTTGCTTTCTCTTAGATGACTTTATATTATGTACAGTTTTCATATAAATGGAATCTCATAGTCTGGCATCTTTCAGGATAATTTCTAGATCCATTTATGTTGTAGAGTCCATTTCACTGCTGAATAGTATTCCATTGTAAGGCATGCCACAAGCTGTTTATCCATGTGTTATTTCTACCTTTTGGCTATTTCAATTAAAACTGCCTTGAACACCCATATGCAGATTATTCTTTTAACATATGCTTCTATTTCTTTAAATAATTAAGAGTGGAATGATCAGATCATATGTTAGTGTACGTTTAATTTTTTAAGAGACTGCTAAACCTTTCTCAAGTGGTTGTGCTATTTGACATTTCCATGAGCAGTATATAAGAGTTGCGATTCCTCTGCATCCTTGCCAATCATTGGTATGGTCAGTCTTTTTTATTTTGACCGTTTTAATAGGTGTGCAGTAGTATCATGGTTTTAATTTGTATTTCCCCAGTGACTAATGATGTTTTACGTGGTTTCACATGCTTACTGGCCCTCTTGAAGCCTTTGGGGAAGTCTGTTCAAATCTTTTGCCTGTTTATATTGGCTTTGAATTTTTTTTTTTTTTTTTAGTAGAGACAGGGTTTTGCTCTGTCACCCAGGCTGAAGTGTAGTGGCACGATCATGTGGTTTTGTAATTTTTATTGAATTTTGGGAGTTTAAAATTTGTAATTATTTAATATTAAACCTATTAGTGTATTTGATATATTAATACTTTACATTTAATGTACGTTTATATAATAAAACATTTCATTTTAACAGGTAACATAAATACAGTTTCCAATTTATAAGAGTTTGACTTAGTATTGTTTTTAATTTACAATGGTGGAAACACATTATGCATTCAATATATTTCTCATTTTACAATGAGGTTACAAATTGTTAACTTACGATAGTTTCAACTTAAAATGGGTTTATCAGGACATAGCCCTGTCGTAAGTTGAGGAGTATGTGTATTACAATATATTTAATATATGTTGTACTTGTGGTACCAGTACATGATGCATTTTGAGTTAAAATCTTTACATGGCACAAAGATTGGATCAAAGTTGTAGGTTTTTTTTTTTCTTTGTATCTAATTGTTCCAGCATCATTTGTTGAAAGGACTATCCTTTCTTCACTTAATTGCCTTTGCTTCTTTCTTGAAAATCAGTTGTCTTTATACATATGTCTGCTTCTCAACTGTTTGTTCCATAGAGCTACTTATCTTTTATTCCAAGACTACCCTCTCTTAACAACTTGATAACTTTTGCAGATAGAGTTAGTCCTCCAGCTTTTTCTTTTTCGGAGTTGTCCTATTTTAGGTCAGAGGTTGGCAAAGTTTTTTGTAAAAGACCAGATTGTAGAGATTTTAAGCTTTACATGCTGTATATAGTTTCTGTTGCATGTTCTTTTTTCTGTTACAGACCTTTTAAAATATAAAAATAGTTCTCACATTCCATTCAACCTGTACAGTTATAGACGATGAGCCACATTTGGTCTTGATGTGGCTGTACTTTGTTGACTTACTTCCTTTCTAGGACTTCTGTATTTCCATATAAAATTTAGAATCAGGTTGTCAATTTCTACCACCACCACCCCACACCCCCAAAGTAACTCACTAAGATTTTGATTATCATTGTGTTGAATCTGTAGATTAATTGATGTCTTCACAATATTGAGCATTTCAACCCATGAGCATAATATATCTCTCCACTTATTTAGGATTTACAATTTTTTTCTCAGCAATGTTTGTGTTTTTTGGTGTTTGGGTCTTCCTAGGCATTTTTTCTCTGACACTATTGCCGATGGTATTTTAAAGATTTCAATTTCTCTGCTAGTTCACTACTACCTGGAATACAGTTTTTGTACATATATTCATCTCGTATGCTGCAGCCTTGTTAAACCTGTTCTGGAATATTTTTTATATTAATATTATACTAACCTACATAATTTTATTCTTTTTTAATTTTTTTAAATAAAAAAAATAGAGATGGGGGTCTCGCTATGTTGACCAGTCTTGAACTCCTGACCTCAAGAGATCTTCCCATCTTGGTCTCCCAAAGTGTTGGGATTACAGGTGTGAGCCACTGCACCTGGCCGCAATTTTATTCTTAAATGAAAATAGATCTTTGATATCGTCGCCAGATTCATATTTGTTTTTTGTTTGTTTTCTTTTTTTTTTGAGACGGAGTCTTGCTCTGTCACCCAGGCTGGAGTGCAGTGGCCAGATCTCGGCTCACTGCAAGCTCCGCCTCCCGGGTTCACGCCATTCTCCTGCCTCAGCCTCCCGAGTAGCTGGGACTACAGGCACCCGCCACCTCGCCCGGCTAGTTTTTGTAATCTTTAGTAGAGACGGGGTTTCACCGTGTTAGCCAGGATGGTCTTGATCTCCTGACCTCGTGATCCGCCTGTCTCGGCCTCCCAAAGTGCTGGGATTACAGGCTTGAGCCACCGCGCCTGGCCTTTTGTTTGTTTTCTTGAGATGGAGTCTTCTTGCTGTGTTGCCCAGGCCGGAGTGCAGTGGTGCAATCTTGGCTCACTGCAACTTCCACCTCCCGGGTTCAAGTGATTCTCCTGCCTCAGCCTTCTGAGTAGCTGGGATTACAGGCACCCGCCTCCACGCCCAGCTAATTTTTGTATTTTTAGCAGAGACGGGGTTTCACCATGTTGGCCAGGCTGGTCTTGAATTCCTGACCTCAGGTGATCCACCCACCTCAGCCTCCCAACGTGCTGGGATTACAGGCATGAGCCATCACACCTGGCTGCCAAATTAATATTCAAATATACATACGTTGCCATTATGGAGTGATAACCAAGGACACTTTGAGGTTTAGGCATAGCTGTGGTAAAAACGGCTCTCCAACTTTGCATCTAAATTGTAAAATAATTCCGTCGATGCTTTTAAACCTGCCATGTATAATTTTTCAATGTATTAACCATTTAATAACTCTGAGACAGCTAACATTTAAATAAATCCCTGTTTGGGAATGATGTTTGAATAATATTGTGAACATATTTGCCAATTTATACCATATTAAGATTCTAAATAATACAGCTATTTAATATATCTTGATAATTAGTATTTGAAATAAGTGTATTTTTCTGAGTAGCCTTTTGGAAAAAGTGCACAGAATATAGTTTCCAGTCATATGCTACTTTTTTTTTTTTTTTTTTTTTGAGTCAGAGTCTCGCTCTGTTGCCCAGGCTGGAGTGCAGTGGCCGGATCTTGGCTCACTGCAAGCTCCGCCTCCCGGGTTTACACCATTCTCCTGCCTCAGCCTCCCATGTAGCTGGGACTACAGGCACCTGCCACCTCGCCCGGCTAGTTTTTTTTTTTTTTGTATTTTTTAGTAGAGACGGGGCATATGCTACTTTTCTAACTTGCACTTATCTAAACATCTCTTCAGGAGAGAGTTCAATGGTACCCGAACCAAAAGTCCAGTGAATCTGACTTCTCCAGTCCAGTCCCCAGTTTGGTTTGCATGTCTGCTTACAACCATCATTTCTGCAAATTTTCCACTTAGTCTATCAAAAATCGGTGCTCTGAAAGTTCTCGAAAAGGTGCAGCAGTTTTTTGGAGTCTCTGAATGACGGCAGCATTCTGTGAATCTGCTTCCTCCAGTGTGATTGTTTCGTCTAACAACCTGAGGACAGGAAGAGTTGTTGCCAGGGAAAAGGGAGGACTTCTTTTGAGATCCTCGGTATTTTTCAGTGAAGTCTTTGATATGGCTTACCCTTCCTAATCAGTGACTCTGTCCTGAAAAGGGCTGGAAGACAGGCTTTGTAGACATACATAGTTCGTTTTTCTTGTCTTCAACATTAACACCCACCTCTTCTTTATCAAAAATTCCCTGTGATTCTGAAGGTAATTCCCCCTTTTTGATGGAGTTCCAAAACTGCTGACTTGCACCATTTGAATAACTTCCGAAATCGTTGACAGCGAATCCATTTTTCTGTAATTTTATGTTTACATCTACCTGTTTCTTCTGTTAAGTGGGAGACAAGCATTTGGAACCAACCTTCTGAGCTTCCTCAAAAAGGCTATCAACAAACTATTCACAATTTGTTTATTGATTATCACCAACAGGTTGATTGTCAGGTCCTGTTTCATAAACCCAGTCTTTTATACTTTCAAGATTATCTACTTCTTTCATTTTCTTTTGCCTTACTCCGAGCACAGCCACCAAGCCTCAGCCTCACTCAGCTCAGGTGCCACCAGCACCATTTGGCTAGAGCCCTTCAGACCCGGAGCACCTCACCCCAGACCACCTCCAGTACCCCGGCTGTGCTGTTGATAATCCCGTCTGCCTCTGTCTCCACCAGGCGCCAAGTGTTCGCCCACACCCACTGCCTGCAGACTTGAGGAGCGCGCATGGGCTTTTTTTGTTGTTGCTTCGAGACGAGTTTCGCTCTGTATCTCAGGCTAGAGTGCAGTGGCATAATCTTGGCTCACTGCAACCTCTGCCTCTGGGGGTCAAGCAATTCTTGTGCCTCAGCCTCTAGAGTAACTGGGACTACACGCGTGCCCCACCACGCCAAGCTAAATTTTTTTGTATTTTTAGTAGAGCCGGGCTTTCGCCATGTTGCCCAGGCTGGTCTAGACCTCCTGGGCTCAAGCGATCCACCCATCTCGGCCTCCCAAAGTGGTGGGATGATAGACATGAGCCACAGCACCCAGCCTCTGGCAGCTTTTTAGTTGATTCTGTCAGATTTTCTACTAGGACAATTCTGTTGTCTGCACATAAAATTTTTTACTTCTTGCTTTCCAATCTGTATGCGTTTTGTATTTTCCTTATTGCATTAACTAGAACCTGGAGTGTATTGTTAAATAGAAGTTGAGAGACCAGTCTTGTCTTGTTTCTGGTCTTGGGAGTAAATCATTGAATCTTTTACCATTTAGTAACTATCTTTTTTATTATCTTTTTTTTGATAACACCTATTAGGTGGGAAATAGTGTTCATTGTTTTTTATTTTTATTTCCCTGGTGGCTAAAGATTTTTATTATTTTTTTTTTCTCTGGGCTTAGCTCACCTGAAAACTAAAGATGTTGATCATCTTTTCATCAATTTTTGACTATATGTCTGTCTTCTTTGGGAGAATGTCTGTTTAGATCCTTTGCCATTTTTAAATTAAGTTATTTTTATTATTGAGTTTCAAGAGCTCTATAAATTCTAGCTACAAATACCGTATCAAATAAATGGTTTACAGGTATTTTCTTTCATTCTTTGTGTTGTCCTTTCACTTTCTTGATGGCATCCTTTTGAGCGTAAAAGTTTTAAATTTATTTTTTTCTTATGCTTTTGGTCTCAAATCTAAGAAACCATTGCCAACTCAAGGTCATGAAGTCTTTTATATTTTCTTGTAGGATTTTTATAGTTGCAGCTCTTACCGTTAGTTCTGTGATCCATTTTGAACTAATATTTATGCATGCTGTGAACAGTGTATCCAGCTTCATTGTTTGGCATGTAACACCCAGTTACCCTAGCATATTTGTTGAAAAGACTGTTTCTCCCATTGAATTGTCTTGGCACTCTTGTCAAAAGTCAGTTGACCGTAAATGTAAAGGCTTATTTATTTATTTATTTTGAGACTGGGTCCTGCTCTGTTACCCAGGCTGGAGTGCAGTGGTGTGATCTGGGCTTACTGCAGCCTTGACCTCCCAGGCTCAAGTGATCCTCCCCCTTGAGCTTCCCAAGTAGCTGGGACTACAGGTGCACACCATCACGCCTGGCTAATTTTTGTATTTCTTGTAGAGACAGGGTTTCATCTTGTTGCCCAGACTGGTCTTGAACTCCTGGGCTCAAGCAATCCTCCGGCTTCGACCTCCCAAAGTGTTGGGATTACAGATGTGAGCCACTGTGCCCAGCATTTAAGATTTATTTCTAGACTCTCAGTTCACCTCCATTGTACATGTCTAACCTGTTTGTAACCACACTGCCGTGATTACTATAGCTTTAGAGTAATTTTTGAAATTGGGAAGCATGAGCCCTTCTATGATCCTTTTTGCAATGCGTGGGTCACGGTTTCTTTTGGAAGGGGTAGAAGGGATGTGAATTTTTTTTTTTTTCCCCCAGGACAATTGGTTGAAAACAGTCTTTTGTCTATTGGATTATTTGCACCTTTTTTGAAAATCAAATTGACCACATATGTTTAAATCTATTTCTGGGATCTATTCAGTTCAACTAATCTATGTCTGTCCTTTTGCTAATACTACACTTTTTTTTTTTTTTTGAGACAGAGTCACACTCTGTCACCCAGACTGGAGTGCAGTGGTACCATCTCACCTCACTGCAGCTTCCACCTTCCAGGTTCAAGCAATTCTTGTGCCTCAGCCTCCCGAGTAGCTGAGACTATAGGCGCGCACCACCACACCTGGCTAAGTTTTGTGTTTGTAGCAGAGACAGGGTTTCACCATGTTGGTCAGGCTGGTTTCAAACTCTTGGCCTCAAGTGATCCACCCACCTCAGCCTCCCCAAGTGCTGGGATTACGGGCATGAGCCACCACATCTGGCCTGCTAATACTACACTTTTTTGATGATGGTAGCTTGCTAGTAAATCTTGAAAGCAAGTGGTGTGAGAGTTCCATCACTGACCTTAATTTTCAGAATCATTTGGGATGGTTCATGTTCTTTGTTTTTTCACATAAGTTTCTTTTTTCTTTTTTTTTTTTTTTTTTGAGACTGTCTCGCTCTGTCTCCCAGGCTGGAGTGCAATGGCGCAATCTCAGCTCACTGCAAGCTCAGCCTCCTGAGTAGCTGGGACTACAGGCGCGTGCCACTACGCTTGGCTAATTGTGTGTGTGTGTGTGTGTGTGTGTGTGTGTGTGTTTTTTAGTGGAGATGGGGTTTCACCATGTTAGCCAGGATGGTGTCGATCTCCTGACCTCATGATCCGCCCACCTTGACCTCCCAAAGTGCTGGGATTACAGGCGTGAGCCACTGCACCTGGCCTTTTCACATAAATTTTAGAGTAAACTTACTGGTTTCCATAAAAAGCCTGCTGAGATTTTTTTTTTTTTTTAACTGAGATTCAGTTTAATCTAAAGATGAATTAGAGAATTGGCATCTTACTAATATTGGCTGTTCTGAACCATAGACACAATATCTCTGCCATGATCTGAATGTTTGCATACCGCCAAAATTTTTATGTTGAAATCCTAATCCCCAGTCCAATGATACTGGCAGGTCAGGCCTTTGGGAGACGATTAGGCTCACGAGGGCAGAGCACTAATGAATTAGATTGGTGCCTTTATAAAAGATATTCCAGAGAGCTTGCTTATCTCTTCTGCCTTGTGAGGACACAGCAAGAAGTCACCATCTGTAAACCAAGAAGTGGGACCTCATCAGACACCAAATTGCCAACACTTCAGTCTTGGACTTCCCATTCTCTAGAACTGTGAGCAATACATTTCTGTTGTTTATAAGCCATCTAGTCTATGGTATTTTGTTCTAGCATCCCAAACGGACTAAGACAATCTCCCCGTTAATTTAGGTCTTATTTCTCTCAACAGTGTTCTGTGATTTTCTGTATTGCACCATTTTATTGATGCTATTATAAATACTAGTTTTAAATTTTCAATTTTTCAGTGCTAGTGTATAAAATTATTTACAATTGTGTATAATTTATATTTGACCTTGAATCCTGCAAACTTTGTATAGTTATCTATTCCTGTAACTTTTTGGAATATCCTACATAAACAAATCTGTCCTCTGTATTAAGGCAGTTTTGCTTTCTGATATCTGTGCCTTTTATTTCTTTATGTTTTCTTAATGTACTGGCTAGGGCCTCCAGTAGTGTTGAGTGAGAGTGGTAAGAACACACATCCTTGTCTTATTCCCAACCTTAGGTAGAAAGTGTTCAGTCTTCTACCATTAAGTATGATGTTAGCTGTGGATTCCTTTGAAGACAGCTTTATTAGGTTGATGACGTTCCCTTCCACTGCTTGTTCACTGAGAGATTTTATTTTATTATTATTTTTTTTTAGCATTTATGGATCTTAATTTTTTTTCTTTTTTTTTTTTTTTTTTTTTGAAACAAGGTCTCACTCTGTTGCCCAGGCGTGAGTCCAGTGATGCAATCATAACTCACTACACAGCTTCTAACTTTGGGGTCAAGTGATCTTCCCACCTCAGCCTCCCAAGTAGCTGGGACTATAGTAGTTCACTGAGAGATTTTATTATAAAAACCTTTTATCATAGAACCATTTCTTAAGATCTCAGAGACTTTTAGTTTGGTGTTTGATAGAGTCTTATGAATAGATATAGTATGTAGAAGTTTAAATAAGGTGCCTCTCCATTAACCAAAAGAGCATCTCAGCATCCCTTCTGGGCATTGTTCCCCTGCAGTCTCACAGACAGGGGTCCAAGATAGAGAAGGGCCTAATATATTTAAGCCATGGCTTTTGTCTAATGACACAAACCCAGTAAAATTAATGGAGATAAATGGGAAAAGGGTTTTTATTGCACTGGCAAAAGCTAGGCCAACTTTGTCCAAATAAAATGGAAAGAAGTAGTACAAAATGAAAAGAGACCTTCGAACCCCCAAACTGCAGTTAGAAAACAGATGAAATAGGCCTGTGAAACTACTCAGTTGAAAATGTTTACTTTTTATGGGAAAGCAAGTATGATTCAGAGTACAGAACTTCAGAAGAATCACTCCTGTGGAGTTGCACTGGTGCATAAGAAACAGATGACATGTTTCTGCCTGAATTTAAGAATTGCTGTGGGTCAGGGGCTGCTGTGGAATCCCATTTCTTCCCACCCAGGCCTTTTTAATGGGAATGTCTATTTTAACTATCCCATTCCTGTCCCAAACTCTGTATTGGTTGTGTGGGGGAACAGATAACGTCTCTTTAGCTTATAAATGTTCAAATCTAGAGGAGCAGGAGTATATTCAAGAAACCAAACCCAAGGACTCTTTTACGATTTTTATTTGTTTTTATTGTTATTTTTAAATTTTTATTTTTATTTATTTTTTGAGACAGAGTCTCACTTGTGTCACCCAGGCTAGAGTGCAATGGCACAATGATCTTGGTTCACTGCAGTCTCTGCCTCCCAGGCTCAAGCGATCCTCTACCGCAGTCTTCTGAGTAGCGGGACTATAGGCACATGCCACCATGCCCAGCTATTTATTTGTTTGTTTTTGGTGGAGACAGGGTTTTACCATTTTGCCCAGGCTGGTCTCAAACTCCTGGGCTCAAGCTGTCCTCCTGCCTTGGCCTCCCAAAGTGCTGGGATTACAGGCATGAGCCACTGTACCCAGCCACTTTTCAAAAAATTTTTTGAGACGGGGTCCCATTCTGTCACCCAGGCTGAAGTTCAGTGATGCGATCATAGCTCACTGCAGCCTTGAATTCCTGGGCTCAAGTGATCCTCCTGCCTCAGCCTCCTGAGTAGCTGAGACTACAGGCACATGCCACCACACCCAGCATGTGTTTGTGGGGAGTAGAGGGGAGTCTTATTTTGCTGTTCTTGCCAAGGCTGGAGTGCAGTGGCACAATCATAGCTCACTACAGCCTTGACCTCCTGGGCCCAGGTGATCCTCCTGCCTCAGCCTCTTGAGTAGCTAGGACCAGAGGCATATGCCACCACGCCTAATTTTTGTATTTTTTGTAGAGACGGGGTCTCTATGTTGCCCAGGCTGGTCTTGAACTCTTGGACTCAAGGGATCCTCCCACCTCAGCCTCCCAGAGTGCTGGAATTATAGACGTGAGCCACTGCTCTTGGCCCTCTTTTCTGGATTGCACCTTACTTAGTTGACCAGATCCTGGACATAAAACCAGAGTCTGCTACTACGGGCATGAGACTTTGGTGTGGCCTTAGGAAGATAAGTGTTTCTTGTATGTGGGAAGTATAAATATTAATAGTTTGTAGCCACGTGCAGACTCTGATGGTTTTAAAACATGGCCCTAAAATTCTTTGATAGTTTTACCTCCCCCTTGTATTTGCACTGACCTTTGACTGCATTTCCCAAAGGAGTACGACATAAATGATTCCGTGAGATTTCCACAGCGAGGCCACAAAGGGCCATGCGGTTCCCTCGTGGTTATCCTGGAACATTCCCTCTTGAGATGCTTGCTCCTCTTAGTGCTTCCTCTTGGGAACTAGCAGCTCTGCTGTAACAGGGAGGCGTTACATGTAGATGGCTGCCATCAGCAGCCACCAGCTGCTGTCTGTCTTTTAGCCATTTCAAGGAAAACATCAGATACAAGAGTGATGATAGAATCAAGGTGATTCCAGCCCCCAGCCTTTGGATTCAGCATCAGCTGTGTAAGACTTCCCAGCTGAGGCCCTGGACATTGTGAGGCAGAGACAAGCCATTCATTCCTACTGTATCCTGTCCAAATTCCTGCCCCATAATCTGTTAACATAATAGAGTGGTAATGGTTCTTTACCAGCAGTTCTCAACTTTTTATCTTGAGACTCTTATACTCCGAAAATTGAGCACCCCAAAAATCTTTTGCCAATGGGCATTCTATCTGTGAATATTTAATATTTTAGAAATTAAGACCGGGCATGGTGGCTTTTGCCTGTAATCCCAGCACTTTGGGAGGCTGAGGCCAGCAGCTCAGCTGAAGTCAGGAGTTCGAGACCAGCCTGGCCAACATGGCAAAACCCCATCTCTACTAAAAATACAAAAAAACTAGCTGGCATGGTGGTGTGTGCCTGTAATCCCAGCTACTCGGGAGTCTGAGGCAAGAGAATCAGTTGAACCCAGGGGGAGAGGTTGAAGTGAGCTGCGATCATGCCACTGTGCTCCAGCCTCCAGCCTGGGTGACAGAGTAGGACTCCATTGCAAAAAAAAAAAAAAAATTGCAAATTTTAAAAATATTTTAGTAATATACATAACATGCTTTTTAAAAATAACTTTTCCACAATAGCAACAAAATAATGTGGAAAGAGTGGCATATTGCATGCTTTTGCAAATCTCTTTAATGTCTTAAGAGCTTAATAGATGACAGCTGAATTTTCATACCTGTTTCTACATTTTTTGCCATTAATTGCTTTGATTAAAGTATATATAGAAAGTTTGGCTTTGCTGAGATATATAGTTGGAAAAGAGAGAAGCATTTTCAGGTAATTTTGAATTTTCTTTGATATTACACCAAAGCTCAAGAAATGGTAGTTTGTGAAGGATTAGTTGCAATATGGAATATGAAATCCTGTCAAGGAATTGTTTCTTTTCTGTTACATTAAAATCCATTTGTTTGTCTTGCACTATTTTTTTCTTTCTTTCTTTTTTTTTCTTTTTTTTTTTTCTTTCTTTTTTTTTGAGATGGAATTTTGCCCTTGCTGCGCAGGCTGGGGTGCAATGGTGCAATCTCCACTCACTGCAACCTCCGCCTCCTGGGTTCAAGCGATTCTCCAGCCTCAGCCTCCCAGGTAGCTGGGATTACAGGCACCCACTACCATGCCTGGCAAATTTTTGTATTTTTAGTAGAGACAGGGTTTCACCATGTTGGCCAGGCTGCTTTCGAACTCCTGACCTCAGTCAGTTACCCACCTTGGCCTCCCAAAGTGCTGGGATTACAGGCATGAGCCACTGCGCCCAGCCTATATCTTGCACTTTGGCTACTTTATTAATGCATGATTTCATACCTTACTACATGACTTAGAAAATAGGGCCAGCACAGTGGCTTATGCCTATAATCTCAGCACTTCGGGAGGCCAAAGTGGGAGAATCACTTGAACTCAAGAGTTTGAAAGCAGCCTGGACAACATAGTGAGACCCTCATTTCTAAAATGAAAGGAAATAGTTATTTACTTCATTACCCAGATCTTCCAAATGTTGACCTATTTTACAGTACAGTGTCTAAAATAAACCTTCATGAACATGACCATTGATCCTATCAGAAAAGTTTACATGTGTTGAGACACTTCCAAGGTGACAGATCTAAGCTTTCTAACTTTTTCTGTTCCCTCAAGGACATTTTTATTTATCCCAAGTGTGGGACAGTGAGGCATTCAGTGACCGTGCAGTTCAGTGCCACTGCCTTTTTTTTTTTTTTTTTTTTTTTTTTTTTTTTTTTTTTTTTTTTGAGACAGAATTTTCTCTTTTTAGCCACAGGCTGGAGTGCAATGGCACAATCTCGGCTCACTGCAACCTCCGCCTCCCGGGTTTGTTTTGTTTTTTTTTTTTTTTTTTTTTTTTTTTTTGAGACGGAGTCTCGCTCTGTCGCCCAGGCTGGAGTGCAGTGGCCGGATCTCAGCTCACTGCAAGCTCCGCCCCCCAGGTTCACGCCATTCTCCTGCCTCAGCCTCCCGAGTAGCTGGGACTATAGGTGCCCGCCACCTCGCCCGGCTAGTTTTTTTGTATTTTTTTTAGTAGAGACGGGGTTTCACCATGTTAGCCAGGATGGTCTCGATCTCCTGACCTCGTGATCCGCCCGTCTCGGCCTCCCAAAGTGCTGGGATTACAGGCGTGAGCCACCGCGCCCGGCCGACGCCTCCCGGGTTTAAGCGATTCTTCTGCCTTAGCCTCCCAAGTAGCTGAGATTACAGGCGCACTCCACAACGCCCGGATAATTTTGTATTTTTAGTAGAGACGGGGTTTCGCCATGTTGACCGGGCTGGTCTGTAACTCCTTACCTTAGGTAATCCACCCACCTTGGCCTTCCAAAGTGCTGGGATTACAGGCATGAGCCATGGCACCCAGCCCACTGCCTTAATTTCTGCTGAGGCACTAGCACTTTTGTCCACTGTTATACTGTGTCATCAGTATAAATGTGGATATGGTGAAGAGGTCAAGAATGTATTTGTGCTATTATAACAGTAGTTTTAATCTCACAGACCCCCTGAAAGTGTTTTGGGTCCCTCAGCAGTTTACCAACCCTGAGAACCGCTATTCTGTATCACTAAGCTTGAGGTGGTTTTTTTTGTACTACAACAATAATCAGAACCAAGCTCATACCCTTTTTTCTTCTTTTTTTTAATTATTAGTTTCTTCAGTGGACTAGACGGCTGACTGGGAAGATTCCAGGGTCCCAACAGCTTCAGAGTTGCAAAGCCTGTAGAGGTACTGTTTGCTCACATAGAGCCTAGGTGTTGAGGGCTTAGACTTGAGCCCAGCTGCTGGAATGTGGGCCTTGCAGCTGTTAGTGTTGAGCTATGTGTCTGGGGCCCTTCCCTTAGCCTTTCCTGAATCTCATTCTCCGTTTGTTAAATGACATCATAAATAAGGCAAATGATTTTGTTGCTAAATGCCAGTGGAAACTTTCTAATAGTCGTAACTGTCACAAGGTCTGATGACCTCACAGTTGTTTTGCCCTTAATGGATGCCATAAAATGCCTGTGGTTCGACTCACTTCATTACAACTCCTTGAGGGATCACCATTGTTACTGTCTTAAGTGATCTGTGTACGATGAAATATCCACTACCATCTCTGATGGATTCCAGTACCTTGTTTCATTTGAGTCTGTCCAGTCTTTAGAGTTAACAGGGGAACCCTAGTTACTGATTCCAGACTTTCTGGCCTCATCCAAAATTAACAGCAGCCAATTTGCATTCTTCTGGGTTCTATATTGTTGGCCCGATATTTAGAATTATTGTGTGCCTCTGGGCAGAGAACTCACAGTTCAAAATATCTTTTTTTCTTTGATACAGGGTCTTGCTCTGTCACCCAGGCTGGAGTGCAGTAGTATGATCATAGCTTACTGCAGCCTCCACATCCTGGGTTCAAGTGATCCTCCCACGTCAGTCTCCCAGGAGCTGGGACTACAGGCACAAATCACCATGCCCAATTTTTTTTTTTTTTTTTTTTTTTTTTTTAACTCTCCTATTTCTTTCCTCTCTCTTGTTTTGGAAGTTACTCAGCAAGCTGCATCTGTCCAATTGGATATGTATGTCATGTCCTGTTAGAATGAAGTATTTCAGAGTATAAGCATGATAGTAATAAAACTCACAATATTGTCATTAAGCCACTTACTTTAGAGATCCTGTGATGAACCCAAAATCTCCCTTATTGCTGACCCTGGAGACCTATTAAGTCTAGGTGAAATAATATCAAGAGTTAGACTGATCTTTTTTTCCCCAATCACTTTGCCTCTAAGTAACCATTCTTCAAATTCAGAACCACACTCAAGGTAAAAGATAAGTAAGGGCTGCTTATTTTTTGCCTTTGTTTTGGCACCTGTAGACAATACAGTTTATTTAATTTCAGGTTTTCACTGTTATATACAGTCCTACCTTGGAGATTTGTGGGTTTGCTTCCACAGACCATCATAGTAAAGCGAGTCATACAAATTTTTTGGTTTCCTAGTTCATATAAAAGTTACGTTGGCTGGATGAGGTGGCTCTCACCTGTAATCCCAGTGCTTTGAGAAGTTGAGGTAGGAGAATCACTCAAGTATAGGAATTTGAGACCAGCCTGGGCAAACATAGCGAGACCCCATCTCTACAAAAAAGATTTTTTTTAATCAGTCAGGTGTGGTGGAGTAGCTGTAGTTGTAGCTACTCAGGAGGCTGAGGCAGATGGATTGCTTGAGTCCAGGAGTTCAAGGCTACAGTAAGCTATGATTGTGCCACTGCATTCCAGTCTGGGTGACAGAGCAATACCCTGTCTCAAAAAAAAAAAAAAAAAAAAAGTGCTGAGCGTGGTGGTTCATGCCTATAATCCCAGCACTTTAGCAGGCTGAGGCGGGTGGTGGATCACCTGAGGCCAGGAGTTCAAGACCAGCCTCTCCAACATGGTGAAACCCCATCTCTACTAAAAATACAAAAATTAGCCAGGTGTGGTGGAGCACACCTACAATCCCAGCTACTCGGGAGGCTGAGGCAGGAGAATCACTTGAACCCAGGAGGTGGAGACTGCAGTGAGTCAAGATTATGCCAGTGCACTCCAGCCTAGGCAACAGAGCAAGATTCCATCTTTAAAAAAAAAAAAAAGGTTTATTAAGTGTGCAGTAGCATTATGTCTAAAAAACAAAGGACGCACCTGAATTGTAAAATACTTTGCTTCAAAATGCTGACAGAGAAACAAAATGAGTATGTGTTATTGGAAAAATGGTGCTAGTAGACTTCATCAGTGGAGGATTGCTACAAACCTTCAATTTGTAATAAAAATAAAACCCCACACATTATCTGCAAAGCACAATAAAATGAAAGTATGTTATATGCTGATTTTCAGGAATTAGAAGGAAGTGAGAGTATTGCTGTCATCAGAAATAAGAGGATTGTTTTGCCAAGCTACTGAAAAAAAAAAAAAAAAACTTTCATTCCTTTGTCAACTGCAAGAATTGTAGTATTTGACAAGAAACACCCAACTTGTCAAACACTACGATTCTTGCAGTTGACAAAGGAATGAAAAGTTGAAAGTATATGTGAGGCCGGGGCACGGTGGCTCACACCTTTAATCCCCAACACTTTGGGAGGCCAAGGTGGGGGGATCACCTGAGGTCAGGAGTTCGAAGCCAACCTAACCAACATGGCAAAACCCCGTCTCCACTAAAAATACAAAAGTAGCCAGGCATAGTGGCAGGCGCCTGTAATCCCAGCTACTGGGGAGGCTAAGACATGAGAACAGCTTGAACCCAGGAGGTGGAGGTTGCAGTGAGCCGAGATCGCGTCATTGCACTCCAGCCTGGGCAACAGAGGGTGACTCCATCTCAGGGGAAAAAAAAAAAAAAAGTATATATGAGCATTTAACAAGGCTATAAGTTTTGATTTTGAGCCCTGAAAACCCCCAGGTTTGGTTTCATTAGGAATTTGTTTTCAAATATGTCTCTGCTCTGGATCCAGAGGTGGCACAATTTTGCCAGTTTTTGATACATAAATGGTGACAGTATCCTTTATTTTCTTTTAACGAAAATCCTAAAGTAGTCTTTTAAAATAATTCTGAAAATCTGGCCAATAATAATACAGGACTCACAAATGTAAACTTTTCATACGGAAGAAATACTACCCATTGAAATTGGAAAGCCAGTTTTCAATTTGGGGCCTGCTTTTTTTTTTTTTTTTAATTGCTTTAAGAGATCAAGGATTTTAGACAAACACGTCATAAAGTGTTTTTAGATTTGCATGAACCTACTGTGGCTTAGTATAAATAAATCCCTAACATGATTTTTACAGATGCCTGTGAAAATGGGGGTTTCTACACTGCCTACCCCAAACCTGACTGCAGTCAGAACAGGGCCCCGCGCAGGCAAAGGCTATATCATTAATTCTCAAATGAGATTGGTCTAAGCAGGAAGTGCATATCTAGTGCAGTAGTTTTAGGCCAACCTTTTTCAGAGCCTCAGGCTCTGCCTGTCACCTTGAAGGCATCCATGTGGGTACCCTCAGGGCTTCTCTTTGCCATAACAATAAAAGGATTGCTCCCACCAATGTTTGCGTCCATGGGAGAGGAGGTAGGAGCAGCAGCAGCCCTTGTCCTGTGTGTGGGAGACCCTTGAAGGGCTCAGTGGAAATTGTCAGCAGCAGGGAGCAGAACAGATTGTGGTGAGAAGAGACATTCCACTGAGTTTCTGGGCCTTTGACTCCCTGGGACTTCCTTCTCTATCCACCCTCCCTCTCCAGAAAAAAATAATAATTTAAAAATGGAATCGGTGTAATCAGTGAGGTAGCTGTATTGCAGTGAACAAGCAGTCTGCTCTTGCATCTGCATGCATGCAGCCTTGGCAATTTCTCTAGAAAAAAAAAAAAAAGAGGCCAGGCACAGTGGCTCACACCTGTAATCCCAGCACTTAGGGAGGCCGAGGCGGGCAGATCACGAGGTCAGGAGATCGAAACCATCCTGGCTAACAAGGTGAAACCCTGTCTCTACTAAAAAAAAAAAAATACAAAAAATTAGCTGTGCGTGGTGGCAGGCGCCTGTAGTCCCAGCTACTCGGGAGGCTGAGGCAGGAGAATGGCGTGAACCCGGGAGGTGGAGCTTGCAGTGTGCCAAGGCACTGCACCTCCAGCCTGGGCGGCAGAGCGAGACTCCGTTTCAAAAAAAAAAAAATTTTTTTTTAAAAAGAGGTTCTACCTCTTGCATGAATACAGATGGAGGCCAAGACCAGCATTAACAGAGGCTGTGTGTTTGCCATGGAGCTCAGGAGGGCTAATGGACATTTTACTTCTGCCTCAGACCATCACACTTTGTCCCCGGAACAAAGTCGAGAGTCCTTGGTCAATGAACGTGTGTAAATATCCTCACACTTCACCTAGTAGTTCCTTTTTAGGCTCTAATAATGTGGTAAAGAAAAGAACCTAACTTCTTAAAATCTTTCCTTTTTTGGATGTAGATTGAAATTTTTGTTTTAAACACAATGGCCCTAATGCCTGAATCTAATGTTAGTAATTAATCCCTAGTGCTTTAAGGATCTTCTGTTTATAGGCAGTTATTTTATGGAGCTGGTCTATGTGAGAGGCACAAACTGCCAGGAGGGAGTGAGATTTCCTTTAGCCAGGATTCTTAGTTCTGAGTGGCTCTAGTGAATAACATTAACAATGAATCTCTGGCCGAGCGCTCATGCCCCTAATTCCAGCACTTTGGGAGGCCGAGACGGGTGGATCACTTGAGGTCAGGAGTTCAAGACCAGCCTGGCCTGGTCATGGTGAAACCCCGTCTCTAGTAAAAATACAAAAATTGACTAGCTGGGCGTGGTGGCAGGCACCTGTAATCCCAGCTACTTGGAAGGCTGAGGCAGAACTGCTTGAACCTGGGAGGCGGAGGTTGCAGTGAGCCCAGAGCGCGCCACTGCACTCCAGCCTGGATGACGAGCAAAGCTCAGTCTCAAAAAAATAATAATTTTAAAAATAATGATTCTCTTAAACATTCTTAAATCCTTCTGTCTAGGTAGGAGTTTTATTCATGGGAGTGTCTGGAAAAGGGACAAAGGCTATTGAGATTTTTTTAAAAGCCTGGATTTGGGATGTCTGAATACAGTAATAACTCCAAAGTCATTTAAAATCCATCTTTTTTTCTACCACCGGACTGAGATTTTCAGTTTTAATTCTAAGGTTCCAATCTTGCAAATGTGAATCAAACCCTGTTGGTCCTAACAGGATCTCCTTTGTTGGCGGATAATTTCAAGTGCTGTCAGAGACCCTCAGTTTTTTTAAATACCTGGACTTAATTGTTTAAACTGGAGTCCAGACCAAAATATCCCTGACCTCGGGGGTCTTCCTTTGCTCAGGAAGAGGGAAGGGGGCAATTGGACCCCTTTTCCTCCTGTGGCTGCAGAGTCCCATTTTCCTCTGGGGACATTTGCTTTTTCCCTTGGGAAGACCGTAGGGATTCTAGTTCCTGCGGACCCTTTTACTTAACTTTGAGACCCAAGCAAGTTACTTGGCTTGTGCCTCTTATTTTCTGTAAAGCAATGAATAAAGAGTCACAGCCTTCGCCCTAAGGGAGCAGGCCCGTCTGCCACTCCCCATTCCCAAGTCCTCAGGGCGAATCCGCCAAATGCGCTAGCTGGGGAGCCCGCCCCTCACAGCCGCTGGCCGGAAGCGGAAGTGCGCTTTCATCGCCTCGCCGTCTCCCAGCGCTGCCGCCTGCAGCTGAGAAAGGTGTTCGTATCGTTTGTTGTCCTAGCGGGCCAGGCCCAGGTGCGCCCCGCTAGTCAGGCCGGCGGAGTGGGGAGGGAAGGGGTCAAGGGCGCCCTGCGCAGCCCCGGCTGCTCCAGACTTTGCCTGCCGCTTCCCGCCCAAGCCTCCGGCTATCGCCGTGTTTCTTCCCGGAGCCCCCGGCTGCGGCTCCTTCCAGCACCGCTGGGCTTGGGGCGGCCATTCTGGAAGTTGGTCCCTGGGAGGAGGCGAGTGGGTTCATGTGGTCAGAGCGCGTTGGCGGGGCCTCTTCTCCACTTTCTGTACCGTCCTCTTTAAACGTCTTCCCCAGTATGAGACTATTTTTCTCAAGAAAATGCCCTCGTGTGCCTCACTTTCGGCTATTAGAAGGCATATCTTGGGATGTGCATTATAAATTTGCGGAGATCGTTCCTTTTTTTCTCCTCTGTTATGTGGATGCACCCTAGTGCTTGATGGGCATTTGAGTTGTTCCATCTGAGTGGGCTTGTGCGTGTTTATTCGTATTTGTGGACTTAGGTCTTCAAAGTTTGTTTTTGGAAGTCAAGTTGTTGGGTCAAAGGATAAATGAATGTGTAATTCCTAGGTATGACCAGATGCCCGTCTATGGGACTTGTGCTTTTTTGAGCCCTCAGGGTGTATGTTTTGTATACAGCAAGCAGCAGACCTTAGTTTTCAGTTTACCTGTAGTTTGTTTCGGATGTTTACATATTCACATATTGTTTATGAATAAGAAGTTTATTCTCCCTTTATAATCCTATTATGACCCCACTCCTGCCCCGCAAATTTACTGCCCTGCCTAAGACGTCCGAAACATTAGAAGGAGCAATCCTTGCTGCCTTCCAGGTGTCAGAACGAAAGCTTTCAGCTTGTCACTACTTACATGTTTGCTATATGTTTTTGATAGATTAAGGACATTCCCTTCTGTAACAGCTTTATTGACATAAGATCATATATTTCATCTCATTTAAAGTGTATAAATCAGTGGTTTTTAGTATATTAAGAGTTGTACAACCATGACTACAATCTAACTCTAGAACATTTTCATTGCCCCAAAGAGAACCCCATACTCATCAGCAGTTATTTCCCCATTCCACTCCATTTCACTGGTAACCACTTAGAGACTTTGTGTTTCTGTGGATCTGCCTATTCTAGACATTTCATATAAATGGAATCATGAAATGGAAATCATGAACTATGTAGTCCTTTGCGACTAGCTGCTTTGAGTTAGCGTAATGAATTCAAGGTTATTTTGTAGCATGTATCACTGCTTCATTCCTTTTTTTTTTTTTTTTTTTTTTTTTTTAAACGGAGTCTAGCCCTGTCGCCAAGCTGGAGTGCAGTGGCGCGATCTCAGCTCACTGCAACCTCTGCCTCCTGGGTTCAAGCGATTCTCCTGCCTCAGCCTCCCAAGTAGCTGGGATTACAGGCGTGCTCCGCCATGCCCGGCTAATTTTTGTATTCTTAGTAGAGACGCAGTTTCACCATGTTGGCCAGGGTGGTCTCGATTTCCTGACCTCGTGATCCGCCCATCTTGGCCTCCCAAAGTGCTGAGACTACAGGTGTGAGCCGCTGTGCCCAGCCTCATTCCTTTTTTTTTTTTTTTAATGAGAGGAGATCTTGCTCTGTCACCCAGGCTGGAGTGCAGTGGTGCCTTCGACCTTCCTAGTTTGGCCTCCCACCTCAGCCTCCTGAGTAGGTAGGACCACATGTGTGGGCCACCAAGCTCAGCTAATTTTTTAAATTTTTGGTAAAGATTGAGTCTTACTGTGTTACCAGGCTGGTCTGAACTCCTGGGTTCATGTGGTCCACCCACCACAGCCTCCCTTAGTGCTGAGGATTACAGGCATGAACCACCATGCCTGGCCTTCATTCCTTTCTGTTGTCAAATGGTAGTCCATTGTATGGATACACCACATTTTCATTTATCCATTCATCAATTGATAGACATTTGGGTTGTTTCTCCTTTTTGGCTATTATGAATACTGCTGCTGTGAATATTTCTCTTGGGCATATACCTAGGAGTGGAATGGCTTGTTCATGAGACGAACTTTTATGTTTAATCTTCTGGTGAAATGCCAGGCTGTTTTCCAATGTGGCAGCACCACTTCACTCGCCTCCACAAAAAACAAGAATTTCTCCACATCCTCAACACTTGTCTTTTTAATTACACTCACCTTAGCGTGTGAAGTGGTATCTTAATGTGGTTTTGATTTGCATGTCCCTGGTGACTAATGATGTTTAGCATCTTTTCATGTGCAGTTGACCTTTTTATCTTTAGAAAAATGTTCATTCAGATCATTTTGCCCATCTTTGAATTGTGTTTTAAAAATTCAGCTGAGGCTGGGTGTAGTGGCTCACGCCTGTAATCCCAGCACTTCCGGAGGCCGAGGCGGGCGGATCATGAGGTCAGGAGACTGAGACCATCCTGGCTAACACGGTGAAACCCCGTCTCTACTAAAAATACAAAAACGTAGCCAGGCATGCTGGCACGCATCTGTAGTCCCAGCTACTTGGGAGGCTGAGGCAGGAGAATCGCCTGAATCCGGGAGGCAGAGGTTGCAGTGAGCAGAGATCGTGCCACTGAACTCCAGCCTGGGAAACAGATCAAGACTCTGTCTCAAAAATAAATAAATAAAGAAGCTGGCTGAATTAAATTCAGCCTGAAAGTTTTCAGGCTGAAAACATTTATTTTTGAAATCATTATGTGATACTGGTTTTTATCACTTTGAGTTGATCATCCTGGTTTTCTTTTGCTCTATTAATGAAGCAAATTATATTGATTGATTTTCTAATAGTAAGCATCTTGTATTCCTCTGGTAAACCTAACTTAATTCTGTTGTACTATCTTTCCTATTTATTGACATTTTTTATTTGGACTTATTTTCCTTAGAATATCTGAACCTATGTTGAAATTTGCCTATGATTTTGTTTACTTAAAGTGGCCTTGTCATGTTTGATATCAGTATGCCAATCTCAGAGAACATTCTTCCTTTTATACTGTTAATCACTGTAATCCCTTTGATAAGTTAAACTGTTTTGTGAAATTAGTTTAAAAGTGACCATTTTTTCCCCTTGTAATATTGTAAACTGCTGTTAATAGAATAATCAAATGCAAACATGACATTTTGAACCATACAGAGTTCTGGGGTTTGCATAAAGGCTATATTAAACCTTCCAAATACCCAACTCTCGCCTATAGAGTGGGTAAGTTATCTATACCTAACATAATGCAAACATTAGTGACGAATTACATTGAAGTGTAGTTTAAGTAACCAGAGTCTTCATAAATATGCCTAATCTCTGGAAGATTTTCATCCAGACTAGAATTCTTTCTTCTTTGAGTTGCATAACTGACTGATAAAGCCTTTGAGCATGGTGTTTTTTGGTGAATACCTAAATAATCCAGTTTTGTTTTCTATTTTAAAAGAATGTCTGGGCAGTGAGTTAAGCTGGGAAGACCTAGCACCTTGCTGACAGCATCAGTCTAGATTCTTCTTTCTTTTTTTTTTTTTTTTTTTTTTTTTTGAGACGGAGTCTCGCTGTCGCCCAGGCTGGAGTGCAGTGGCCAGATCTCAGCTCACTGCAAACTCCGCCTCCCGGGTTCACGCCATTCTCCTGCCTCAGCCTCCCGAGTAGCTGGGACCACAGGCGCCGCCACCTCGCTCGGCTAATTTTTTGTGTTTTTTTAAGTAGAGACGGGGTTTCGCCGTGTTAGCCAGGATGGTCTCGATCTCCTGACCTTGTGATCCGCCCGTCTCGGCCTCCCAAAGTGCTGGGATTACAGGCTTGAGCCACCGCGCCCGGCCTAGATTCTTCTTTCTTTTACGTTTTTTAAATTGTGGTAAAATATCTAAAGCCAAATTTGCCATTTTAATCATTTTTAAATGTACAAGTTAGTGGCATTAATTGCATTCACAGTGTTACTCAACCATCACCAGCTAGTTCTTTTTATTGTAATTTCTACATAGTCAGTTTTGGTAAGTTATATTTCTGTAGGAATCAGTTTATTTCCTGAAAGTTTTGAATTTGATTAAGGTTATTCATGTCTTGTTTAATCTCTGCAACATCTATAGTTGTGTTTTTCTCTCTTTTTCTTTGAAGAGTTTTGCCTGATTTTTTTCCTAGTAGCTTTCAAAGAACCAGTTTGTTGCCTGAGTGATACTGTTGTTTTCTAGTTCATCATAGTATTTTTTGCTATTCCTGCTCCAACCACTTAAGTTAATTTTTAACTTCACTTCTTTTCTAATATAAACATATAAAGCTTATTTTTTTCCTATGGACCAGTTTAGGTACATTCTACAAGTTGTGGTACTTAGAACTAATCAATAACCATAGTATTATGTATTTTCTAATTCAATTCTTTTATAAAACCATAAGTTCTTTGGAAGTGTGATGTGTTCTTAATTCCAAATGTGTTACTTTTTTCTATTTGCTTGAAAAATATGAAACCACTAACATTCAACCACAGTTTTAAACTACCAAAACAGCCATTTCATATAGTGCAACGTAATCTCTTGTCATTAACTTACAACTTAATTACATTGTAATTAAGACATGTCAGAGAACGTGTCTGTATACCAAATCTTTTTCTAATTTTTTTTAATTTTTAATTTTTGTGGGCACATAGTAGGTGTATATATTTAAGGGGCACTTGATGTTTTATATACCAAATTTTGAAAGGTTGAAGACAAGCTTTACAGTATATTTACCATACAGTATGGTCAGTTTTTATAAACACTTCATTTGTGCTTCAAAAGAATGTCTGGTATACTCAATACATTCAGTCGTATCCCTCAGTGTGCTAGATTAAACATACTTATTGTATTGTTCAAATCTTCATATCCTTTTTTTCATATGATCTATCGCTGAGCAGTGTTTGAAAGTCTTAAAGTGTTGATGATTTGTGTTATTTCTTCTTTAATTGTACTAGCTTCTGCTTTATGAGTTTTATGAGACTAGAATTTTATATCTTCCTAATTGGTACTTTACATCCTCATATCATTACCTCTAATAGTGCTTTTTTTTTTTTTTTTTTTTTTTTTTTTGAGACAGAGTCTCGCTCTGCCGCCCAGGCTGGAGTGCAGTGGCGTGATCTTGGCTCACTGCAAGCTCCGCCTCCCGGGTTCACGCCATTCTCCTGCCTCAGCCTCCCGAGTAGCTGGGACTACAGGCGCCCGCCACCTCGCCCGGCTAGTTTTTTTGTATTTTTTTAGTAGAGACGGGGTTTCACTGTGTCAGCCAGGATGGTCTCGATCTCCTGACCTCGTGATCCGCCCGTCTCGGCCTCCCAAAGTGCTGGGATTACAGGCTTGAGCCACCGCGCCCGGCCAATAGTGCTATCTTAAAATGTATGAAATTAATTTAGCAAACTTTATTTTGGTTAATATTCACCTGATATATCTTTCTTATTTTTGAGACTCAGTTTTGTTTTGTTTTGTTTTGTTTTTTCTTTTTTGAGACGGAGTTTCGCTCTTGTTGCCCAGGCTGGAGTGCAGTGGCGCAATCTCAGCTCCCGCAACCTCCACCTCCCGGGTTCAAGTGATTCTCCTGCCTCAGCCTCCCGAGTAGCTGGGATTACAGGCATACACCACCAAGCCCGGCAAATTTTGTATTTTTTTTTTTTGGCAGTGACGGGATTTCTCCATGTTGGTCAGGCTGGTCTCAAACTCCTGACTTCATGTGATCCACTCCACCTCAGCGAGACTCAGTTTTTATGTGGTGTTGTGGGTTTTAGTGCATCTAATGAAATAACATAGAGCTGGAGTTTATCTTAATCTACCAGGACAGTCTTTTTAAACTGCAGAATTTAGCCCATTTGTACACTTACTGATAAAGTCAGACATTTTCTACCATCTTACTACATTGTGCTTTTCATTTGACCTATTTTTTTGTTTCATTTCCCTTATTTTTCTTACCTTTGGAATTG
The DNA here is from genome assembly GCF_024542745.1 of Macaca thibetana thibetana. Lineage (NCBI taxonomy): Eukaryota > Metazoa > Chordata > Mammalia > Primates > Cercopithecidae > Macaca > Macaca thibetana. The sequence goes on along the minus strand of NC_065596.1, from coordinate 14,950,802 downwards.
AGGGTTTTTTTTTTTTTTAACCTAATTCCATTTTCTCTTCTAGACTGTGAGTTAAACTCACTATGTCCATCCTTTGAATTTTTACCCTATTTTATCATGCATACTTACAGTCTAAAGCTAATCAATATTGTGAGTCCCCAGTGGAAGAATACAAGGAACATACAGCCTCCTTCCCAATTTATGTATTATTTAGTATTAGGATTGAGCTTATTTTTCCATCTCACAAATTGGATATTATTATCATTTTATATAATAAAGGTTTCCTTAATTTTATCCATTTTACCTGTGTTCATTCTACTTAACATTTTGGGTCTTCCAATTCCTGTCTCCTGAAGTACTTTTAATTTACTTCTGTGATGGTCTTTTTTGATGGGTACATTGTCTCAAGTCTTTATTTTAAAATGCCTTTATATAACTCTCCTTGTATATTTTTTAAGCTTTTAATCATGAAAATTTTTAATTCTCCACAGAAGTAGAATAGTACAGGTGTCTCTCGTATCCATGGGGGACTGGTTCCTGGACCCCCACAGGGCTTCCAAACTCCACAGCCACAAATCCCTTATATAAAATCGCATTTTATTTGCATATAACCTGTACACATCCTCCCATAAATGCTATGTTTTCCCTCCCATTTACTTTAAGTCATCCCCAGATTACTTATAGTACCTAGTACAATAAGTGTTATGTAAGTGGTTGGTTGGTCTTTTGGTTTTTTTTAAGAGATGGAGTCTCATTCTGTTGCTCAGGCTGGAGTGCAGTGTTGTGATCATAGCTCACTGCAGCGTGAAACTCCTGGACTCAGGTAATCCTCCCACCTTAGCCTCCCAAGTGGCTGGGACCACAGGCATGCACCACCACACCTGGATAACTTTAAAAAAAAAAAAAAATATATATATATATATATATATATATATATATATTTGTAGAGACAGGGTTCTGCTTTATTGCCCAGGCTAGTCTTGAACTCCTGACTTCAAGGCATTCTCCTGCCTCAGCTTCCCAAAGTGCTGGGATTACTGGTGTGAGCCACTGTGCTGGACCATAAATAGTTATGCTGTATTGTTTAAGGAATAATAGCAAGGGGGAAAGTCTACATGTTCGGTATAGACACAAGCATTCATCTTTTTTTCCACATATTTTTGATCTGTGGTCGTGTAGCGGGCTGACTGTATAATGAATTCTCACGTCCTTAACACTCAGCTTTGACAGTTACCAATATTTTGCTCATCTTGCATCATCTAGCCCTTAGCTGTCCAATACAGTAGCCACTAGCCTCGTGTGGCTATTGAAGTTTAAATGCTTAAAGTTTAACCTCATTTCAAGTGTTCAGTAGCTGTCCATACATGATTAGTGGTTACTGTATTAGCGGTTACTGCAAATAAATATTATTGGATAATGCTGTTTTTTTCCCCCAGATTTGTTTTTAAAGCAAATTCCAGACATCCTGTCATTTCTTCAGTAAATTACTAACTGTGCATCTCTAGTTGGTTCATCACCACTACTCCATTATCCCAACTAACAAAGTCTGATGTTCCCTGACTGGCTACAGAATATCTTTTTACGTTTGGTTTGTTCAAATGAGAAGCTTAACAGGGTCTCCATTTTTTTTATTTTATACCCCTTAAGTTTCTGTTGTGTCTGTTCTCTGCCTCCTCCCTTTTCATTTTTTTAATCCACTGATTTATTGAAAAAATAAAGTTATTTGTTCTTAAAATGTCCCACATAATATTTGGATTTGGCTGACTGGTTTGTTTTCATTGCTTAAACTGGTTATCTTTGTATTTCCTATAAAGAGCAGCTAGATAGTTTAACTGTCTAGCATTCTAGGTTGATAAGCCATTTTTTTCTCAGCACGCTGAAGACATAGTCCTGCTTTCTTCTGATGTCCATTGTTGCTGTTGAGACATCAACTATCAGTCTGTTTTTCCTTTTATAGGTGACGTGTGTTTTTCCCCTGGCTGCTTTGGAAATTATGGAAAAAAATCAAATACCAAGGAAGAAAAATCTATAATGAAATTAGATGTGGATTTCTTTTTATGTATTCAGCTTGGGGCTTATAATACTTCCAGTACCCAAAGGTTAGTGTCTTTCACTACTTCAAGAAAATTGCTAGGTTTTCATCTAATAGTGCTATCAAAATTCTAATCTAGTAGTTAATACTGGCATTGAATTTCTCATTTCAGTGGGTTTATTTTTCATTTCTAAAAATTGCTTTTTAAACTAATTAACCATTTTATAGTATCTTATTCCACATCCAAATTTTTGTTAATTTCTTTAAGCTTTTATATTTTTTAAAGTATGTCTAAAAGGATAATATCTGAAGTGTTAGGCTTTTCCACCTGATGGCTGTGTTTTAGTTGTGTCTTACACATGGTACATTGCGTATTTGTGTTTGTTTCTTAAACTGTGCCTTCCTCAGTTTACTTAGAACTTTGCATATAAGATTTTTTTCTCAAGACCTGACTTTTTTTTTTTTTTTTTTTTTTTTTTTTTTTTTTTTTTTTGAGACGGAGTCTCGCTCTGTCGCCCAGGCTGGAGTACAGTGGCCGGATCTCAGCTCACTGCAAGCTCCGCCTCCCGGGTTCACGCCATTCTCCTGCCTCAGCCTCCGGAATAGCTGGGACTACAGGCGCCCGCCACCTCGCCCGGCTAGTTTTTTGTATTTTTTAGTAGAGACAGGGTTTCACCGTGTTAGCCAGGATGGTCTCGATCTCCTGACCTCGTGATCCGCCCGTCTCGGCCTCCCAAAGTGCTGGGATTACAGGCTTGAGCCACCGCGCCCGGCCTCAAGACCTGACTTAAAGTTGATTTTCCAGAGATAGGTCCATTTGCTTGCACTAGTTGCTTGGGGACAATGCCACTTAGGACCCTCTTAAAGTGAAATGATTCTCTTGAGGTTGTTTGAACTACACAAATGAATTTGGACTGAAACCTAAAAGAAAGCACTTGTATATACAAATCCTCAAGAGAGATTTTCTTTCTATTATGCCTGACAGGTACAGTTCCTTGCTTCATGTTTTCATATGGAAATTTTACTTTCTTTTTAAAAAACTTTTCACCATGGATTTTCAGTCATACCCAGGAATAGAGTGCTATGATGAAGCTACTATGTACCTACCACCCAGCTTCCATGATTGTCACCATTTTGCCATTCTTACTACATCCGTTTTCTCCCTTGCTTCCTTTCATAATTCAGTTTTTTTTTTTTTTTTTTTTTTTGAGAGAGTCTCGCTCTGTCTCCCAGGTTCAAGGTTCAAGTGATTCTCCTGCCTCACCCTCCCGAGTAGCTGGGATTACAGGCACCCACCACCACACCTGGCTAATTTTTGCATTTTAGTAGAGGCGGGGTTTCACCATGTTGGTCAGGCTGGTCTTGACTGGTTTTTTTAAAGGAGTTGACACCGAAAGGACAGGCAAGAAAGGCAAAAATAATGAAGTGAAACTACATCAAACTATCATGTCATCTACAAACAGATAATTTTACTTCTTTTCCAATGTAGAAGATGCCTTTTGTTTTCTTGCATAATTGTTCTGCCTAGAACTTCCAGTCGTATGTTGACTGGAAGTGGCGAGGATGGGCATCTTGTTCCCAATCTTAGAGGAAAAGCCTCCAATTTTTTATAATTGACTGTAAGCTGTGGCTTTGTCACCTATGGCCTTTACTGGTATTGAAGTGCATTCCTTCTATAACTAATTTGTTGAGGGTTTTTATCACAGAAGAATGCTGAGTTTTACCAAGTGCTTTTTCTGCATCTATTCTAATGATCATATAGTTTTTATCCTTCATTCTGTCAGTATGGCGTATCACATTGATTTTGCATATCTTGAACTATCCTTGTATTTCTGGGATAAATACCACTTGATCATGGTGTATGATCCTTTTAATGTACTGTTGAATATGGTTTGCTAGTATTTTATTGAGGAGTTTTGCATCTATTTTCAGTAGGGATATTGGCTTGTAGTTTTTTGCTGTTACAGTGTTTTTTTCTGGCTTTGGTATCAGTGTAGTGCTGACCTCATAAAATGAGTTTACTGAAGAGCTTGGTTGGGCTCTTCTTCCATTTTTTTGGAAAAGTTTGAGAAGGATTATTCTTTAAATGTTTGGTAGAATTCAACAGTGAAGCCACCAAGTCCTGGGCTTTTCTCTGATGGAAGATTTTTCCTTACTGATTTAATCTCCGTACTCTTATTGATCTTGTCAGGTTTTCTATTTATGATTCAGTCGTAGCAGGTTATGTGTTTTTAGGAATTTATCCATTTATTGTAGATTATCCAATTTTTTGGCATATAATGTTTCATTATAGTCTCACAATCCTTTGTATTTCTGTAGTTACCAGTTGATTTTTTTTTTTTTTTTTTTTTTTTTTTTGAGACGGAGTCTTTGCTCTGTCGCCCAGGCTGGAGGCTCACTACAAGCTCCGCCTCCTGGGTTTACACCATTCTCCTGCCTCAGCCTCCCGAGTAGCTGGGACTACAGGCGCCCGCCACCTCGCCCGGCTGGTTTTTTGTACTTTTAGTAGAGACGGGGTTTCACCGTGTCAGCCAGGATGGTCTCGATCTCCTGACCTTGTGATCTGCCCGTCTCGGCCTCCCAAAGTGCTGGGATTACAGGCGTGAGCCACCGCGCCCGGCCATTTTTTTTCTTGAGACAGAGTCTTGCTCTGTCCCCCAGCCTGGAGTGCAGTGGCCAGATCTCAGCTCACTGCAAGCTCCGCCTCCCGGGTTCACACCATTCTCCCGCCTCAGCCTCCCGAGTAGCTGGGAGTACAGGTGCCCGCCACCTCGCCCGGCTAGTTTTTTGTATTTTTTAGTAGAGACGGGGTTTCACTGGGTTAGCCAGGATGGTCTCGATCTCCTGACCTCGTGATCCGCCCGCCTCGGCCTCCCAAAGTGCTGGGATTACAGGCGTGAGCCACCGCGCCTGGCACTGTAGTTACCAGTTGTAATGCCTTCTCTTTCATTTCTAATTTTACTTCAGTCTTGTCTATTTTAATCTTAGGTAGTCTGGCTAAAGGTTTTTGTTGGTTTATCTTTTCATACAACCAACTTTCAGTTTCATCGATCTTTTCCGTTGTCTTATCTCTCATTTATTTCTGCTATGATCTTTATTATTAATTTCCTTCCTTCTACTGGCTTTGGGCTTAGTTTCTTCTTGTTTCCTTCTGCTGACTTTGGGCTTAGCTGCTGCTTTTTCTAGTAACTTGAGGTGTAACATTAAGCTGTATAAGATCTTTCCTACTCACCCTTGCTCTCTTTGGTACCCATTTACGTGGAATGTCTTTTCCCATCTTTTTACTTTCAGGATACATGCATTCTTAAAGCTATAGTGAGTTTCTTGTAGGCAGCATATACCTTAGGTCTTTCTTTTTTAATCCAGTCAGCTACTATATATTTTGACTAGAGAATTTAATCCATTTACTTTTTTGTTTGCTTTAAGGAGATAGGATTTCTGTCACCCAGGAGGAGTGCAGTGGCATGATCATACTCCAACCACTCCCAAGTTCAAGCGATCCTCCCACCCTAGCCCACCAAATAGCTGGAACTACAGGCAGATGCCACTGCACCCAGATAATTTTTTAAAATTATTTTCTGTAGAGATGTCTTGCTATGTTGCCTAGGCTGGTCTCAAACTCCTGCCTGCTCTCAAGTGATCCTCCCGCCTCAGCCTCCTGAGTACATTTATATTTAAAGTAATTATTGATAAGTAAATACTTACTGTTGCCATTTTATTCATTCTTTTGTGGCTGTTGTACAGATGTTGTGTTCCTTTCTTCCTCCCTTCCTGTCTTCCTTTGTGATTTGATGACTTTCTGTAGTGATATGCTTTGATTCCTTTCTCTTTCCTCCATAGTATAGGTTCTTGCTTTGTGGCTACTATGAAGCTTAAAACATCCTGTAGTTTCAATAGTCTGTTTTAAGCTGTTAACAGCTTAGCTTTGATTGCATACAATTTATACTCTTACTTCCATTTCCCACATTTTATGTTTTTGATGTCACAATTTACATCTTTCTATATTGTATATTAACAAATTATAACTTTTTAATATTTTAATCTTTTATACTAGAGTTATAAGTTATTTAGATACTACTGTTACAGTATTAGGGTAATCTGGATTGAGTGTATAATTACCTTTATCCCAGTGGGTTTTATAATTTTATATGTTTTCATGTTACTAAGTGTCCTTTCTTTTAAGCTGAAGAATTTACTATTTCCTATAAATCAGCTCCATTACTTATGAAGCCCCTCATCTTTTGTTTGTCCAAGGAAGTTTTTGTCCCTTCATTTCTGAAGGCCATTTTTGGCAGGTAAAACATTCTTGGTTGGTAGTACAGTCATGCACTGCATAAAGACATTTTGGTCAGCGATGGACCACATATGTGACAGTGGTCTCATAATGATGCTTAAAAAATTCCAATCACCTAGTGACATAGCCAATGTAACATTGTAAAGCACATTACTCACATGTCGTGGTTTAAACCTGCACTATCAGTCATGTAACCATAGTACATATGATTATGTACAGTACAGATTATATACAGTACATAATAATGGATAATAGTAATAAGTGACCACATTACTGGTTTATATTATTTTTATACTATTTATATTATTTTAGAGTGTATTCCTTCTACTTACTAAAAAAGACGAGTTAACTCAAAAACAACCTCAAGCAGATGCTTCAGAAGAGATTCAAGACAGTGATATTCATGATCCTAAGCCTGTGTAGGCCTAGATTGGTGCATATTTATCTTCGTTTACAACAAAAAAGTTTAAAGAGTAAAATCGGGCAGGCAAACTGGGCCTTGAAAGTAGGCTACTGAGTTAAGAAGACAGAGTCCTGGAAGATTTGCAGCAGGTTTTGATGACTTCACATACACAGCTAAGTGTACTAAATGTTGTTCTGGAATGTTACCCTTTTATTATGAAATGCAAATATGCTCACCTTTATGGTCCTTAGGAGTTACTCCTTATTGTAAGTAATTTAGGGATATTAACTCAGCCCAACCCTATGAAGTCTGTCCTATTCTAACAATGAGGAACGCGAGGTGCGATACAAGATATTCCAAACTCATCTTGAAGATTTCTTATTCTATACCAGACTCAGCTATTTCCCCAGTGAGTCCTGGTTTCTGTCACAGGTAAATGATATTCAGAGAGTTTTGCACTTTAGAGGCGCATTCCTCCTGAGCCGTTAGCAGTCATAAGCCTTTTCAGCGGTTCAGGCTAGAAAAAAGTCCAATAAGAAAAAATGAAAAATGCATACTATATTTCTAATTTGAGGATACACTGTGTTCTTGGATAAGGAGACAAATTGTAACTAAACTCTATGTGTGTGTATACTCTTTAGTATGAAGAAGCTTCCGAGCCTGCTAGTGTTGACTATCTAGCAGGCCTAGACTCTAATGGCTTCTGTTTTCTCCTTTAGCTCTGCCTGCTTAGGACTCTGCCCAGCCAGGAAGGAAACCTACAGGAGGAAGAATGGCTGCAGGGTGGCTGACAACCTGGTCACAGGTACACAAGAAATTTCTCGATTTCCAAAAGCACACTGCCATTCCTGAAAAGAACACATCCCTTGCCCCTGACCTGAAGCTTCACAGCCCAGTCTGAGCTGGCTTCATCTTCCACAGTTCCCAGGCTGCTGCGTGTGGAAGAGGGAATCCCTGGGAAAGGCTTGTATTCCCACATTTGTTAACGTTCTCCAGATATTCTTCCATATTTTTGAGTATGAATTCCATACTTGAGTGCTGTAAACAAAGACTTTTACTAGGAAAACTGTTGATCATTTCTCAAGTATTTCTTGCATTCCTACAGTATCCCCTATCTATTCTGGATCTGAATAAGACCAAAAGAGTCCTCACAGCCTCACTGTGCAAAGATCAAGCCAACCATATTTTAGAAAAGCTGTTTTGACCATGACCCTGAATGAAATGGCCCAGGGAGTAGGATTTAAAGAGAGTTCTGAGAAGTCAGCTTTAAGGCAAATTAATAGAAGGCCTCTGATGTATGTCTGAGTTTCCAGTGCCCTGGGTCTTCTCTGCAGTCCTGTCAGCCTCACCCACCATTCTCCTGGTATATTGTCAAAAATGGTCATCGGCTGAGCCAGCGTATGTATGTGATGTTTTAGAACTCCGTGACCTTCCAGGAAGTGGCAGTGGACTTTTCCCAGGAGGAGTGGGCATTGCTGGACCCTGCTCAAAAAAATCTATACAAAGATGTGATGCTGGAGAACTTTAGGAACCTGGCCTCAGTGGGTAAGGCTGGCCTCTTTCCTTCATTTGTTTATGTAGCAGATAGTTCTTAAGTGCGTATTGTATTCCAGAATCTGTGAAAAGAATGGCAATACAGTGGTTAACCGCAAAATGAATGGTCCCTGCCCTTGAGGGGGCAGTCCAGTGGCTTCCCATGAAAATGCACTGATTTCATTTTCTCTATCACTAATAGCTTTAGGTAATTTGTGATCTGTGTCTGATCTTGTGTATAGGTTTCAAGGGTCACTTCCGTATAGGGCATGGACTATGCTTTTTGGTCTTTGTGAAAGAAAGAACTCAGCTCTGATTGTTTCGCTGTTCCTAAAGCTGCACTTGACTATTTTAGCAGTCCTTTAATTAAAGTCAAAGTATGGCAGTCAGTTTTGTGGAATATTTAATTCTCACACATTTCTCCCACATCCTCTCTTTCTGCACGAGCAGGGTATCAGCTCTGCAGACACAGTCTGATCTCCAAGGTGGATCAAGAAGAGCTGAAGACAGATGAAAGAGGAATTCTACAAGGTGACTGTGCAGGTGAGCCCTGGGCAGAACAGAGTACGGCCTTGGCCATTGAGGGTTGGTACATTTGGGAATGTCACTCAGTGCAGGAAAAGAAATCTGAGGCCATTACATGAGCTTCCTTCCTGTTTCACCATCTGTCCAATCATTCATGTGTTAATTTGGTCTCTGAGAAAAGTTTTAACCCCTCCTTAAATGTAACATTTCCATGAATGCCTTTTGTTTAGTTCTCCCTATTTTCCAGATAATACTTATTTCCCAACCTCCACAATCCTTTCCAACTAAATTACCTCCCATTTCTACTGCTTGTTCCTATCACTGGTGAATCACTGGTTGTGTCTTCTCTCACACATTTCTCTACTTGCAAGATACTATTTGAAAACAAATCTATAGGGTCTCGCTTCCTTTTTCTTTCATCTCAACCTTTTCTCCCAATAATTATAAAAATTTTCCTGTGCTATTTCAGACTGGGAAACTCGACTTAAATCAAAAGATGCAATTGCTGTGCAGAACATTCCTGGGGGAAAAACATCCAATGGCATAAACATGGTAAGACTTACTAGGAATTATTCCTGGTCTTTGTAGAAGTCTGGGAATTTCAATGAGTTAAAACATCAGCACCCAAAGCAGGGGTAAGAAGAGTTCAGGCACCAAGCTTTCACCAGAAAGCTATCTCAGGAGAGAGTTCATTTTCATGAAATTGGAGAAATGTGTAAACCTAGGTTAACACTTGCTGGCTCACAGAGAATAACCACAAGTAAACATTTACTTAAATATGATTTTAGTGTTAAGTATTTAGTACATAATTCATTCATTCTTCACTCAGTATTAGAAAAACTATATTAAAGAAGCCCTTTGCTGGGAAGGAATAGAGCCTTGGATAGAGGACTAGGCTTATTCAACTCAAAAAAGCTAATAGGGCAAAAGTCATGTGCACATACTGAAAATGGTAAACATGTCAGTTATGATCATGTGCTTCCTATATATGGCAGAACCCTCATGGAAGAGAATTCCTGTGAATAAGGTGAAAGTGAAAAAGCCTTTAGTCACCACTTACTCCCTTTTCAATAGGCAGAAAATCAACCTGGTAAGAACTCCCTGGAGTGTAACCATTGTGGGAAATTCAGAAAGAACACTCTCTTTATTTGTACAAGATACTGCAAGGGAGAGAAATGCTATAAATATACAGAGTATGGCAAAGTCTTCAACCATCCCTCAACTCTTAGGAGTCATGTGAGCATTCACATTGGAGAGAACACTCTTGAATTTACTGATTGTGGAAAAGCTTTCAATCAAGAGTCATCCCTTGGGAAACACTTAAGAACTCCCACAGGAGAGAAGTGTCATGAGTATGATCAATGTGATATGTCCTTCAGCCTACACTCTTCCTGCTCAGTACATGAGCAAATACCTACTGGAGAGAAAGGCGATGAATGCAGTGACTATGGCAAAAGATCTCCCCTTAGTGTCCACAGAAAAACTGGTAGTGTGGAGGAGGGTCTGGAATGTAATGAACATGAGAAAACTTTCACTGACCCTTTGTCCCTTCAGAACTGTGTCAGAACTCACACTGGAGAGATGCCCTATGAATGCAGTGACTGTGGGAAAGCCTTCATTTTTCAGTCTTCCCTTAAGAAACACATGAGATCTCATACTGGAGAGAAGCCTTATGAGTGTGATCACTGTGGAAAATCCTTTAGCCAGAGCTCTCATCTGAATGTGCACAAAAGAACTCACACTGGAGAGAAACCCTATGACTGTAAAGAATGTGGGAAGGCTTTCACTGTTCCTTCATCCCTTCAGAAACATGTGAGAACCCACACTGGAGAGAAACCGTATGAATGCAGTGACTGTGGAAAAGCCTTCATTGATCAGTCATCCCTTAAGAAACACACACGCTCTCACACTGGAGAGAAGCCTTATGAGTGTAACCAGTGTGGAAAATCCTTCAGCACAGGCTCTTACCTTATTGTGCACAAGAGAACTCACACTGGTGAGAAAACCTATGAGTGTAAAGAATGTGGGAAGGCCTTTAGGAATTCCTCTTGCCTGAGGGTACACGTGAGAACTCACACTGGAGAGAAGCCTTATAAATGTATTCAGTGTGAAAAAGCCTTTAGCACAAGCACTAACCTTATAATGCACAAGCGAATCCACACTGGCCAGGAACTCCATGAATGAAATGACGACAGGAAAGTGTTTGTTGCCCCTCATGCCTCCTTTCTCACTTTAGAACATACATTGCAGAGAAGCCCTGTTATGGCCACATGGAAACAGCCTGGCTGTTACACTGGGACAAACCTTATAAATGTTATAGTGCTGATTGTTTTTGTCAGTGAGTATTTCATTCTTATATGTGTCACAACTTATGTAGATCTTATAGTTACCTTTTCAGTTTAATTCCATTGTGAACAGAATACATGGTCTTCAATATGTAGATTCTTTGTGATACAGATTTGAACATAATTGCTGGACACGGATGTACTGAGGCAGACAGAACTAGTTGCTGTCTCAATATCCATTCCTCCCTTCTTTAAGTAATAAAATTTACTATTTAGTTCACCCTGGCAATGTGGACAGTTTTCACCCAGCTTTCCTTATAGCTTTCCTTACAAATGTGTCCACATCCCTAGCCCATGCAAAGTAGGCAGAAGTCACTGGATACAGCTTCTGAGGAAGCTCATGGAAATGGGAATATCTCATCTGGCGTCTTTTTTCTTAACTATTTACCCTCTGTCTTATCCCTTATTTCCTAGAAAATATATACACCAAGAGGAGGCCAGAGAAAAGATACTAAATGAAACAACAGGGGAGACGCAATATTATCTAGTTGCACTAATCCTGTATTGCTTATCTCTGGGTTTCATATTACAAGAGAAAAATTAACTGCCATGTGGTTTAAACCACTCTTGTGGGAAGTTCCTCTTTCAGCTGATTTCAGTCCCAACTGTTATGTCTGTGTTTTCTAAGGCAGAAGGATCACTTAAGCCTAGGAGCTTAAAATCAGCCTAGGCAACACAGACCCCATCTCTACCAAAAAAAAGAATAATTAGCTGGGTACCAGCTGCACACCTGTAGCCTCAGCTATTCTGGAGGCCAGAGGCAGGAAGATCATTTGAGCCCAGAAATTGAGGATGCAATAAGCCATGTTTGCACCATTGTACTCCAGCCTGGAAAAGAGTGTGAGACCCCAACTCTTTAAAAAAAAAAAAAAGTCATCTATTTACAAACTTTGTCTTCTGATCTCTATAATCGAGAGTGGTATTGTGTCCGGAATTGGTGGGTTCTTGGTCTCACTGACTTCAAGAATGAAGCTACAGACCCTCATGGTGAGTGTTACAGTTCTTAAAGATGGTGTGTCCGCAGTTTCTTCCTTCTGGTGGGTTCGTGGCCTTGCTGGCTTCAGGAGTGAAGCTGAAGACCTTCGCGGTGAGTGTGGCAGCTCTTAAAGGTGGCACATCTGGAGTTGTTCGTTCTTCCTGGTGGGTTCCTGGTCTCGCTGGCTTCAGGAGTGAAGCTGCATACCTTCAAGGTGAGTGTTACAGCTCATAAAGGCAGCGTGGACCCAAAGAGTGAGTGGCAGCAAGATTTATTGCAAAGAGTGGAAGAACAAAGCTTCCAGTGTGGAAGGGGACCTGAGCAGGTTGCCGCTGGCTGGCTCAGGCAGCCTGCTTTTATTCCCTTATCTGACCCCACCCACATCCTGCTGATTGGTCCACTTTACAGAGAGCTGATTGGACTGTTTTGACAGGGTACTCATTGGTATGTTTACAATCCCTGAGCTAGACACAGAGTGTTGATTGGTGCATTTACAATCCTTTAGCTAGACATAAAAGTTCTCCAAGGCCCCACTAGACTCAGGAGCCTAGCTGGCTTCACTTAGTGGATCCCATGCTGGGGCTGCAGGTGGAGCTGGCAGGTGCCAGTCCTGCGCCGTGCACCCATACTCCTCAGCCCCTGGGTGGTTGATGGGACCGAGCACCGTGGAGCAGCGGTCAGCGTTGGTCAGGGAGGCTCGGGCTGCACAGGAGCCCACCATGGAGTGGTTGGGGCATGGTGGGCTGTAAGTCCCGAGCCCCGCCCCACGGGGAGACAGCTTAGGCCCAGCGGGCTGGCACTGCTGGGGGACTGGGTGCACCCACCACAGCTGCTGGCCTCGGTGCTAAGCCCTTCACTGCCCTGGGCCAGCAGAGCCCATGCCTGCGGGAACTCGCACTGGACTATGAGTACTGCGCACAGCCCTGGTTCCCACCTGCACCTCTCCCTCCACACCTCCCCACAAGCAGAGGGAGCTGGCTCCGGCCTCAGCCAGCCCAGAGAGGGTCTCCCACAGTGCAGTGGCGGGCTTAAGGGCTCCTCAAGTGCCGCCAGAGTGGATGCCGAGGCCGAGTAGGCACTGAGAGTGAGGGCTGCTGGTACATTGTCACCTCTCAGTATGTTAAGACATCATACTATAACCATGGTTTTTCTAATTTTTTCAGAGTGGACGCCGAGGCCAAGTAGGCACTGAGAGTGAGGGCTGCTGGTACATCGTCACCTCTCAGTATGTTAAGACATCATACTATAACCATGGTTTTTCTAATTTTTTTTTGTTGTTTTTGAGACGTAGTCTTGCTGTGTTGCCCAGGCTGGAGTACAGTGGTGTGATCTCAGCTCACTGCAACCTCTGCCTTCCGAGTTCAAGTGATTTCTCGTGTCTCATCCTCCCAAATAGCTGGGATTACAGGCACATGCTACCACGCCTGGCTACCTTTTTGTATTTTTAGTAGAGGCAAGGTTTCACTATGTTGGCCAGGTTGGTTTCGAACTCCTGATCTCAAGTGATCACCTGCCTTGGCCTCCCAGAGTGCTGGTATTACAAGTGTGAGCCACTGCACCCAGCCAAATTGTTTTTTTTTTAATTTATCTTTCTAGGCCAGTGCAGTGGTGCATGTCTGGAATCCCAGCACTTTGGGAGCAGAAGGCAGGCAGATCACTTGAGCTTACCAGTTCAAGCCCAGCCAATGAGTTGAAACTCCATCTCTACAAAAAATACACACACACACACACACAAATTAGCCAGGTATAGTAGTGTGCTACTCAGCAGGCTGAGGTTGAGAGGATCACCTGAGCCCAGGAGGCAGAGGTAGCAGTGAGTCGAGATCATGCCACTGCATTTCTGCCTGGGCCACAGCGAGACTATCTCAGGAAAAAATAAAAATCTGTTTCTCATTTTTTGGGGGCATTACAATTGGGTACAAATAGGTTTACTCATTTTATGTTTCTGGCAAATTGTCCTATTATTCTTTTTTTTTTTTTTTTTTTTTTTTTTTTTTTTTTTGAGACGGAGTCTCGCTCTGTTGCCCAGGCTGGAGTGCAGTGGCCGGATCTCAGCTCACTGCAAGCTCCGCCTCCCGGGTTCACGCCATTCTCCTGCCTCAGCCTCCCGAGTAGCTGGGACTACAGGCGCTCGCCACCTCGCCCGGCTAGTTTTTTGTATTTTTTTAGTAGAGACGGGGTTTCACCGTGTTAGCCAGGATGGTCTCGATCTCCTGACCTCGTGATCCGCCCATCTCGGCCTCCCAAAGTGCTGGGATTACAGGCTTGAGCCACCGCGCCCGGCCCTGTCCTATTATTCTTATCTAGTATCCATAGATTTCCCGTAATGATTTTCATTAATTTATTTGATATAAATGTGAGCTACTGACTTAGAAATGCCATTTTCTCAAACTGTAAGGACAACCAGGAGCAACTTTTTCTCAGCGTTACATCAGTTACACTGTTGCTTACAATAGCATCCACCAGCTATGGTCATCTTTACATCCCACAACTTGTCCTCTCTTATTGATGCCTTTATGAGTTCTTTCATAAGACATAGGTGAGTAAGATGTTTGCTGGGGAATAGACCCAAACATTCAGGCTAACCATCTGAAGTTTCTCGGGGTTTAGTTGTCTGGAGCTTGCCAAGATATTCCCTCTAAAGTGAAAGGAAAATTGCTGCAATTTGTGCTACTAACAACAAATAGCACAATGCTTAGTAAGTTTTTTTGGTTTCTGGAGGCACTATATTGACACATCCAACCCATCTTCAGATGACTATTAGTGAAGTCTCTACCCTACAGAAAAGAAGCAATATGACAACACTTTGAGAATTTGGAGAAACAACACATTATGGGCCAGGCATGGTGGCTCACGCCTGTAATCCCAGCACTTTGGGAGGCCGAGGTGGATGGATCACCTGAGGTCGGGAGTTCGAGACTAGCCTGACCAACATGGAGAAAACCTGTCTTTACCAAAAATAAAAAATTAGCTGGGGATGGTGGCGCATGCCTGTAGTCCCAGCTACTTGGGAGGCTGAGGCAGGAGAATCACTTGAACCCGGGAGGTGGAGGTTGTAGTGAGCTGAGATTGCGCCACTGTACTCCAGCCTGGGCAACAAGAGTGAAACTCCATTTCAAAAGAGAAAAACAACACATTCTGGCAATATATGAGGGCAGGATGACAAACTCAGACAAGGACAGAATAAAGCCTGAAAACTTTCAAAAATAGTTTACAAGATAGAGGGAAACTTTCTGTTTTGAGATGGAGTGTTGCTCTGTTGCCAGGCTAGAGTGCAGTGGCGTGATCTCAGCTCACTGCAACCTCCGCCTCCTGGGTTCAAGTAATTCTGCCTCAGCCTCCAAGTAGCTGGGACTACAGGCATGCGCCACCACACCCAGCTAGTTAGAGATGGGGTTTCACCATGTTGGCCAGGATGGTCTCGATCTCTTGACCTCATGATCTGCCTGCCTCAGCCTCCCAAAGTGCTGAGATTAAAAGTGTGAGCCACCATGCGTGGCTGAAACGGGGTATTTAAAAAAAAAAAAAAAAAATTTTAAATTTATCCAGAAATGCAAAGTTGGTTATACATTAGAAAAATCAATAAATACAATTCACTTTTAAAGTAGGCTTATTATCATTCACTCATACTAATAATTACTAGGCACCTAAAATGAATGAGGCAGTGTTCAAAGCATTTAACATATTATTGAAAAAATAGGATTATCTCAGTAAATATAGAAAAAGCTATAAAGAGGTATTACTGAGAAAAATCTTTCAAAATATAAACACTATATAAAAATGCAAAAGTAAACAATAGTGGAAAATGAGTTTAAAATCAGGAAGATAATGGTATCCACTATTAAAAACACTACTTAGTATTTTACTGGAATCTTAAGTGAGGCAGGCTAATAAAAGATATTTTAAAACCTAAGGACCAGAAAAGTAGAAGTAAATCTGTCATTTATAATATTACCTTAATGGAAACTTTCAAAGGATGTATATGTAAATTATTAGAATTAATGAAAATGTTTAGTATCTTAAAGGTAAACTTGGAACTTATACTCAGGAATAGAAAAATTTAGAGGGTGATACCATTTATGAGAGCAACAATAGTATAACATACGGAAGAATAAATTTAAAACTTACCAAAATTGTTTTGAAGACAGTACTGAAAACATTAAGCCAGGCGCGGTGGCTCACGCCTGTAATCCCAGCACTTTGGGAGGCCGAGGCGGGCGGATCACAAGGTCAGGAGATCGAGACCACGGTGAAACCCCGTCTCTACTAAAAATACAAAAAATTAGCCGGGCGCGGTGGCGGGCGCCTGTAGTCCCAGCTACTCAGGAGGCTGAGGCAGGAGAATGGCATAAACCCAGGAGGCGGAGCTTGCAGTGAGCCGAGATCGCGCCACTGCACTCCAGCCTGGGCGACAGAGCGAGACTCCGTCTCAAAAAAAAAAAAAAAAAAAAAACAAAAAAACATTAAAATGACCTAAACAAACTTGAGACATTCATAGGCCAAATTCTGAAAAGACTGAATTCTCCCAAACTGATTTAGATTCCAAAAGTTCCAAAGTTATACAGCTCCACTTCCAGATTGGCTGTAGACATTTACAGGAACCCGCATAGTGAATTAACATCTTCAAAGACCCTGGAAATCTGTGGACAAAAAAAGGAGTGAGAGAATTAAATGCCAGAGGATGAGCTCCTCCTAGAAGAGCAGAAATCAGTGGCTGGTTTCTTCCCTGAAGGCATTTTCCTGGTCTAGGAGCAGATTGGTGGAGAGCCAGGCCTGCCACAGGCAGAGGAACTTTATTGGAATATGGAGAGACCAGGGGGACATTATAATGGTCACAAGGCTAGTGTGACACTATAACATAAAACGGACTGTCTTTACCAGTGCTGCATGTCCCTATGATGATTTGCTGAGTGCATAGCAACAGCTGGTGTTGGGCACTAACCAGGAAAAAAATGGATATCCCTGTTGTCTTGCAATGCTTAGGTTCCACAGTCCTGCTAGAGGAAGTGATCTGAAATAGTCACAGGAAAGATCTTACTCAAGATGTTTGAAACCAGAAGTGAACCAAAACTAATTTTTTTCACATCTCAACCTCTGATTGGATCAAAGTTGAGGAGATTCTCATCTGAACTGCTTGACAGAGGAAATGGAGTGACTTCTATGTGAAAATATTTTTCGATTTCTGTTGTTCTTCTAAACATAATATCCACATACAATTTAAAACATCACATGATGTGCAGAGCAGAAGGACAATGTTACCAATCATCAAGAGCAAACGGTCCAACAGAAATAGTCCCATAGATGATATGAGAAGTTAGAATTGTTACAGAACCAACAGGTTCGTATATCTGCTGTGTAGTAGCAGACCAATTACACAGACAGGGATTAAACAGAGAGTTTAATTACCACAGGGCACCAAGTAAGGAGATAAGAGGAGACAACTCTATACCCCCAAGAAGTTCCAGGCTGGAGTTTTAAAGGGGATCAGGGAGGGTGAAGGACTGGAGAATTAGAGTTGTTGATGGTCAGAGCAAGCAGGATGAAGTCATCAGGATGTGGAAACTGGATTATTTGTTAAGTCAGCTCGTGGGGCCCCTCAGACCAGCTGAGTCAATGGGGTCCTTCAGACTAGCTGACATGGTAGGTTTATCGGCATGTAAAAAGTGTGAAAGAATATCTCAAAGGAAAAACAATGTTTTATAATGGTCAAGTTATCAATAGAGGAGTTACGGGGAAGTATGATCTTGTAACAGGGTGATATGGTTTGCCTCTGTGTCCCCACCCAGATCTCACCTTGAATTGTAATCCCACCTGTCATGAGAAGGACCCAATGGGAAGTAATTGAATCATGGGGGTGGGTTTTTCCCACGCTGTTCTCATGATATGAATAAGTCTCATGAGAACATATGATTTTATAAAAGGGCGGTTCCCCTGCACACGCTCTCTTGGTTGTCACCATGTAAGTTATCCCTTTGCTCTTCGTCCATGATTGTGAGGCCTCCCCAGCCATGAGGGTCTGTGAGTCCATTAAACCTCCTTCCTTTATAAATTACCTAGTCTCAGGGATGTCCTTATTAGCAACATGAGAACAGACTAATACACAGGGTCTACATAATTCTAGGACAGTAGGCACCAGTGAACTATGAAGGAGGTCAGAGATTAAACTTGATTAATGTTGAATGTGCTGTAAGCTTGGTTTTCCATCTATCCCCCTCCTTTCCTGATTAATTTTATAAAGTTTAAATTAAAAAATTCGAATGGATGAAAACACAGAATTGTAGGCTTACATCTGTAATCCCAGCACTTTGGGAGGCCAAGGTGGGTGGATCACAAAGTCAAGAGTTCGAGACCAGCCTGGACAACATGGTGAAACCCCATCTCTACTAAAAATAGAAAAATCAGCTAGGTGTGGTGGTACATGCCTATAATCCCAGGTACTCGGGAGGCTGAGGTAGGAGAATCACTTGAACTTGGGAAGCAGAGGTTGCAGTGAGCCAAGATTGTGCCATTGCACTCCAGGGTTGGGTGACAGAGCAAGACTCTCTCAAAAAAAAGAAAATACATAGAATTGCATTATCTAAGTGGAATCTATAAAGTAGAAACAATCTAGAGGCAAAAATTCTGTAAGTGGGCCTAAAAGCAAACTAAACAGCAAATAAAGGTGGGGGAAGAGGGCAATCAGTGAACTCAAGGTAGGTTAACAAATGTGCCAAACTTACGGACACGGGAAAACAGTGTTTTCTAAAACTGATTAAAAACATCAAACCAGCAGATTCAAGCTCAGCAAACCCAAGTGAGATAAATGCAAAGAAAACCACAATCAGACAGTTCACCATCAATCTGTTTAAAAAAAAAAAAAAAGGGTCCCGGTGCAAGTTGGCCAAATAGGAACAGCTCCCAGCATGAGCAACACAGAAGACGGGTGTATGTCTGCATTTTCAACTGAGGTACCAGGTTCATCTCCCTGGGGAGTGCTGGACAATCAGTGCTGGTCAGCTGGTGCAGCTCGACCAGCGAGAGCTGAAGCAGGGCAAGGCATCGCCTCACCTGGGAAGCGCAAGGGGGAAGGGAATCCCTTTTCCTAGCCAAGGGAAACACATAACATCTGGAAAATCAGGTAACTCCCACCTTAATACTGTGCTTTACCAAGGGTCTTAGCAAATGGCACACCAAGGGATTATATTCACACCTGGCCTGGAGGGTCCCACGCCCACAGAGCCTCCCTCATTGCTAGCACAGCATTCTGAGATCTAACTGCAAGGCATCAGGGAGGCTTGGGAAGGGGCACCCGCCATTGCTAAGGCTTAAGTAGGTAAAGACTGGGAAGCTCTAACTGGGTGGAGCCCACCGCAGCTCAAGGAGGCCTGCCTGTCTCTGTAGACTCCACCTCTGGGGATAGAGCATAGCTAAACAAAAAGCAGAAGAAACCTCTACAGATGTAAATGACCCTGTCTGACAGCTTTGAAGAGAGCAGTGGATCTCCCAGCAAGGAGGCTGAGATCTGAGAACGGACCGACTGCCTGCTCAAGTGGGTCCCTGACCCCTGAGTAGCCTAACTGGGAGATATCCCACACTAGGTGCAGATTGACACCTCACACGGCGGGGTACACCCCTGATACGAAGCTTCCAGAGCAAGAATCAGCAACACTCGCTGTTCAGCAATATTCTATCTTCTGCAGCCTCCGCTGCTGATACCCAGGCAAATGGTCTGGAGTGGACCTCAAGCAAACTCCAACAGACCTGCAGCTGAGGGTCCTGACTGTTAGAAGGAAAACTAACAGGACACTCACACCAAAACCCCATCAGCACATCACCATCATCAAAGACCAAAGGCAGATAAAACCACAAAGATGGGGAAAAAGCAGTGCAGAAAAGCTGGAAATTCAAAAAATCAGAGCACATCTCCCCCTCCAAAGGAACACAGCTCATCACCAGCAATGGAACAAAGCTGGACAGAGAATGACTTTGATGAGTTCAGAGAAGAAGGCTTCACTTGATCAAACTTCTCAGAGCTAAAGGAGGAACTACATACCCAGCGCAAACAAACTAAAAACCTTGAAAAAAGAATGGAAGAATGGATAACTAGAATAATCAATGCAGAGAAGTCCATAAACGAACTGATAGAGATGAAAACCATGACACGAGAACTACGTGACAAATACACAAGCTTCAGTAACTGACTCGACCAACTGGAAAAAAGAGTATCAGTGATTGAAGATCAAATGAATGAAATGAAGCGAGAAGAGAAGTTTAGAGAAAAAAGAGTAAAAAGAAATGAACAAAGCCTCCAAGAAATATGGGATTATGTGAAAAGACCAAATCTACGTCTGATTGGTGTGCCTGAAAGTGACAGGGAAAATGGAACCAAGTTGGAAAACACTCTGCAGGATATCATCCAGGAGAACTTCCCCAACCTAGCAAGGCAGGCCAACATTCAAATCCAGGAAATACAGAGAACGCCTCAAAGATACTCCTCGAGAAGAGGGCACTAAATGCCCACAAGAGAAAGCAGGGTATCACCCAGGAGAACTTCCCCAACATAGCAAGGCAGGCCAACATTCACATCCAGGAAATACAGGAAAGATCTAAAATTGACACCCTAACATTACAAAAGAACTAGAGAAGCAAGAGCAAACACATTCAAAAGCTAGCAGAAGGCAAGAAATAACTAAGATCAGAGCAGAACTGAAGGAGATAGGGACACAAAAAACCCTCCAAAAAAATCAATGAATCCAGGAGCTGGTTTTTTTAAAAGATCAACAAAATTGATAGACTGCTAGCAAGACTAATAAAGAAGAAAAGAGAGAAGCAAATAGACGCAATAAAAAACGATAAAGGGAATACCACCACCGACCCCACAGAAATACAAACTACCATCAGAGAATACTATAAACACCTCTATGCAAATAAACTAGAAAACCTAGAAGAAATGGATAAATTCCTGGACACTTACACTCTCCTAAGACTAAACCAGGAAGAAGTTGAATCCCTGAATAGACCAATAGCAGGCTCTGAAATTGAGGCAATAATTAATAGCGTACCAACCAAAAAAAGTCCAGGACCAGACGGATTCACAGCCGAATTCTACCAGAGGTACAAGGAGGAGCTGGTACCATTCCTTCTGAAACTATTCCAATCAATAGAAAAAGAGGGAATCCTCCCTAACTCATGTTATGAGGCTAACATCATCCTGATACCAAAGCCTGGCAGAGACACGACAAAAAATGAGAATTTTAGACCAATATCCCTGATGAACATCGATGCAAAAATCCTCAATAAAATACTGGCAAACCGAATCCAGCAGCACATCAAAAAGCTTATCCACCATGATCAAGTGGGCTTCATCCCTGGGATGCAAGTCTGGTTCAACATACGCAAATCAATAAACGTAATCCAGCATATAAACAGAACCAAAGACAAAAACCACATGATTATCTCAATAGATGCAGAAAAGGCCTTTGACAAAATTTAACAGCCCTTCATGCTAAGAACTCTCAATAAATTTGGTATTGATGGAACGTTTCTCAAAACAATAAGAGCTATTTCTGACAAACCCACAGCCAATATCATTCCCTTTGAAAACTGGCACAAGACAGGGATGCCCTCTCTCACCACTCCTAGTCAACATAGTGTTGGAAGTTCTGGCTAGGGCAATCAGGCAAGACAAAAAAATAAAGGTATTAAGTTAGGAAAAGAAGTCCAGTTGTCCCAGTTTGCAGGTGACATGTATATTTAGAAAACATCGTGTCAGCCCAAAATCTCCTTAAGCTGATAAGCAACTTCAGCAAAGTCTCAGGATACAAAATCAATGTGCAAAAATCAAAAGCATTCTTATACACCAGTAACAGCCAAATCATGAATGAACTCCCATTCACAATAGTTTCAAAGAGAATAAAATACCTAGGAATCCAACTTTTTTTTTTTGAGACAGAGTCACCCAGGCTGGAGTGCAGTGGCCGGCTCTCAGCTCACTGCAAGCTCCGCCTCCCGGGTTTACACCATTCTCCTGCCTCAGCCTCCCAAGTAGCTGGGACTACAGGCGCCCGCCACCTAGCCCGGCTAGTTTTTTGTATTTTTTAGTAGAGACGGGGTTTCACCGTGTTAGCCAGGATGGTATTGATCTCCTGACCTCGTGATCCGCCCATCTCGGCCTCCCAAAGTGCTGGGATTACAGGCTTGAGCCACCGCGCCCAGCCGGAATCCAACTTACAAGGGACCTAAAGGACCTCTTCAAGGAGAACTAGAAACCACTACTCAATGAAATAAGAGAGGACACAAACAAATGGAAAACCATACCACACTCACGGATAGGAAGAATCAGTATCGTGAAAATGGCCATACTGCCGAAGGTAATTTATAGATTCAATGCCATCCCCATTAAGCTACCAATGACTTTCTTCACAGAATTGGAAAAAATGGCTCTAAAGTTCATATGGAAACAAAAAAGAGCCTGCATTGCCAAGACAATCCTAAGCCAAAAGAACAAAGCTGGAGGCATCATGCTACCTGACTTCAAACAATACTACAAGGCTAGAGTATCCAAAACAGCATGGTACTGGTACCCAAACAGAGATATAGACCAATGGAACATAACAGAGCCCTCAGAAATAATACCACACCTCTACGGTCATCTGCTTGACAAACCTGACAAAAACAAGAAATGGGGAAAGGATTCCCTATTTAATAAATGGTGCTGGGAAAATTGGCTAGCCATAAGCAGAAAGCTGAAACTGGATCCTTTCCTTACTCCTTATATGAAAATTAATCTAAGACGGATTAGAGACTTAAATGTTAGACCTAAAACCATAGAAACCCTAGAAGAAAACACAGGTAATACCATTCAGGACATAGGCATGGGCAAGGACTTCATGTCTAAAACACCAAAAGCAACGGCAACAAAAAGCCAAAATTGACAAATGGGGTCTAATTAAACTAAAGAACTTCTGCACAGCAAAAGAAAATATCATCAGAGTGAACAGGCAACCTACAGAATGTGAGAAAATGTTTGCAATCTACTCATCTGACAAAGAGCTAATATCTAGAACCTACAAAGAACTCAAACAAATTTACAAGAAAAAAACAACCCCATCAAAAAGTGGGCAAAGGATATGAAGAGACATTTCTCAAAAGAAGACATTTATACAGCCAACAGACACATGAAAAAATGCTCGTCATCACTGGCCATCAGAGAAATGCAAATCAAAACCACAATGAGATACCATCTCATGCCAGTTAGAATGGGAATCATTAAAAAGTCAGGAAACAACAGGTGCTGGAGAGGATGTGGAGAAATAGGAACACTTTTACACTGTTGGTGGGATTATAAACTAGTTCAACCATTGTGGAAAACAGTATGGCGATTCCTCAAGGATCTAGAACTAGAAATACCGTATGACCCAGCCATCCCATTACTGGGTATATACATAAAGATTATAAATCATGCCGCTATAAAAACACATGCACACATATGTTTATTGCAGCACTATTCATAATAGCAAAGACTTGGAATCAACCCAAATGTCCATCAGTGACAGACTAGATTAAGAAAATGTGGCGCATATACACCATGGAATACTATGCAGCCATAAAAAAGGATGAGTTCGTGTCCTTTGTAGGGACACGGATGAAGCTGGAAACCATCATTCTCAGGAAACTACCACAAGAGCAGAAAACCAAACACCACATGTTCTCACTCATAGGTGGGAATTGAACAATGAGATCACTTGGACACAGGAAGGGGAACATCACACACCAGGGCCTATTGTGGGGAGTGGGGGGAGGGATAGCATTAGGAGATATACCTAATGTAAATGACGAGTTAATGGGTGCAGCACACCAACATGGCACATGTATACATATGTAACAAACCTGCATGCTGTGCATATGTACCCTAGAACTTAAAGTATAAAAATTTTTAAAAAGTAAATACATATATATACACATATATGTATATGGACATACACATATTTTCAAAGTATATGTTCAATGTGTTTTTTTTCAACTATGATCTATCTATATAGGTGAAGCACCTCCAAATTAGCATCAATGGGTCCAGTTATTAATCTAAAAAAGTATAAAGAATACACTACTACCCTGAGATTTCAGACTTTGTGGCCATTATACATTATGTTAATAATTAGATCCATTGCTTTAAATTTACAATTATTTCATCTTAAAAGTTTTCTGGAGGCCAGGCATGCTGGCTCACACCTGCAGTCCCAGCACTTTAAAAGGCCAAGGCAGGAGGATTGCTTGAGCCCAGGAGTTCCAGACCAGCCTCTGTAACATAGTAATACTCCATTTGTATATAAAAAAAAATTTTGTAAGAAGGAAAGTTTTCTGGAGATTGAAATGTATCCAATTTAATATCCTCTTTGCTCTCAGGTGTTTTACCAATGTTTCTACAATGAATGTGGAAAGGTTTCACAACAAAACCAATCTTTGGCCTTTCCTCCTTCCCCCTTTCTCTTCCCTTTCAGCAGAGTGTCCTTTGGGAAGGTACCCCTGAGGTGTGGGGGAGTGCAGGGGCCAGCATGTCCATGGTCAAGCTTTTGGGTAACAAAGTTGCCATATACACAAAGTTGCAAGTGAGGGTTTATAAGCCAATGAGGAAATGCTCTGAGGATAATGGAAGCTAGTCTTCTCACTAAGAGTTACAAACAGGAAAGGAGGAAGGTGAGAATAATGCCTGATTAATTGGAAATATTAGTGTAAAGCCCTGTTAAGATATAATATAGAACTCAAATTTGTGTACTTATATCCATGAATGCGTGTAGGTAGAAAAACATTTATTCTTTATCCCTGTTTGCCGAGAGGCCCTGAAAACAACGAATTCAAGGTAGCAATGAGCACACTTAGTGTCCAGAATTGGTTTCTAAATACCATTATCCTCTTAAAGGAACTAGAGCTCTTGGGAGAAAGGCTGACTCCAGGGCTGGAGAAGGAAAAATATGAGATAAGCCTAGAACATCTTAAGGTCAGAAAGTTCTCATGGAATGATGGGCCATATCAAGGGGATGTAGGAGCCAGTCGAGGGGGCGTCCACTGGCCAAAGCTGGGACAACTAGGGCAAAATAAGTAATGAGGACATGGGAACCCATGAATTCACACTGATATAAATAAATGAAACAAATAGGGAGGAGAAAAATCTCTAACCTAGAGCAGTATGACAAATGGGAAATCCAGAAGGCATTCCTTCTTGGGGGGGGAAAAAACTGCTGGGCACGGTGGCTTACGTCTGTAATCCCAACACTTTAGGAGGCCAAGGAGGGCAGATCACCTAAGGTTGAGAGTTCGAGACCAGCCTGACCAACATGGAGAAACCCTATCTCTACTAAAAAATTAAAAATTAGCCAGGTGTAGTGGCGCATGCCTATAATCCCAACTACTAGAGAGGCTGAGGCAGGAGAACTGCTTGAACCTGGGAGGCAGGCGGAGGTTGCGGTAAGCCGAGATCACGCCACTGTACTCCAGCCTGGGCAATAAGAGCGAAACTCCATCTCAGAGAAAAGAAAAAAAAAAACAATTTGGTAACTATTATTATAATAATTAATCCAGGCAAGAATCATTACTGGTACATGAAAGTTTCTAAGAGGAAAAGGATATTTACATAGTCTTAACACATTGCCCCCCTCCGCAAAGCACTTAAATATAACTTACCTTTAATTAATGCAGAGTTTTACAACTTTTCAGTAAAGAAAAACAAAAAATTAAAATTAAAAAAATTAACACACAGTGAAGAAACTTGCCAGACACCATCTTAACCAAGAGGTAACAGTTTATACCACTATTAGAAATAATGGGGAGTGACCAGGTGCAGTGGCTCACACCTATAATCCCAGCAGTTTGGGAGGCCGAGGAGGGCGGGTTACTTGGGGTCAGGAGTTCAAGATCAGCCTGGCTAACAGGGTGAAACCCTGTCTCTACAAAAAAAAAAAAAAATTAGCCAGGTGTGGTGGCAGGTGCCTGTAATCCCAGCTGCTCGGGAGGCTGAAGCAAGAGAATTGCTTGAACCCAGGAGGCAGAGGTTACAGTGAGCCGAGATCACACGCCACTGCACTCCAGCCTGGGCAACAGAGCAAGACTCTGTATAAAAACAGAAAGAAAAGAAAGAATGGGGAGTATTTGTGGATTTGGTTGGGAGTCTTTATGATCAGTGATGAGGTCTATTCACCTCTACTGTGAGATCACAGGGGTCAGTGGGGTTAGTGAGTGATATGGTTTGGCGGTGTCCCCACCCAAATCTCACCCTGAATGGTAATAATCCCCACATGTCAAGGGTGGGGGCCAGGTGGAGATAATTGAATCATGTGGGCGGTTTCCCCCATGCTGTTCTTGCTGAAGTGAATACGACTGTCAAGATATGATGGATTTACAAAGGGTAGTTCCCCTGCACAAGATTTCTTGCCTGCCACCAGGACTCTGCTCCTCAATCGCCTTCTGCCATGGTTGTAAAGCCTCCTCAGCCATGTGGAACTATGAGTCAATTAAACCTCTTTCCTTTATAAATTACCCAGTCTCAGGTATGTCTTTATTAGCAGCATGAGAACAGACTAAAACTGAGGATTTGTGAGGTTAGTGATGAAGGTCTGTAGGACAGTGATTAGGAATCTCTGGGGTAACATGTACATTGTGGGGTCAGTGATAGAGATTCCTTAGGAGCACTGATAGGGATTATACAGAGATCAATGGAGGAATCTCTGGTGCTGTGTTGCAGCTCTGTGGGGTTGGTGATACGAAGTGGGGTCAGTGATGTGCAGTCTGAAATGAATAGTGTGGCTATGTGGGGGTCAGTGATGTGGTTCCAAGGGGGCTTAGTGGAAATCCAGATGGTCAGTGATGCTGGGGAACGGTGGGGTCATTGATGGAAGGTCCGTGGGATAGGTCATTGGGAATTCAGAGGTAAGTACTGTGGCGCCCATGGAATATTTACCAGGGATGGAAGATGCATTAGGTAAGGTCAGGGTTGAGGATTGGTGATGGGGTGTGGATGTGTAATACGCCAGTGGTCAATAGGTTAGATGAGGAGGGCTATAAGGAACGCTATTCATTGTCTACAAGAATATATAGACACATATAGATAAAATTTAATTATATAGACACATATAGATTATATAGACACATATATATGTGTCTTTAATTATATAGACACATATAGATTAAAAGATGAATGAAGAAAGATATGCCATGCTAATGACAATCAAAAGAAAGCAGGAGTAGATAATATTAAGTTCAGACAGAGCAGACTTCAACTTTTTTTTTTTTTTTTTTTTTTTTTTTGAGACGGAGTCTCACTCTGTCGCCCAGGCTGGAGTGCAGTGGCGCAATCTCGGCTCACTGCAAGCTCCACCTCCCAGGTTCACGCCATTCTCCTGCCTCAGCCTCCCGAGTAGCTGGGATTACAGACACGTGCCACTATGCCCAGCTAATTTTTTTTTTTTTTTTTTTTTTTTTGTATTTTTAGTAGAGACAGGGTGTCACTATGTTAGCCAGGATGGTCTTGATCTCACGATCAACCTGCCTCGGCCTCCCAAAGTGCTGGGATTACAGGCATGAGCCACCGTGCCTGGCCCAGACTTCAACTTTTTTAAATTACAGAGATAGGGTCTTGCTACATTGCCCAGGCTGGTCTCAAACTCCTAGCGTTGAGCGATCCTCCACCTCAGCCTCCCAAAGTTCTGGGTTACAGACGTGAGGCCCTGTGCCTGGCCCAGAGCAGATGTCATATCAAGGAAAGTTATCTGGGATAAAGAGGGGCATAACTTAATAATAAAGAGATCAATATTCCAATAAGTCGTAACAATCCTTAATGTGTGTGCACCTAAAAGAGCATCAAAATGAGGTAAAAGCTAATAGAACTGCAAGGAGAAATAGACAAAACCACTATTATAGCTGGAGATTTAAATACCCCTTTATCGCCAGGCACGGTAGTGCACTTTGGGAGGCTGAGGCGGGTGGATCACGAAGTCAGGAGTTCAACACCAGCCTGGCCAATGTGGTGAAGCCCTGTCTCTGCTAAATATACAAAAATTAGCCGGGCGTGGTGGCACACGCCTATAGTCCCAGCTACTCGGAAGGCTGAGGCAGGAGAATCGCTTGAACCCGTGAGGCGGAGGGTGCAGTGAGCCGAGATCATGCCATGGCACTCCAGCCCGGGTGACAGTGCAAGACTCCATCTCAAAAAAATAAAATAAGATAAATTTAAAAATAAATAAATAAAAAATAAATACCCCTCTATCAGAAATGGACAGATCCAGCAGGGAGAAAAATCAGTAAAAATGTAGTAAAACTGAACAGCACCATCAATCAACTGTATATAATTAGCATATCTGATTACTTCATCCAAAACCAGCAGATTATACATTCTTCTTAAGCTCACATAGAATATTCATCAAGACAGACCACACTGTGGGCCATGAAACACCTCTTAACAAATATGAAAGAACTGAAATAATACAATGTACGCTCTCAGATCACAACAGAATTAAACTGGAAACTAATCAAAGACAGCTAAAAAAAATCTCAAAATACTTGAAGATCAAATGGCACACTTCTAAATAACAAATAGGTCAAACAAGAAATCTCAAGAAAACTTTAAAAAACTTGCACTGACAGCAGATACAACTTAACAAGATTTGTGGGGTGCAACAAAAGCAGTTCTTAAGGGGAAATTTATAGCACTGAATGGTTAGTTAGAAAAGAAACAAGATCTATGTCAATCATCTAAGCCTCCACCTTAGGAAACTGGGGAAAAAAACAAAAAAAAAAGCAAAGTAAGCAGAAGAAATAATCTCAGCACTTTGGGAGGCCAATGTGGGAAGATCACTTGAGGCCAAGAGTTTTGAGAACAGCCTGGGCAACATAGCTAGACTCCATATCTACAAAAATTTTAAAAGTACCCAGGCACGGTGACACATGCCTGTACTCCCCTCTACTTGGGTGACTGAGGTGGGAGCATCCCTTGAGCCCAGGAGGTTGAGGCTGCAGTGAGCTGTGATCATGCCACTGCACTCCTGCCTGGGCAACAAAGCAAGACACTGTCTCAAAAAAAAAACCTCAAACAAAAGTCAGTGAAATTGAAAACAGAAAATAGAGTAAAATCAACTCTACCAAAAGCTGGTTCTTTGAAAGGATGAATAAAATAAACTTCTCATCAGGCTAACAAAGAAAAAACAGAGAAGACACAAATTACTAATAGCAGAAATTAAGAAGGGACATCACTACAGATCTCATAAATATGAAATGGATAATAAAGGAATTTAATGAACAACTCCATATCCACAAATTTGAAAACCTAGATGAAATACATTAATGACTTGAAAAAAACAATATGCCTGCATTAGTCCGTTTTCATTGCTGATGAAGACATACCCAAAACTTGGCAATTTACGAAAGAAAAAGGTTTAATTGGACTCACAGTTCCACCTGGCTGGGGCAGCCTCACAATCATGGTGGAAGGCCAGGAGAAGCAAGTTACATCTTACGTGGATGATGGCAGGCAAAGAGAGAGCTTGTGCAGAAAAACTTCCATTTTTAAGGCAGTCAAAACTCATGAGACTTATTCACTATCACAAGAACAGCATGGGGAAGACTTGCCCCCATGATTCAATTACCTCCCACCGGGTGCCTCCCACAACATGTGGGAATTCAAGACGAGATTTGGGTGGGGACACAGCCAAACCATATAACTGCCAAAACCCACACAAGAAGAAACAGACAATCTAAACAAGTCTGTATCTATAAAGAAAAAGAATAATAACATTCCAAAACTAAAAGCACCACCAGGTCCAGATGTGTTCACTGATTAATTCTACCAAACATTTAAGGAAGAAAGAAAGAAAGTACACCAATTTTCTACAATCTCTTCCAGAAGAAGCAGAGGGAATACTTTCTAACATTCCGTGAGGCCAGCATCACCCTAATACCAAAACGAAAGACATTAAAAGAACAGAGAACTATGGGCCAATACCATAGCTCACGAATACAGATGCAAAAAGTCTCAACGAGGTCAAGCATGGTGGTTCATGCCTGTACTCCCAGCACTTTGAGAAGCCAAGGTGGGCGGATCACTTGAGTCCAGCAGTTCGAGACCAGCCTAAGCAACATGGCAAAACCCCATTTCTTTAAACAAACGAACAAACAACAACAAAAAAAACCCTGTATTAGTCAGGGTATTCCAGAGAAATAGGATCAATAAGATATATATAGGTATATACCACACCTTTCTTTCTCTATTTTTTTTCACAACACAACAAGCAGATGACAATATTTGTGAGTCATAACAAGTTAAATGAAACAACATGGTTAACGTAACAAACTTCTCTATAAACTTCTCTTGATTCTCTAAAAACTACAATTTTTCCCTTGCATAAAACCAAATTAGACACAGAAAATGGCACATGTTCCCTTACTTCTATTAGTTACCTCCCACAATGCACACAGGTTTGACTTTAGGGGCTGATATGGGGCCCCACTCCTGGTGATACTGGTTGAGCTTACTCTCTTGGGGAGTGGGAGGAATAGGCTGGGGCTAGTTGCATAAGGGGGAGGCATGAGTGATGACCTGGTAGGAAGCCTCTCAGAATTGGGGGACTGAAGAGACCCTGGGGAAAACGTAAGCCTTCTAAAGGGAGCAGCTAGGAGGGGATCCCTTAGACATGGCGTTCTGGTCCCTGGAAGTAACATGAGCCTGTAAAGGGCCATAAAGGCCTGTACATAAGGGATCTCTTTCCATTTTCCTTTTTACAAAATAAGTCTAATTGTAAAATATCATTATAATGCATAGAACCATATGTAAGCCAAATCTGTTAGTTTTCTAATCTGTATTGAACCCAGTGTTGCAACAGAAAATGAGTTTCTTCTTAAGACGACTTTGAACTTGCTCCAATAGCCTAAAAGACACTCCAGTGCCAAGTCCTCTGGGATGCTTGCTGTTGCCCCCAGGTCGACTAAGGATCTCTACAGGGGGTTTCAGCCTAAGTTTAGCAAATGTCTAGTTAATTTTCCCTTTTAAATTCCCACCTTCTGGAAAAGTGTAAATATAAATAGCAGGGTGTTGTAAAAGTGGATTAGGAGCTAAAAATGGGCCGTTGGATGTTGAACCTAATTTCCAGAGGGCTGGGCAGAGAGGGGCTAAACAAATGGTAACTGTAGAAGGGACGAAAGGAAGGGGGTAAACAGCATTGCCCAAAGGGAGACCTCAGAGGCCCTGACCACCTGAGAACCTACTCAATAGTGGAGACACCCAAAAAAAATATTCACGTGGCCCCAGACCTGCTTTAGCTAGTCTTCAATTTTGTGGGGTGTCTAAGCCCCGACTCCAGAGTCTACTCCCGCCTCCTACCTCACCGTCAACTTACTTTTAGCTTATAAACCTTCATATGTGCCGGGCGCGGTAGCTCATGCCTGTAATCCCAGCACTTTGGGAGGCCGAGGCAGGCGGATCATGAGGTCAGGAGTTCAGCCTGGCCAACATGGTGAAACCCCCATCTCTACTAAAAATACAAAAATTAGCCGGGCGTGGTGGTGTGCACCTGTCATCCCAGCTACTCAGGAGGCTGTGGCAGGAGAATCACTTGAACCTGAGAGGTGGAGGTTGCAGTGAGTGGAGATCGTGCTGTTGCACTCCAGCCTGGGCAACAGAGCAAGATTCTGTCTCAAAAAAAAAAAAAAAAAAAAAAAAGGAAATGACAAGATATTAATACTTACTGAATCTAGGGCAATGGTGGTTTATTGTACTGGACTATTTTCTTCTGTTTGAATGTTTCCAAATTAACAAGGAAAATCCACTTGGAAACGGCTCTTGCTGTTTATGGTCAACCCAATTCCAATTTGTGATACAAAAACAAGTCTGCATGTTCTCTTTTTTTTTCTGGAGATACTTGTGTTTTGAAGCTTAGAGATTTACAGGGTTCTGAGCTGAATACCGAGCTATTTACTTTTCCGTGACAGTAAAATTTGCATTTACATGCATTCATTCACCTATGCATTTAATTGTGTCAGATGCCTGTACTCGCTAATGATGAGTTTCTAATCTCTCCACCTGTACATAATTTACCAAACATAAAGAACATCCCCCAAAAGTACAAATTCACCCAGTGTTCACTCAAAGTGGCTGGAATCCCCTGGTCGGGGAAGTCTAACCAGGACTCCAGCAAGAGATTTTCTTCCTTCTGCAGAAAGTCTGCAAAGGCTGATGAAGAGGCCTGGGAAAGGGGAGCGCGCGGACGAAAAAGGTCCCACCGAAGCTCCCTGCCCGCACTCCCGACCCGCCTTTTACCTGGACCCAAACCTCTAGCGGGGCAGGTGGGAGTCTCGGAAGAAGTGCGGCAGCGGCAGGAGGTCCCAGGCGCGAAGTCCGGGAAGGCCGCAGGAGGAGGCGACCTGCAGGACGCTGCCCTTTGACCCCATCCCTACTCCGTTTCTCCTAGTCTGGTGGGAGCAACCTTAGGCTGGTTGATGTGGAAGGAGGCAGGCCTGCACGCGGACGCACGCGAGTGCTGCGTTCACTTCCGTTTCCGGGAGCGCACTACCGTTTCCAGGCAGGAGGGCAACCGGCAGGCCGCGGAATGGGTTGAGAAACAGGAGCAAGGAGATCCACGTGGTGACGTCAGGAGGACGCTACAGCCGCGACCTTCCAAAGCTAGTAGAGAGATCCCAGCGTCCGCCGGGAAAGGCGGAGACAATGGGGTGGGGCGATGCCCTGGGGGCAGGGTTGCCAGTGGGAGAGCCACCCTTCAGGCCCTGCAGACCCCAGGTGAAATCTGCACAGGGGTCTCCTGGAGCTGTGGGAGGGGTTCCTCTTCTTGCTCAAGAGAGTTTTTATATTGCCCGCTTTATGGATGGAAAACAAAGCATGGACGGGCCGTGTAACTTGGCCACATTCACTGACCTAATTAAGAAGTCTCTGAAACTGGATCCTGGGTCGCTGGAGGCCTTACACCCTCCCACAGGGACTATGGTAAATATCAATCTACAAGCAAAGAAAATCTTTGGAATTTAAAGCCTTGTGTACTGTAGTTCTCATATATATATATATAGTTTTGGTTTTTTTTGAGAAGGAGCCTCGCTCTTCCTATATTTTTGACAACCAAACAAGAAACTTTATATCACACACACACACACAAACCCTCTTTGGCATTTTCTAAATATCCCTGTAAATAAAACACCTGCCAAGACGTGGTAGGATTTAAGTGATTTGGGACAGGTGTTTTATTCACGTCTGCAATCTCAGCACTTTGGGAGACCCAGGTTGGAGGATTGCTTGAGCCCAGGAGTTAAGAGACCAGCCTGGGCAGACCCCTATCTCTTAAAAAATAAAAAAAAAGTGATAGGGGATAAACGTAGAATTGCCATAGGTCATAATTTGTTTAATAAAAGCTGCTACGTTGGTGTCGTTTTTAGGTCTGACAAACTTCCTCTCCCTGTGTGGTTGTTTCCTGATATAACCCACGTGTTCCTCATCTCGCAGCTGCTGACCCCTATAAAACCTAATGACCAACACCACAGTCATGTAAATAAATTCCCCCCTTCATTTTTTTCCCTAGCCAATCGACAATCACGTGAAGAAAGACAGGAATAAACCCATGGTCCTTAAAAAAAGGCACAGTCCCAGAGGCCCTCTCTCTCTCTCTCTCCCTCTCTCCAGTAACCTACCCACAGTTTGAGCACCATACCGTCTCTGGACTTTCTGTGGGTCATTATTCAGCACCCCTAACTTCTCTGGAATCTAGAATAAACTTTTTTCTTTCCTTAATTTTGATTTCACTTTCTCATTGTGTCTCACTTGACACACCTGAACTTAACATCCTCCACCAGCTCTCCTAGAGAGTGGCTATCTTGGGCCGGACATGTTGGCTCATGCCTGTAATCCCAGCACTTTGGGAGGCCGAGGTGAGCAGATGACCTGAGGTCAGAAGTGGCCAGCATGGTGAAACCCCGTCTCTACAAAAAATATAAAGATTAGCTGGGCATGGTGGGACATGCCTGTAATCCCAGCTGCTCGGGAGGCTGAGGCACGAGAATCACGTGAACCCAGGAGGCAGATGTTGCAGTGAGCTGAGATAGTGCCACTGCACTCCAGCCTGGATGACAGAGTGAGACTCTGTCTTAATAAAAATAAAAATAAATTTAAAAAGTGTGGCTATATTGGCTTTTGGCCTTTCTCAAGAGAGAAACCTCAAGACTAAATTGGAAAATAAACATTAGTACTAAAAAATGACACCAACACATGATCCGGCAGTTCCACTTCTGGGTGTATTAATCAAAAAGTTGAAAGCAGGTATTGGAAGAGATATTTGTACACCCATGTTCATGGCAGCTTTATTCACAGTATCGAAAAGGTGAAAGCAAATCAAAACATGGTCTAGCCATACAATAGAATATTATCCATCCTTAAAAACTGAAATTCTGAGAAGTGCTATAATATGAACCTTGAACATGTTATGCTAAATGAAATAAACTAGTCACAAAAGGTCAAATACTGTGACTTCACTTTTATGAGGTAACTACAGTAGTGGGATTAACACAGACACATGTTGGAACAACTAAGTTCCTCTTCAAAGACTCAACTTTCTGGTCATAAGTTGTAAAAGTTGTACATCAATCCTACCCACCTTCTTCTGTTCTGTTTACACAAACCGCGCATTTACCCTATTTGGAAAAGTTTAAGTCTTAGCCAATTGGGATCAGCTTAGATTGTGCAGTCCAACCCCAGCCAATCGGGGAAGGACACAGAAACAGGAACTGCGTTAGATTAAAAACTCCTTCCCAATGTGCGTATACTTAATGCCAGCAAAGTGGACGCTTAACATGGTTAAAATGTAAACTTTATGTAATATACTTTACCACAATTTTTAAAAAGTGAATAGAGGATTATTAGTTTTATTTAATGAAGCCTCCAAAAACCAGAGATCTGGGGCAAAAGGAATTCAAAACTAGTTTGGCTAACAGTGCATTTTATACAGCCCCTGCTAAATAAAATACCCACTGATAAGTGTCTGGAATTTTATTGCTAACATTAGATTTATACATTAGAAATGTGTGTTTAAAACAGACATTCTCAATCAACTGACAAAAAATTTTTAAAGGATTAGATTTTAAAATAAGTATTAAATTAGATGCAGCACCAAGGAATATATTGGTTTAAAAAATTGCTCAGTGCCAGGTGCGGTGGCTCATGCCTATAATCCCAGCACTTTGGGAGGCCAAGGGGAGGCAGATCACCTGAGGTCAGGAGTTCAAGACCAGTCTGGCCAACATGGCAAAACCCCATCTCTACTAAAAATACAAAAATTAGCCAGGCGTGGCAGCATGTGCCTGTAATCCCAGCTACGCAGGAGAATTGCTTGAACCCAGGAGGCACAGGTTGCAGTGAGCCGAGATCTCTCCACTGCACTCCAGCCTGGACAACAAGAGCAAAACTCCATCTCAGGAAAAAAAAAAAAAAAAAAAAAAAAAAAAAAAAAAACCTCAAGAGCAAAACTCCATCTCAGGGAAAAAAAAAAAAAAAAAAAAAAAAAAAAAAAGCTGTTTCAGAGAATTAAACAATGACTTAAAAACCTAACACTAAACAGCATTTTTAAATGTCCTCATCCTGTCACTCCACAGATTCCAAGCACCAAGGAGCCATTGCACTCAAAGCATCAGCTGCCACAGCCAATAGGAAACCAAAATGGCCAGTTACTAGGTAGACACTAGTGGGTAGGCCAGAGAGACCTGTAGACATAACTCACTGTGCACCAATGGCTGTTGAGGAAAG
This sequence comes from Macaca thibetana thibetana, assembly GCF_024542745.1. Lineage (NCBI taxonomy): Eukaryota > Metazoa > Chordata > Mammalia > Primates > Cercopithecidae > Macaca > Macaca thibetana. Next base: position 14,914,957 of record NC_065596.1, on the reverse strand, counting down.
GTGTGCCTTGGCCAGGAGTTCCAAGAGCCACCTGTGCAGAATTTTCACCAATGTTTCCAAGTGCTGCAGAGCAGTCACATGGCACTCCAGACCCACCCTGCAATCCACTGCCCCAAAGGTCACCATGGGGTGAGCACAGCTCAACATTGGTGAAAGTGGAGCCTGCGGTTTATATGGGCACAGGATGGGGGTAGGGCAGGCCATGAGTTGTTTTGAAAAAAGCAACATTCGAACCAGAAAAGGAAGATGTAAAGTTCTCACCTTGGGCCAATCTGAAAAGTTACATACTGCACGATTACCAACTCTGTGACATTCTGGAAAAGGCAAAACTATGGAGACAGTAAAAAGATGAGTGGTTGTCAGGGGCTGGGGAGTGGGAAGGAAGAATAGTGGGAGGACAGACAATCTGTGGACTTTGGGTGATAATGAAGTGGCCATATAGGTTCATGAGTTCTAACAAATGTATTACTCTGGTGGAGTACGTTGACGGTGGAAGCTATGCATGTGTAGGGGCAGGAGTAATATAGGATATCTTTGAACCTTCCACATTATTTTCCTGTGAACCTAAAACTGCTCTGGAATGTGGATTTTTTGAGACAGGGTCTGACTCTGTCACCCAGGCTAGAGTGCAGTGGCATAATCTCAGCTCACTGCAACCACCATCTCCTGGACTAAAATGATTCTCCTGCCTCAGCCTCCTGGGTAGCTGGGACTACAGGCATGAGCCACCATGCCCAGCTAAGTTTTGTCTTTTTTGTAGAGGCGGGGTTTCACCATGTTACCCAGGCTGGTCTTGAACTCCTGAGCTCAAGCGATCCACTCACCTCAGCCTCTCAAAGTGCCGAGATTACAGCCATGACCCACCACAGCAGGTGAACATGGATTTTTTAAGAGTTAATAAAACATTTTCAATTGGTCAGTGTTTTCCAATCTGAGAAGTGAACATTATTTAGCTGAACTACCACTCTCCAATACCTCTTACACTAATAGGATTTCTCTCTACTGCAAAACCTTACTTAAGCAATCCCTGAGATAACAGCAAAGGGCTTTCCATGTTTCATAGACTGTGCAGTCTCATTGCAAGTTATTTCATTCTGGGTTGTGAAGAGATTCTGACAGTTTTCCCATATTCCTTACATTCATATGGCTATGAACTGTGATATAGTAAGATATAAGAAACAAATGAAGTACTTCCTGCATCCTTTTTATAATCACAGGGTTTTACCCCAGTATGAATTCTCACAAAGATATTAAGGCTTGAGCAATGGAATAAAGTGACACCATATCCCTGGGATATATAGGTTCTTCCTCCAATGTGAGATTTCATGTTAATAGTATGGCTTTGTGAGATATTTAAAAGTTGTCATACATTCCCCTACATTCCCAGGACATTTGTAGTCTAACTTTATTTTTATTTATTTTTTTGAGACAGAGTCTTACTTTGTTACCCAGGCTGGAGTGCAGTGGTCTTTGCTCACTTGCAGTCTAATTTTAGATGTGTAAAATAAGCCTCATGGAATTAGTAAACGCTTTCCCACATGCCTCAAAGCAAAGTCTTCTCTACACTGTGAATTTTTATTCCTTATATAAGGTATAAACATTTAATGAAATCTCTCCACATTCCTAATAGAGCCTCAGTCCACTCTTAAGTCACTAAGTGTTGGGTGAGGTCACAGTTATGACTTTTATAGTAAAAGAAACTTTCTTTTCTTGATAGTCCTTGATTTTCACAGGGCCTATCACCACAAGAGTTGGAAGTATTAAGATCTGATGAGCACTTACAGACTTCACATGTCCTACGTTCATAGAACGTCTCTCCTGTGATTGCTTTTGTGTTTGCACTAACACTAATGATAGCTAATGAATGAAAAAAAAAATCACAACAAAATTTCATTATGTTTGAAGAAAGCTTAAAAAGTTGTGTTTTTCCACATTCAGAGCCATCCTGGCCTGCGGGTTGGACAAGCTTGATCTAAAGCTTTTCCCAAGTTCCTCACAGTATTAGTTTCCTAGGGTTGCTGTACAAAATAACACAGACTGAAAGATTTAACCAAGAGAAATTTATTGCCTCACAGTCCTGGAGCCTGGAAGTCCATTATCAAGGTGGAGACAGGGTTGGTTTCCTCTGGAGGCCATAATGAAAGCATCTGTTCCAGGTCTCTGTCCTTGGCTTGCAGATGGCCATCTTCTGGTGGATTCACACAGTCTTCTCCGTGTGTATCCTTCCTTCACTTTCCCTTATAGGGACACCAGTGATGTTAGATTAGGGATCGAACCTAACAGCCTCATTTGAAGTTACTCACCTGTTTGAAAACCTTATGTCCAAATACAGTTATAGTGTAAGGAACTAGGACTTAGGACTTACAAATAAGGAGTGGGGCATCATCCAGACCATACCATTTAAATTGCAGGGTTTCTCTCCAATGTGAGTTCACATATGCACATTAAGGTTTGTGGGATTCAGAGAGGTATTCCCAGATTCTCTACAGTATTCATAGGGTTTCTCTCCAGTGAGATTTCGGATGTGTTTGGTAAGGCTTGACAATTCCGTGAAGTCATTTCCACATTCCCTGATGCAGGGTCTTCTCCACTGTGAATTCACACGCGTTCATTAGGACCTGAGATACAAAGTTGCTTCCACATTTTTACATTCATAGGGTTTCTCCCCAGTGTTTTCATGTCTTCAGAGAGAACGCAGACACCTTTAGGTCTTCCCACATTCCTTACACTGACAGTCTCTCATCTGCATGCCTTCTTTCATGATTTCGAAAGGAACTGGAAGAACTGAAGGCTTTCCCACACTCTTTACATTCATAGGGTTTCTCTCCAGTGTGAGTTCGTTCATGTAACTGAAACGAATTGGAGTAACTGAAGGATTTCCCACACTGTTTACATTTGTAGGGTTTTTCTCCAGTGTGGATCCGCATGTGAAGGTTAACACAAGTGGGAAACTTAAAAGCTTTGCCACATTCCATACACGTGTATGGTTTTTTGGCACTGTGGGTCCGCATGTGATTATTAAGACTAGAGGAATGCGTAAATGCTTTCCCACATTCCAGGCACTCAAAGGGCTTTTCTCCAGTGTGAATTCTCAAATGTCCACTAAGATTTGAAGAAATAGCAAAGGCTTTCCCACATTTGACACATTCAAAAGGCTTCTCTCCAGTGTGAGTTCTTGTATGTTCACTAAGGCGAGAGGATCTGGCAAAGGCCTTCCCACATTCCTTACATTCATAGGGCCTCTCTCCACTGTGAGTTCGCGCATGCTTAGTAAGGTCTGAGTTCTGAGTGAAGGCTTTCCCACAGTCCTTACATTTATAGGGTTTTATTCCAGTGTGAATTCGAAAGTGATCACTGAGGCATGAGGAATTTCTAAAGTATTTTCCACATATCTTACATTCAAAGGGATCCTTTGCAGTGTGAGTTTTTAAATGTTCAGTAAGTTGAGAAGATGTAGTGAAGGCTATCCCACATTCCTTGCATTCATAAGGCTTCTCACCCACATGACTTTTCATGTGTTGACTTAAGCAAGAGGAAACAGTGAAGGCTTTCCCACAATCCTTACATTTATAAGGTTTCTCTCCAGTGTGAGTTTTTCTGTGCTGAGTAAGCTGACAGGACCTAGTGAAGGTTTTCCCACACTCCTTACACTCATAGGGATTGTCTCCAGTGTGGGTTCCCATGTGAATGTTAAGGTATGCAGAATATCTAAAGCTTTTTCCACATTCCTTACATTTGTAGGGTTTTTCTGAACTGTGACTTTGTATATGCACAGCAAGGTCTGTGGAGTGAATAAAGCCTCTCCCACATTCCTTCCATTCGTGGAGACTTTCTCCATTGTGAGTTCTTAAATGTCCCTGAAGGTGTGAATGATTAACGAAGGATTTCCCAGAGTCACTGCAATCAAAAGCTTTATCTCCTGTGCACATTCTCTGGTGAACAACATCAGGGGTCAGGCTGAAGGCTTTTCCACACTGACTAAACACAGAACGTTGCTCTCCAGTAGAGGTTTTCTTGTGCAGAGTAAGGAAGTCTACTCCATACAGATGACACTCAAATGCATTCTCACTATTTTGAGTTCTCACGTGTGTCTTAAGGCATGAGTGTTCACTGGAGACATCTCCACATTGCTTAACATCATTGGCCTCCCCTCCGTTGTAGCTTCCTATCTGTTGATAAAGGAATGAATGATGATTAAAGGACTGTTCAGACTACTAACAGATTCCACTCATCAGAAGAGAGGAACATTGTGATGATTATTTTCGTGTTTACCATTTTCATTACACACATACAAGTACTGCCCTTTTGATTTCTTTCCAGTGGAATGATGAAAAGCTCCTGTCAGGCTGTGCCATCTACTCTAATCTCAAATGTCTGTAGACTTTTATGAAATTGCTTTAAAAACTCACTATCTAGTTACAAATGTGTACTTGATGGGAACTCTAAAACACTTAAGTGTTGGCTGGGCACGGTGGCTCACACCTGTAATCCCAGTGCTTTGGGAGGCCAAGGGGGGCAGATCACCTCAGGTCAAGAGTTCAAGACCAGCCTGGCCAACATGGTGAAACCCTGTCTCTACTAAAAATGCAAAAATTAGCCAGGCATGGTGGCGCGTGCCTGTACTCCCAGCTACTCAGGTGGGTGAGGCACAAAAGTCGCTTGAGCCCAGGAGGTGGAGGTTGCAGTGAGCCAAGATCGTGCAATTGCATTCCAGCCTGGGCGACAGAGCAAGACTCAGAGAGAAAAACAACAGTAAGTGTCAAGCTAGGTTTCAGGCATCCCCAGGTCATCGTATTGAGTCCTCTCCAGAGTCATTATCCCTCTGGGGAATGCTACTTATCTCAAAGAGCTCTCATTCTGCTAATTTTCTTTTTTCTTTTACTGTAATTAAATTAATTTAGTTTTTAGAGCTAAGATGTTGCTATGTTGACCAGGCTGGTCTAGAACTCCTAGCCTCAAATGATCCTCCCACTTCAGTCTCCCAAAGTGCTGGGATTACAGGTGTGAGCCACCATGCCCAGATTTATTCTGATTTTCTATAATGAAATCCCCAATCATCTCTAAATGTGAAAAGTAAGACGTATCCTTGTTAATCTTACCATTTGAATCCCACTGGAGTTTGGCTCCCCCAAAAAATCTTGCTGAAGGGCTGACTCTTTGGTTTTAAGTTGCACTTTCCATTCTGAAGCTAAAGAGAAAAAGAAATGTAAGGATTTAGAGACACACAGGGTAGACAGATGGAGCTGAAAATGAGAGAGATCATTTGTATTTGTTTTCTTTTCTTTTTTTTTTTTTTTTGAGACAGAGTCTCGCTCTGTTGCCCAGGCTGGAATGCAATGGCATGGTCTTGGCCTCCCAGAACCTGGGAGGTCTCTGCCTCCCAGGTTCAAGTGATTTTCCTGCCTCAGCCTCCTGAGTAGCTGGGACTACAGGCACGTGCCACCACACCCAGCTAATTTTGTATTTTTAGTAGAGATGGGGTTTCACTATGTTGCCCAAGTTGGTCTCAAACTCCTGACCTCGTGATTCATCCGCCTCAACCCCCCAAAGTGCTGGGATTACAGCCGTAAGCCACTGCACCTGGCCCCTGTATTTGTTTTCAAATTAAACATGGTAACAAAAAACAAGACAGATTGTATATCAAAAATGTGGCAATAATAAGGATATAGCGTCAAAATTTTACATAGTTTACTACCAACTGATTCTATGAAAATTAAAAACTCATGGTGAACACAAAGAATATTACCATGGAAGGGAAGTCAAGGAATAGGACAACAAGCACACATCAAAACAGGGAACTTGTTTTTCTTCTTTTCTTGAGACAGAGTTTCACTCTTGTTACTCAGGTTGGAGTGCAATGGGACAATCTTGGCTCACTACAACCTCCACCTCCCAAGTTCAAGCGATTCTCCTGCCTCAGCCTCCCAAGTAGCTGGGATTACAGGCGTCTGCCACCACGCCCAGCTAATTTTTGTATTTTCAGTAGAGACGGGGTTTCAGCATTGTTGGCCAGGCTGGTATTGAACTCCTGATATCAGGTGATCCTCCCGCCTCGGCCTCCCAAAGTTCTGGGATTACAGACATGAGCCACCGGTGAGTCACCATGCCCAGCCTTTTTTTTTTTCGAGACAGAGTCTCACTCTTTCAACCCAGCTGGAGTTCAGTGGCACGATCTTGGCTCATCGCAACCTTCGGCTCCTGGGTTCAAGCAATTCTCCTGCCTCAGTCTCCCTAGTAGCAGGGACTACAGGAGTGCGCCACCACACCCAGCTAATAGTTGTATTTTTGTAGCAATGGGTTTCACCATGTTGGCCAGGCTGGTCTTGAAATCATGACCTCATGTGATCCACCCGCCTCAGCCTCTCCAAGTGCTGAGATTACAGGCGAGCCACCACACCTGGCCTAAAACAAGAACTTTTAAAGAAACCAACGGGTCCTATCACAGGAAAAAATGAGTAGACAAAGTTAAGACTATGAGAAGCTAAAGATTTCTTAACTTCTAAGAAAGAAATGGCCTAGCTGGGCAAGGTGGCTCACGCCTGTAATCCCAGCACTTTGGGAAGCCGAGGCAGGTAGAACACTTGAAATCAGGAGTTTGGGACCAGCCTGGCCAACGTGGTAAAACCCCATCTCTAATAATAATACAAAAAATTAGGTGGGCGTGGTGTCACACACCTGTAGTCCCGGCTACTCAGGAGGCTGAGGCAGGAGAATCACTTGAACCTGGGAGGCTGAAGTTGCGGTGAGCCAAGATCACACCACTGCATTACAGCCCGGGTGACAGTAAAACCGTGTCTCAGGAAAAAAAAAAAAAAAAAAAAAAAGGCCTCAACGTTGTGAGATAAACTGCATCTTAAAAAGTTTTCTCATTATGGCCAGGTGCAGTGGCTCACGCCTGTAACCCCAGCACTTTGGAAGGCTGAGGCAGGCGGATCATAAGGTCAGGAGTTCGAGACCAGCCTGACCAACATGGTGAAACCCCATCTCTACTAAAAATATGAAAATTAGCTGAGCGTGGTGGTGGGCTCCTGTAATCCCAGCTACTCAGGAGGCTGAGGCAGGAGGATCGCTTGCACCCCAGAGGCAGAGGTTGCAGTGAGCTGAGATGGCGCCACTGCACTCCAGCCTGGGCGACAGAGCGAGAATCTGTCTCAAAAAAAAAAAAAAAAGTTTCCTCATTTTACTTGTAAACATACTGAACTTACTGACCAGGGCAGTCCATCATGAACACTCACCTTGGAAATCACCTCTCTGCACTGTCCTAGACTCTTCTTGTTCCAGCCAAGAGATCAGACTGGGTTTGAAGAGCTGATACCCTGTGCACAGAGAAAGATTCATTACCAGAAGAGGCTCATGCAAGAGATGACAAATCTTTCCATAACTCAGTAGCTACAGTTCCAATGGAAGCAGTGAAATTATTTTAAAAGGGCTAAAAACGCAAATATCATCTGTCTGTGCCCCCAAAAGATTGGTGATCTCTGATCCCTGAAGCCCAAATCCAGGCTGATGTACATACTTACAAAAAGCACTAAGACTTTTATCCAAATAGGAAGTTAAATGAAACAAAGAGATCTTCATTCTCATGGGAAACAACTATACATCTCATTCTTCAACATTATAGCACATCAGATTCATGAGAGCTTGTTAAAACACCTGACAGGGCCCCTGTTGCAGAGTTTCTGACTTGAGTATGTCAAAGGTGGAGACTGAGAACGTACAGCTCCAATAGTGCTGATGAATCTCTACCACCAAGTAGAAGAAACCCTATTAGGGCAGGGACTATGTCTGTTATTTCCCACTGTGTTCAGAGTTGCTGTCTCTGATGTGCGATACAGTAAATACATAACATAATCTGTTCCACAGAAGGTTACAAGGGATGAGGCCAGTCTTACCTACTGTGGCCAAATTCTTATAGTTCTCTAGCATCACATCTCTGTAGAGGTTTCTCTGAGTTGGGTCCAGTAAAGTCCATTCTTCTGGGGTGAAGTCCACAGCCAGATCATCAAAAGTCACTGAATCCTAAACCATCACACACATGCTGGCTTGAGTCACATAACATGTCTACCGGTGTTCGCTGCAAAATGCAATACCTACAGAGTCTGAGGGCTCACACTGCCTACCCCAGAGTTCACTGGTCCCAGGAGGTCCTCTCTATCCACACTCACTCACTGTCAGTCCCCTCCAGTGACATGACTTGAATGACACTTCTTACACATGATTGTACCTAACACAACCAGACTGGGAGGTCATCTGATTTCCCTCCACTGCAGCACACTCTTGAGCAGATGCTAGATAAACGCTGGTGAATGGATAAACTATCTCAGCAAAGGATACTTTTATGTCCCTTACCATGTGTCAGAACACTCAACAAAATAAAAACTATGCAGTTAGGACCATGAGGGAAGACTAATTAATCAACACTGAAATACTGGGATGGCATTCAAGGCAAACCCTCACCCATATGACAGGCTCCACTCCTTCAGGGAATTTGACTAGGGACTCGGTCCTTGAAGGAGGCTTTATTTGCTTTAAGAAGCTCTGGAGATAATTCTGTGTAGAAGGAAATGTGTCTATCTGGTGATGCAAGTATGATATTTTGGAGAAGGATACACTCCCTGCATACCTGGTAACAACTTGTCAGACAGCCAGCCACCACCCTTTCCACTTCTGTCTTTTCTTGAAGGCAGACTGGGTCCCTGTAAAGACCTCATGGAAAAGAAAGAAGGCATGAGAACCCAGGGCTGACCATAATTCCCACATTCACACACCCCAAAGTCCTGCTGTGAGATTCCCATATACTGCTGCACGCTCAAGAAAACACACACATACCCACTACCGCTATCAATTCCAGGGCAGTTCTGCCTCACCTAAAGGCAAAAAAAAAAAAAAAAGGATGGTCAGCCTTGCTGCCCACTGGGAAAAGGGTAGTAGTCTTATTTTACAGATAATGAAACTTAACCGTGGAAATACATAGCACTTCTTCCAAAGCACACACAGCAGGGGGCTGCTGAAGCATTCTGCCAGGTGCGATGGCTCACGCTTGTAATCCCAGCACTTTGGGAGGTCGAGACGGGCAGATCACTTGAGGTTAGGAGTTTGAGACCAGCCTGGCCAACATGGTGAAACTCCGTCTCTACTAAAAATACAAAAAATTAGCCAGGTGTGGTGGCACACGCCTGTAATCCCAGCTACTCGGGAGGCTGAGGCAGGAAAATCGCTTGAACCCGGGAGGCAGAGGTTGCAATGAGCTGAGATTGTGCCACTGCACTTCCGCCTGAGCAACAGAGCAAGACTCTGTCTCCAAAAAAAAAAAAAGAACAAAGCATTCCCTAGCCCACGTTAGCACCTCAGAAATTAAGTTGCAGTGTTAATGATCAGGCACAGGCCACTGGACTCCACATTGTGCGGGGGGACACCTAAAGCAGGGTCTCTGAAAATGAACAGAAACAGGACTTACCATAGGACAAATCAATGGCTGCCATCCCGCAGGGCTGACGGCTAAATGTGCTTCAAAATGCCTTTCCTTTACTCCAAGGATCACTCCAGGACAGCTTAGGAATCTACACGGACAGAGGTAACCTCCATTCTCTTTATCCAGTGTTAATGGTGTCCTGTTTGTATAAATCATTAAATCATTAATCAACAAGCATTACTTATCAGTCATCAGACATCATTAGCACTCTCTCTGCAGAGCATATAAGTGAAAGCCACTGAAAACGGTGTACACTACAAATATTAGGACCACCAGCTTCCACTGCTGAGGAACGGTGTGTGTCAGAAGCCACACTAGCAGCTTTATATACATGCTTAATTATCATAACCACTCTTTACAGTAGATATCAATGACCCCTATTTGACAAAGAAAAAAACCAGGCCGGGCATGGTGGCTCACACCTGTAATCCCAGCATTTTGGGAAGCTGAGGTGGGTGTGTCAGTTGAGGTCAGGAGTTCAAGACCAGCCTGGCCAACGTGGTGAAACCCCATCTCTACTGAAAATACAAAAATTAGCTGGGCGTGGTGGTGCGCGCCTATAATCCCAGCTACTGAGGAGACTGAGGCAGGAGAATCGCTTGAACCTGAGAGACAGAGGTTGCAGTGGGCCGAGATCACACCACTGTACTCCAGCCTGGCAACATAGTGAGACTCTGTATCAAAAGGTAAAAAAAAAAAAAAGAAAAAGAAAAAAAATCTACATTCAGACAACACTTGGCTTTGGTCCAGAATCATCCAGTTTGGAAGTTGCAAACCAGGACTTGAATGTAGGCAGTTTTGTCCCTGACACCCAATCTGTGGCTGTTCTGACTTTCCCACATGACCAGCGCTGGTCTAAACCTGCACAGTGCAACACCATGGTCACTACCCACATGTGTTATTGAACACCCACTCCATATTAACCTAACATGACCAAAGAACAGAATGTATTTTAATTTAATAAAATTTATACAGCTAAAAATTTAATAAAAATTAATCACAATCTTTAATAAATCAAACACAGAACAACAGTGCAAATACTGATTGACAGAATGGAATCTGAATGATGAAAATCACTGAAAACTGAACAGTTCATTATCCATGAACCAGCTACACCCCCACAAGGACGCTACAGCCTTTATTCTACGAATGAGAAGGCTAAAACTCTGAAGTCACACTGGGTTACAGAAACCCCATGTCCAGACTCCTGGTGTAGATTGTACCCACTTCCATGGGTTTCAAACTGGGGATCCTTAGGCTAAAGAGGGCCACAAATGTGTTTCATTTGCTGAAATCTAAATCAATCATGTTATTTTATTTAAACCTGAAATATAATTAATGCACAATTAAAAGTGCAGATCTTAGGTATTCAGTGGATGAATTTTGACAATCGCATACACTTGTGTAATCAAAAGCCTCAACGAAATGTAAAACACGTTCGTCTCCCCTGAAAACCTTCTTGCCCCTTCCAGTCTATTCTTTTACTCTCAACTCCAGATAAGCACTCTGTGATTTCCCTCATTTAGCAGACAGGACACTGGACAGGTAAATTAGGCAGTGTGCTCATCTCTCGCAAATGTACATCCTATCTTCATTTTTCTCTACTATTTAAACAACATGAGATAAATATTCTAAAATCTCCCACTGCAACTGTGGACTTGTCTATTTCTTCTTGTGTATCTGTAATGTATACTCCTTTACACATCTTGTCACATTACTGGGTAGATAGATACACACATTGTATCTATCTGGGTATCTAAAGTATCTAAAGTATCTAACATTGCTGGGTAGATAGATACACACATTGAACTTTCCTATTTTTGGAGCAACAAAACCTTTTATCATAAGGAACTCTGTGTGTCTCTAGGAATGTTCTTGGATGATGCTGGGTGACAGACACTGTGACCTGCTTTTCTTTGTGGAGTCTCTGTATCTCATGGGCAGCCTTAGGTATCTTTGGGTGCCAATGTTCTCCTTTACCTGGCATGAAGCCTAAAGGCACCCATTGATGGCTGGACAGACAACTGAGATCCTTCTAAACACTGTTAAAGTACACCCAGACTACAGCCCCTTCACAATTCATAACACAATACACATCTGAGTTTTGAGGAAATGTATTGAACTACTCAATGAATGCAAGGGTGACAGGAATACTGTCTCTTTCTATGCACTTATCCACCACCCACGGCCTGTCTGCATACCAACGACTGGTTTCCCCCAGTCGCCTGATGTGGATACTTAGTGCTCTCAGTACCCTTACTGGCACCCTAACTTCCTCTGCTCATGAGCCCAACAGCCAGGGTTGCCTGCATTCCAGAGGGCTATTTCCTGCTTTCCCCAAGTCTGACGACTAGCTCTAGCACCCCCCAAAAGTACAGAGCAGAAGCACTATAGCCCTGCTAAAGGCTGACCCTGAAGGGCAGTACTAAAGGAAAATCTTCCCAGTGGCAGAGCTTCGGGCAGTGTATTGGCCTGCTTCTGGGTCTGGAGTAGGAGTTGACAAGATGCATGCATACACAAACACAGACTCATTAAGAGTTGCCTATGGCTTGGCTGGATGGTCAAAAATGTGGGAGGAATGCCAGGCGCGGTGGCTCACGCCTATAATCCCAGCACTTTGGGAGGCCACAATCCCAGCACTTTGGGAGGCCAAGGCGGGTGGATCACGAGGTCAGGAGTTTGAGGCCAGCCGGGCCAATATGGTGACATCCTGTCTCTACCAAAAATTAAAAAAAAAAAAAAACCAGCCGGGCATGGTGGCTCACACCTGTAGTCCCAGCTACTCGGGAGGCTGAGGCAGAAGAATGGGTTGGGCCCAGGAGGTGGAGGTTGCAGTGAGCCGAGATGGTGCCACTGCCCTCCAGCCTGGGTGACAGAGCGAAACTCCGTCTCAAAAAAAAAAAAAAAAAAAGTGTGAGGAACCAGAGTGGTAACAAGGAAACCTGGGAGAAGGTACATGGACAGACCTCACTGAAAGGACAGATTGTGTCCCATGTGAATGCCTACCAAAGGTGATCCACTAGAAATAAGGCGGACAGAATCACGCACACTAAAGATACCTGTTAACTTTTCCTAGCTACCTCAGTGCTTGCTCAATGGGCCCATTAAAAAATGTTCATGACAGCAGGGATAAAGGCTATGCATGGGCTCAGCAATAAGGACTTCCCCTTACCAAGTCTGACTCAGCTAACATTACTGCTGGGCCTAATCTCCTGAAAGCAGAAATTAACCCTGAGCACCCAATACGGCGCCATTCCTTAGAGGAGACCAGCCAGCCATGCTGTAACGGTTCCTCTTCTATCAGGAAATATGACTCATCCTCACCAGAACAGACTCATGTTCTGCTGTGGATTTGCCTTTCGACTAGTTAGGCTTCTGCTGGCACCACCATCCACGGACTCACAACGTGCTTTATCAGCAGTCACGGCCTCCACACAACAGAGTTTCTAAACAAGAAAAGCATCTCACTGCAGAGAAGTGCAACAGTAGAAGCACGTCCTTAAAATCAACTGGTCCCATCGCACAACCCATCACTCAGAAGCAGTGGATCTACGTGAAAAGTAGAATCGCATACTGAAAACTCAGTTACAGGGCCAAATGGGAGACAACCCTTAGAAAGGAATTCTGTCCCACAGGCCAAGGAGTATGCTTTGAGTCAGAGAGCCTTCCATGGTACTGTCTCCCCACAGCCAGAATACATGGGTCCAAGAATTGATGAGTGGGCCAGGCGCAGTGGCCCACACCTGGAATCCCAGCACTTTGGGAGGCCGAGGCAGGTGGATCGTTTGAGGTCAGGAGCTCGTGACCAACCCGGCCAACATGGGGAAACCCCATCTCTACTAAAAACACAAAAAATTAGTTGGGCATGGTGACACATGCCCGTAATCGCAGCTACTTGGGAGGTTGAGGCAGGAGAATGGTTTGAACCTGGGAGGCAGAGGTTGCAGTGAGCCGAGATTGTGCCACTGCACTCCAGCCTGAGTGACACAGCAGGACTCTGTCTCAAAACAAAAAACAAAACAGGCCAGGCGCGGTGGCTCACGCCTGTAATCTCAGCACTTTGGGAGGCCAAGGCGGGCAGATCACAAGATCAGGAGATCGCGACTATCCTGGTTAACACCATGAAACCCCGTCTCTACTAAAAATACAAAAAATTAGCCAGGCGTGGTGGCAGGTGCCTGTAGTCCCAGCTACCAGGAGTCTGAGGCAGGAGAATGGCATGAACCCGGGAGGTGGAGCTTGCAGTGAGCTGAGATCGCGCCACTGCACTCCAGTCTGGGTGACAGAGTGAGGCTCCGTCTCAAAAAAACAAAAACAAAAAAACAAAAAAAATAGAACTGATGGGTGAAGGTGGAATTAACTCCACTGACAGAAGTTTGCTTCCACTCCCAGCGACTCAGAGCACTGCTGGTCCAGAAATCTTCTTAGTCCCTAGTGGAAAATGCCTCCCCCGTTACGGTTCCAATGCACTGGAACAGGAGATTGCCACCTGGCCCTTTTGGGCTTCATATACCACTAACCCAAGAGGGAAAAAAAAAAAAAAGGTTAATCTACTGGCTGGAGTGGTTAATCCCAATTATCAAAGGAAAACTGTGGCACTGCTAGACAACTGAGGCAAGGAGGATGAAGTGATGAAGTGTAGAACCTCTGAGTACTTCTATACTCCATAGAAAAGGTTAACGGAAAACCACAGCTGAACGAAGGCAGGACAACAGAAGACTCGGACTCTGGGCGAAGGAAGATTTGGATCGCTCCTCCCTGGTACAAAACCCGGAGCAGCTGAGGTTCAAGTGGAAGGCTGGGAAAATATGGAATTAGTCCCTGAAGAAGTAAACCGTGGACATCAACTGCAACCTCAAGACCAGTGACAGAAACAAGAAATGTAGTTTTGCACATTTTCTCTGTGCTTGTTATATCTATGTGTGTCTATATCCATGTGTTTATTTAAATGAATCATTTACTTCTATCTTTTTCCCGCTTTTATTTTATATACACATTATTAGAGGTTACATGTGTAATTGTGTCTTTAGGAAACAGAATCGTTAGAATGGGACTAAATTTGAGGAGTAACTGACACGGCCCGTGGTGGGAAAACAAAGGACTGTTTGAACTGCACATCTTCTCAGTCTGGGGATGGGTGAGGACTTCTTCTCTCGTATCTTCTTAGGTAGGAGTAGAGACTTGTTTAATTATTCCAAAGAAGCTCCTATGTGTGTAGGAGAGTGCATATGGATGGTAAAGAACCAAAGAGTGAAATATGCCAGTTAGCTGTTTATGTATCTCAGCTCCAATACTCCCATCGCCTTTGTCTTAGTTAAAACTTCCCCTGCCTGTGTAGCTGTTTGTTATATGGCCCGCTTGTTCCTCACCTCACTGGCCCCAAACCCAACACATCTCACAGCTGCTGACTACAATGAAACTTAGTGGCCAACACCAGAGTCATATAAATAAGACCTTTCCTTTGTGCAGCCAATCCACAACCCCCAAAGGAAGGCCTGAAGGATAACGTCCGTGGACCTTAATAAAGCAAGGCCCCACAGGTCCTCTCTCATTCCTACCCCACAGGTTGAGCACCCGGCTGTCTCTGGACTTCCATCAGCCTCCGAGAGCAGCCTCCCGTTCCAGGGATCTGTGAGTAGGAGGGCGCTTCTGACATTTCACGTGTTTTGTTGTGCTGCCTCCTCTACATCTTGCCTGCCCAACACACTGGAATGTAACTCTCCTCCCCATCTGGGTAGGGCTAGAATTTGCAGCCACTCTTCAGAGACAGAGAGAGACCCCTTAGACCAAAACAGAGGAAAATATACTCAATGCAGTGAACAGGGTGTGTAGTCACAACCCGAGGGACACAAGCCCAGGCCTTCAGATTGCTCTTGGCCTGCTTACTACCTGGCCCACCCACATGGCTGACGCCATATGGGAGGGCTCCGTGGCCTGCTGGGGTGCCTCCCTGCTGCTGTGCACTGCTGCCTGGTGTCTTTGTGGAACGCTGCCAAAACTCCCCTCCCTAAATTGGGTGGGTCCTCCATAGTCCAAGTGCTCCCTGGGACTCACCAACTGCTAGCCTTGGGAGGGCAACAGGGGTATGACACTCACTATCCAAGGCTGCTGTCACTTCCCCAGATAGGAACTGCTGGGCTGGAGGAAGCCAGCTGTATTCCCAAGGCCTCACTCTGGCACCGCGGGGTTGCTACTGAGAGGCAGAAGTGGGTAAGGCAGGCTCTGGGCCAATCAGAGCATTAGCGGAGTGCAAGAGGAAGACCAGCATTCTGACTGCCTGCTGAGTGGAGAGACAGTACGGACAAGACCACCAGACTTCCCACCCTGACAACAGTAGCAGCCCCTTCACTGGGGAGATGACGGCACCTCGCTAGCAAGGCTGCTGCCGGGGTCTGCTATTCCCATGACATTGTCTTCCCTTGCATCTGTTTCTCTATGCCCCCACCCTGACGAGGTCAACCGGGCGCCCTAGACAGAAAAGTGGCTGCCTACAAACGGGGCAGATGGGAAGCACAAATGGAGGCCAGAGATCAAAACAAGGGCCACTCGGGACCACTGGAAGCTTATCAGGTAAACAAAGGAAAAAATATTTTAGCCACCTGGGGATACAAGCCATTCTAACGATTTTACGTAGAAGAAAAAAAGAGAGGGAAAGAGGCCGGGCGTGGTGGCTCAAGCCTGTAATCCCAGCACTTTGGGAGGCCGAGATGGGCGGATCACGAGGTCAGGAGATCGAGACCATCCTGGCTAACACAGTGAAACCCCGTCTCTACTAAAAAATACAAAACACTAGCCGGGAGAGGTGGCGGGCGCCTATAGTCCCAGCTACTCGGGAGGCTGAGGCAGGAGAATGGCGTAAACCCGGGAGACGGAGCTTGCAGTGAGCTGAGATCCGGCCACCGCACTCCAGCCTGGGTGACAGAGCGAGACTCCGTCTCAAAAAAAAAAAAAAAGAGAGGGAAAGAGACTGATTATCTTGAGGTCTGGACTTCCCAGTCCTCTACTGCCTAGAAGCACTGGGCCCCTTACCCCTCCTTCTTTTCCTCTTATCAACCAGAGACAGAAATTAAGAACCCTTCAGGCAGTTAAAAGCCTAAGACCAAAAAAAGAGAAAAAAGAAAAAAAAAAAAAAAAAAAAGGAAAAAAAGGCTCGGGCTTTGGGAAGTTACAAGTTCAAGAAAAAAAAAAGGAACTTTTTTTGAACTTTAAGTACAAAGCAAATGCCAGGTCTAACAAACATAATCCCGCTAGCCCTAGATTACTTAATGATTTAAACACAGACCATGAGACACAGGGAAAAAAATAATAGGTAATTAGATTTTAACTAACATTCGCTAAAATGTACCAATTAACAAAACTGCATAGGCCTACTCAATCTGGGGCTCAAATTACACTTATACCTGAGGATCCCACTAAATTTAAACATTGTGCTCCCTAAAATCTTAAAAGGGTAAGTAAATACAAGAGAAAAAAATTAGGTATGCCTCGCTTTAACTGTAGCCTTCAGTTTCCCATAGTCACAGGACCCGTTGCCCTAAAATATTCCATATGAGGCATAAATATGCTAACATAATAAATAGAGACTTTGACACTTACAAATTGGCTGGATAAAATGGGACCCCAGGGATAATCAGTTAAGATACTTCACATGGCCCACGGTAAGTTACAATACGGCCTCAAGGATTAAAACTTCTATAAAACCTAATTAATGAAGGGGCGATTATCTCTACTGCTTCTCCATTTGACAGCCCAATTGTGCCTGCTCTTAAATCTGAAAACAAAATAAAGGGCACGTCATGCTGGATTACTACGGCCTTCACATTGTGGTCCCATCCACCAAGGCGCCCACACCCAGTATTATTAAAACTCCTGCTTCTATTCAATCAACAACCAATAACTATTGTGCTTTTAATTATAAATGTGGCTAATGTAACGTGTTCTTTTTTTTTTTTTTTTTTTTTTTTTCTTGAAATGAAGTCTTGCTCTGTCTCCCAGGCTAGATTGCAGTGGCGTGATCTCGGCTCACTGCAACCTCCACCTCCCAGGGTTCAAGCGATTCTCTCCCCTCAGCCTCCCAAGTAGCTGGGATTACAGGTGCATGCCACCATGCCCAGCTAATTTTTTTTCTTTCTTTTTTATTTTTTAATTAGAGACGGGGTTTCACCCTGTTGGTCAGGCTGGTCTTGAACTCCTGACCTCAAGTGATCCACCCACCTCAGCCTCCCAAAGTGCTGGGATTACAGGCGTGAGCCAACACGCCCAGCCTGGACAACACGTGTTGTTCAGTGACTATTTCAACAGCCTCTCATCTGCAGCTTGCCTCTCCCTCCGATAGGACACAACACACCTTTTCCAGGCTACCCAACAGATCTGTTATCACGTAGGATCTTTGCAAACGAGATCTTAACAATATCCACCTTCCCCAGGTACACAGGTATGCACTGCACTGATAACAGCCTTCCCCAAGGAAACTCTCTTGACCTGCTCATTAAGGGGAAATAATTCCAATATCTTTTAGTAATTTTTGGGTTCTGGTGGCAACATATTCCTGATTTACAAATTATACTTATAAATTAAATTAAAATCAACAAGCGCTCCTATTAATGCCTCGAAGAAAAAAAAAAGGGGGGGGGGGAGCAACTTCCTAAAAGGACCTCCTTCATGATAGAGAGACTGGCAGCTTTTTAAATGCCTGCTGGAGTCTCTGGACCACTTATGATGGTCATTAGCTGTCCCAGGTCCTCTAGTAAGAGACACTGCCCCTCCTGACTTCCTGTTATTCACCAGTAAAACAAGTGACTGGCCATCTACAGGGCTCTCCTGGAAACAGAGGATCTCACAGACCTGAGCCTGTGATCCTCCTATGCAGCTGCCCACTGTGCTCTGGGTCAGGGACACAACCCCCCACAAGCTCTGCCTGGCCACTGAGGCCTCCCTAGGCCACGATGAAGCCAATCTCAGGCCCTCGGGTCTAATCCACCTGCAGGAAGCAGTGGCTTCCCCTGTCCTTCAGCCAGGGTGCTGAAGGAGGTCACCCCTCCCTCCTCCAGGTCCTCTGACTACCTGGAAAGCCCTTGGGATTAACTGAGTGAACAGTAATGGGAGTTCATAGACTGTGGAAAGGCCACTGCTGACCATCGTAAGTGATGGAGCTCAGCGGAATGCTGCTGCCTTCCATCCCTTAGCCAGGATGTCCCAAATAAAGGACAGGACCCAAGAAACAACGTGCCTGGCCAAATTTCAGGCAGCTGCCTTAGCACTGGATGCCCGGGTCAACAAACCGTCCCACCTTCTTCACGGTTATGATAAACTATTGGGTCATTACCTAAAAACTGTCCCTTTCAAAATGGGGGAAAAAAAAAAAAAAAAAAAAACCCTGGGAATCTCTTGTCTGACAGATACCCAAAATATAAAGCAAAATCTCACATCTCTCCACATACTAAAAGCCACAATACAAGGCCTTGCCAGGACACTACTTATTCCCTTCGGAGTTACAGACTTCATTAGTAACCTAGATATATGTTTCACTTCTTTTTTGTCAATTTAATTTTTTTTTTTTAAGAGGCAGAGTCTCGCTATGTTGCCCAGGCTGGTCTCAAACTCCTGGGTTCAAGCAATCCTCCCACTTCAGCCTCCCAAACTGCTGGGATTACAGGGGTCAGCCACTGTGCCCAGCCCATGTTTCATTTCTTAAAATACATAATGCTAGCCCCTCAAAAAATATATTCAATAGAACTTTCATTTCCCTAATAGGTCTCAGATTACTGGTTTCACTGAAAGACAGAAAAATGTCCTCAAATAACTACTTTTCAAATTCCAGTCCAAAAAACAGACTCTTGAAATTCTCTATCATGCTCTAGGGCTTAACTTATTTTCAATCTTGCCCCCATCCCATAAGGGTTGAAGGCCAAATTGAGGGTGCGTAGTCTCCTGGAACTTACTAACATTAGATTGTCCCAGAGGCCCAGCAGCTGCTTATCTGACAGGGGACCCATCTGAACGTAAACTTCCACCAAAAGAAACAAAAACATGTTGTCAGGTACAGCTACATATCATTCTATTAACGGTTCATCTTACTAGGTGCTGTGTTGGTTTACAACCTGGAGGGCCACATCTACTTCAGTGGGTATCCACTTTAAAAGGATACCCCAGTGACACCCTATTGACTTTGTCCTAGCCCAAAATATCACCTCTGGAAACACTGCCTCCAGCAACACAGCCCCGACCCCAGACTCTGATGGTGGAGATGACCCCACCATTACACTAAAACCTCCACACAGTGATACCCGTGGAC
Organism: Macaca thibetana thibetana; assembly: GCF_024542745.1. Classification (NCBI taxonomy): domain Eukaryota; kingdom Metazoa; phylum Chordata; class Mammalia; order Primates; family Cercopithecidae; genus Macaca; species Macaca thibetana. Next base: position 14,895,191 of record NC_065596.1, on the reverse strand, counting down.
TGCCTCTCCTAAAACACAAATGGACACAGAACATTTTTTTCATCCTGAACTGTCTGCTTAGCCCATGATCCTGGTAGAGTATTTGCTTTCCGCTCATACGTGCACACCCATATACCCATGCCTGGAGGAAAATCTGGTAGGAGTTACTAAAATTAATGGAGATTACTGTTTTCCCCAAGAGGCACCTACCTCATGGCAGTAAACTCCTTAATCCCAGGGAGGGGACCACCTACTCCCTGATGCCTTCTACTGAAGAAGGAATTCATGAATCTTACAAGTATAATTAAAGACAACCAAAAATTTTTACTTTTTCCTTCAAAAGCTAAGTGTAGCATAGCCCCTCCCCCTCCCCCCCCCCCACCCCCAGTAGTCCAAGTTAGAGAAGAATACTAACTGCCTGTTTTTTCTTCTGTGCTCAGTAAGCTTTATCTGTAGTTGCTAGTTTCACGTTCCTTGGGGCTCAGTGAGTTCCTACTTCACCTTCCTAGTGCAGCTGCAAAGTCACAAGGTTAATATAGAAACACGGTCTCCCGGGGATGTGGAACATGTAGTATAGATAAATGTAAAACACTGATCAACTGCCTCTGTTCTCGCTTCTGTAAGTACGCTTCCTGCATCAGTAGCTCCCGGCCACTGACTGCTTAAAAGGTGGCTGCTTTCTTTGTTCAGGGCTCAGACTTTGCTGGACCCTAGTCCTACTGAGCCAGGTGATCACCTTTTAATAAAGACGTTTCCTGAACTCACTCTGTTCAGTCTCTCCCATCTTTGATTGTCCCACAACACTACTACCCTTCCCACTTTCTATCTCAACTTCCAGCCTTGCCTATCCAACCACAACCACGCCTGCCCCTTGGTTACACACAATACCACTAACCTTTACGTATGCTTTACTAAATCATCAGCTCATATCCTCCAACATAACTGCCCTACATCCATTTTTAGGCCTGATGTAAGTTATTTGGAACCGAGTCGGACCCCATCACCTTTGGCTTACTTAAAACTTCCCCTCCCTGTGTACTGTTTGTGACATAGCCTACTTGTTCCTTACCTCACTGACCCCAAACCCAACACACCCCACAGCAGCTGGCCATAATGAAACCTACTGGCCAATACCAGTCATGTAAGTCAGTTCTCCCCACCGCTCAGGTCTATCCAATCCACAACGCTGGGAAAGCCTGAGGGATAAGGCCCATGGACCATAACAAAGGCACAGTCCCACAGGTCCTCTCTGTCTCATTCCCCACCCACTGGTTAGCACCCGGCTATCTCCTGACTTGCCATCAGGACCTCAAGGGCAACCCTCTTCTCATGGATCTGTGAGGAATAAAATGTTTCTGCTACTTGATGTGTTTTGTTGCCTTTTCTGTATCTAACCCACCCAACACACCAGAACATCTCTCCTCTTGGTCAGGACAGGGCTAGAATTTACAGCCACTCTCCAGAGACAGAGGCCTCAGGACTGAATTAGAGGAACATACAAAAAGGGGACATGGGATGGACACTGCACAAGGGAGCGTTGCCTCCTGGATACAATTGTGGCACGATGGTCAGCAGTGTGGGTGTGAAGGCATTGGAGGGTACTCTGTCCATGCCATGTGCCCAGAACACAGTCCTCAGGATACCACAAAACCCTGCCCCAGTCACCACCACCCTGTGGCCCTCCTAACACGGATGCCACATGCTCAAAACACTCCCACTAGCAGAGGCACCCTCTGCACATGTGCCAACCTGGCTTGATGGCTTGTGCCCCTCATGACGCAGACAATGCGCATACCAGGATGCATGCTGCTGCATGACCTATGCCTCAGAGGTTTGTTCCCAAAGACCTCCAAATGTGGACAATGATGTCCCAGGCCTTACAAACAAAGTGGCATCCAAATTTTCTGTGCATAGCTGCCATCACCATCAGTGTGAGTGTGCCCCAGAGGTGTGTTTGTCACAGCACTTCCAGGGCAGACATGAAACAGTCCAAGCCTCATAGCTACAGTGGTGCCCTGACTCCCCCTACAGGCTGACCCACCCATTGCAGCTGGCCTTTGACTTGGAACACTGCTTCAATCTTGCCTAAGGACTATGACCAACTCCAGTTTGAGTAACCCAGCAAACTTCACCATCCAGTGGGCTACAGCCACACTGTGGCCAAATATTTTAATATGACCCCAGAGATCCCCACCTGCTGGCATGCATACCCATAGAAAACACCCTCCTGTTGAGTGTATACATGACCTCTGACCCGTTTCTAACAGAAGAATAAGCAAAAATGAAGAGACTGCAGGTGTGACTGAGGTCTCAAGTCAGTTGGGTTTTTTTGTTTTGTTTTGTTTTTAGACAGGGTCTCATTCTGATTGCCCAGACTGGAGTGCAGTAGCGCAATCTCAGCTCACTGCAGCCTCCACCTCCCTGGTTCAAGTGATTCTCCGGCCTCAGTCTCCCAAGTAGCTGGGATTACAGGCACCCACCACCATGCCCAGCTAATTTTTGTATTTTTTTAGTAGAGTCAGGGTTTCACCATGTTGGCCAGGCTGGTCTTGAACTCCTGAACTGAAGTGATCCAACCACCTTGGCCTCCCAAAGTGTTGGGATTACAGGCGTGAGCCACTGCACCTGGTCTACTCTTATCTTGATACACATATTGTACACATTACTGTTGCTGTAGGGCATGTATGTGTATAAACCTAGTATGTACTGCCAACAGTTTCTGAAATTGGTTTGCCAATACGCTCTCTAAAAAGTAGTATATGCACATCCTCAGCAACTTTATATCGGATCCGCATCAATGATTTCACTACGTGCGGCTAGCTCACTGGAACCCCTAAGTGCCAAACAGAGAAAATGTATACAATTTCAGTCTTCACTTAAAGTCGTCAACAGGTTCTTGGAAACTGAGACTTTAAGCAAAATGACATCCCACAAAGCAAATTTTTTCCCACGCTAAGTGATATAAGCGAGTTAAGCTCCCACAGCATGTTTCTGGTCACAAAAATGTCACTAAACTGCTAAATAAAGACCCCAAACACTTCTAATATTAAATATTGAAATAAATGTGAGCTATATATACATTTTAAAAAGACTAATAAAAATAGGATGTTTATCCAATTTTTGATGAATCGGTGTGCGATGGAATTAACAGTGGTAGGTTAAATCAACAAATAAATGTTTCCAAAGCAAAAACTGTAAGGACTACCTCCTACCACCAAGTAGCTCAAAAACAGTAACAAATGGGGCCAGCTTGCTAAGTGGTACCATTTACTATTGTACATTTGTATCATTCCCAAATGTTTTAGGAATTTTTATTTTACAATAGTTTGTATTCATTCATTCATTCTCCAATCCGCCTATTCCAGTTCCAGGATAAAAATGGCCAGAGCCCATCCTAACAGCTCAGGGCACACACACACACATTCATAGGGGGACGATTTAGACACGCCAATTAAGCTAACATGTGCATCTTTGGGATGTGGGAAGAAACCAGAGTGCCCAGAGAAAACCCATGCAGACATGGGAGGAACGTGCAGAATCTACAGAGTGGCCCTACCGGAATTAGATTTTTTTTCCCCATGGATGTTATAATTAACAGACATTATTCTAAGATCTGTTGTATTTCCAGGCCATATGGCCCCTTCACAGCTTTTTGGCAGCCCACAATGGCAGGTGGGTTTTCTGGTCATTTACTTACATGGAGTGTATCAAGCCAACCCCCTAGGTGTATGAGTGTCTGTAAGGAATCACACAGAGTGTTTATTCCGGACATTCCTTCAGGGAAACAAAGGACTAATTTAGGTAGAAAGAGCCCAAAAGTGAATTGAAAAAAAACAACATTGAAAGAGGTTTTGTCTGTTTATGAATATACATATTTCCTAAGACTGATAATTAACATCAGTGAATTTTCACGGAGAGCTTATTTTTCAATGCTCAAGCACTGATTCTCATTAATCCCTTGAATTAATTTCTTATTCATGTAATTAAAACGCATTCATGCTTCTCCTATTTTCCCTTGATTTACATCATTTGTCAGATGTCACTTACTTTGGCCAGGGACAGTGGCTTACACCTGTAATCCCAGCACCTTGAGAGGCCAAGGTGGGTGGATCACTTGAGGTCAGGAGTCCAAGACCAGCCTGGCCAACATGGTGAAACCATCTTTACAAAAAAAAAAAAAAAATACAAAAATTAGCCAGGCATGGTGGCGCACACTTGTAATCCCAGCTACTAGGGTGGCTAAGGCAGAAGGATGGCTTGAAAACTGGAGAGGTGGAGGTTACAGTGCTACAGTGAGCCGAGATCCTGCCACTACACTGGATCCTGGGCAACAGCGAAACTCTGTCTCCAAAAACAAGATATCACTTACTTTTTCCTGTCAGTCATACATTTAAGATTAAATTATCCCATCACATTGTTTCCCCAACCAAAGAAAGAATACTGACTCTGTCAAACCTGGGGTAATCTTTGATGTACTCCTCTCTCTCACCCTAGAAATGGAGTCAGCCAATTCACAGAATGCTTTGGCCAGCTCTTATTTCCTTCCCTTTCAAACATGGCTAAATCATACCATATTTTTTGGTCTCAGCTTGAATATCACTCTTTTCTTAGCATTGCCTATTCCAAAGAAAAATAGAGAAAATAATTCTGCCCTCTACTTTACTTATAGACCCTCATCAACTTGTAATACACTTATTTGCTTGGTTACATGACAGCCTCCTCCCCTACTTTACAACCTCCCTAAGAACAGCCCTTGGCTGAATTTTTTTTACTATGCTTTAATTAACCATTCAGACACTCATTCTTTTACAGGATACACCAAGAAATGAAGGATACATTTAAACACAGCACAGAATACAATCAGAACTACCAAAATGTATAACTTTCTGAAAGAATGAATGACTCCGCAAAAAGACAATATAACGCATAAACAGTGTCTGCTAGTTTTAAAGAGACTAAAAGACATGAAAACTTGGATACATATTAGATTTCAAAACAATCAAAAGCACACATTGGAACAAAGTGGAGAACTGTACCTTTTTACACAGGGTACGTATTAACAACATTTTAAATTTTCTTGGTTCATAGTATTATGGTTTTAAAAGGACATGTCTTTATCTATAGGACACGTATTAGCAAGCATTTAAACCTTAAGTGTCACGCCTGCAATGTTCAACTTACTTCAAAGCCTCCATTCCTTCTTCCTATAAGCCCCTGTTTTGAAGCTCTGTGGGGAGGTACAGGCCTAGGAAGTTCAGATAAAAAGAATAGCTAGTTGAGTATTCTTGCTTTTCTTCAGTAGAAAGACTTGCGGTCTACAAACGTTTATATTCACATAGAGAAATAAGCACACCCTAGATACCTAAAAAGTAGCTTTATGTTTCTACCTGAATGTAGTGCGTCAAAAGTAAATACAGGATGCGCAAAAAGAAAAACAAATTCTCAGATAAAACAGGAGGAAGAAGCCCCCGAAACCAACTTTCACCCCAGTACTCACCCGGACGCGCCAGACTCGCCAGGTCCAGGAGATGGGGGGGACGAAGGACCACAGTCAACCTGACTCGAACGGCGAAAACTCGTTTCTGGGAAAAAGAAAGAAAGAAAAAAAAAGTCACAAAGATTGCTTTGGAGGACTTTGAAGCGGCAATCACCGTGTTTGCAAAAATCGTGAGGAAGCGCACTTACGAGAGATCCCGAAACGGCTCCTGGCCCAGGGCCGTACCAGTGACAGCTTGAGGGACTTTTTGGCCCCGGCGGACGCGAGGGGGGCAGGCAAGGCCTCTCTAAAGAGGCCCCTCGGCGGCCTGGGGCAAACTGGCACTTTCACCACCCCTTTCACCGCTGGCTCCCGCCCGTTATCCGACCTCGCCAAAGCTATGTCAAGCCCTAACATCACCAGGAAGAAAAGTCGTTTGGCTGCGCGGAGAAAGCGCCGGAAAACACAGCAGCGCTCCGCTGACGTCACTTCCGCCTCCAGCCTCAAACCTGGAAGAGAGCTTGGGGACTGCAACCTCAGCCAAGCTGAACGTCCTCAGGCAGAGATTCTGGTTTACTCCCCTTGGCTACGGAGACGCCTTGGAGACCTTGGAGTCGGCTCAGCTTGAGGGATGAAGGCCAAAAGGGGCCCAGAGCACAAGGCTGAGGTTAGAACCAGGCCTGCGGACGGGGCCCATACCTAGGGTGGGGTCGGTGGTGTTGGCAAAGTTAGAGGTGGGGGCTCCCCCACAGGATGCGCACAATGCTCACAAAAAGCTTTTCTTTTCACCTCCTCCCACATTCCTAGCACCCTCAAAATGATTCTTCCGTTGATAAACCTGCCAGTCCATGATATGGCCTATCTCCTCCATTCATTCAATCTAGTTTTTTGGGTTTTTTTTTTTTTTTTTTTTTGGAGAGAGGGTCTCACTGTGTAGTCCAGGCTGGCGTGCTGTAGGGCGAAACTCCTGGGCCCACGCGATCATCCCGCCTCAGCCTCCCGAGTAGCTGGGACTACAGGCGCAAGCCACCACCCTGGTTAATTTTTTTTTTCCCCCAGATATGAGGTATGTTGCCCAGGCTGATCTGAAACTCCTGGGCTCAAGCGATCATCCGGCCTTGGCCTCCCAAAAGGCTGGGATTACAGGCGTGCACCACGGCGCCGGGCCCAGCTCAACTTCAGGCCAATATTTCCCCTTATTTCATTTGTCTGGACACAATGCTAAATTCTAATCGTTGATTCCTTTGTGTTTTCAGTATGCTGATACTTTTTGTAAATGTTGATTTTTTTTTCTTTGAATATGTTTTCTGAGATCTCATCGTGAGTTCCAGGGCCTCCCATACGGCGTTGTAAAATAGCGCTGATATCAGACATCCACTTCTGCAGGAGTGATTGTAGTTTCTCCAGAAATCATTTTTGCTGTGGTTTGTAGTGGGTGGCCTTTCTGGAGTTAATGAAGTTATTTTGAAAACTGTTTTACTAACATGAAGAACTGTTCACGTACATTATCAAATATGTTATGAATCTATTGAATTGATAACTATTTTGCAGTTAATTTTTCATCTAAAAAAGGATTTTCTTTTTTTAAGTTTCCTCTCTTGCATTAAGATGTCTCCATAAACTCTAGATTACATATAGATTTTCTAATTTTCTTCTGCAGCATATTACTTTAAAAACATTGAAATCTTTCATGCTCATGGAATGTGTTTCAGCATGTGGTGTGGGATAGTGGATACAGTATCTTTTCCCTCCAGAAACATGGCTAATTATTGTAGTACCACATATTGATAAACTGTCCTTGACTTACTGATTTGAAATTCCATGTCTATTAAACTATAAATTCCTATGTATACCTGTATCTGATTCTAGACTCTGTGCCAGTGATACATTTACTTATGCCAATATCAAGATCATAATCTTTTCATTCCACTGGTTTTATATCAACTAGTAATATTCCATGGTAAAAAATAATAATGGTAGCTTGTTTGTTTGTTTTTGAGATAGTCTTGCTCTGTCACTCAGGCTGGAATAAAGTGGTACAATCTCGGCTCACTGCAACGTCCACCTTCTGGGGTCTAGGGATTCTCCTTTCTCAGCCTCCCGAGTAGCTGGGATTACAGGCACACACCACCACACTCAGCTAATTTTTGTATTTTTTTTTTTTTAGTAGAGATGGGGTTTTGCCATGTTAGCCAGGCTGGTCTCAAACTCCTAACCTCAGGTGATCTGTCCACCTTGGCCTCCGAAAGTGCTGGCGTGAGCCACCGCACCTGGTGGTAGCTGCTTTTTATGTCTTACTACCCTAAATGCTTAATAGACATTAAATTTTTATGCTTCCAAGATGTAGCTATTATCATGATTTTCCCTTTTGGTTTTTAGACCAGCTTTATTGAGATACAATTCATATATAACAAACACAGTTCACCCACTTAAAGCTATATAATTCAATATTTTTTAGTACATTCACAGTGTTGTTCAAACATAATTTTGGAACATTTTCATCACACTAAAAGAAATCTTTGAATGGGAAAATCCATTTACCTCCTCTTTAAGCTCCAGGGAACCACAAACCTACTTTATCACTACAGATTTTTCTTTTGTAGACATTTCATATGGATATAATCATAAAATTTTTTAATTTTTATTTTTGTATAGACAGGGTCTCACTATGTTGCACAGGCTGATCTCGAACTCCTGGGCTCAGGCAGTCCTGCCTCAGCCTCCAAGAGTGCTGGGGTTATAGGCGTGAGCCACCATGCCCTAAAATCATACAATCTTTTGTGAATAACTTTTTTCACTTAGCCTGTTTTTCAAGGTTCATCTATATTATAGCCTAGATCATTCTATTTTATTGCTGAATGATATTCCATTCTATGTATATACCATTTATGATTTGTCTTCAGTTGATGGACATTTGAGTTGTTTCCACTTTGGGGGTGTCGTGATTAATGCTGCTATGAAAATTCACATGTATCTTTTTGTGCATATTGGCTTTTATTTTTTGTTTTGAGAGATCATGGCTCACTGCAGCCTCTACTTCCTAGGCTCAAGCAATCCTCCCACCTCAACCTCCTGAGTAGCTGGGACCACAGGTATAAGCCACCACACCCAGCTAATTTTTGTATTTTTTATAGAGACAGGGTTTTGCTCAGGCTGGTCTCAAACTCCTAAGCTCAAGTGACCTGCCCGCCTCGGCCTCCACCGAGGCATAAGCCATGCCCGGCTGGTTTTTATTTCTCTAGAGTATATATCTAGGAATGGAATTGCTGAGCCATGCAGTAACCATCTATTTAAGAATTTGAAGAGCTGCCACACTGTTTCTGAAAGGGGCAGAACTGTTTTACATTTCCACCAGAAATATATGAGGCCTCCAACTTCTCTACGTCCCTGCCAACACTTTAGTCTTTTTCATGTTAACCGTGTTAGTGGTGTGAAGTGATATCTCATGATTTTGACTTGTATTTCCCTAAGACTAGTGATGTTGAGCATAATTTAATGTGCTTTGTTAGCCATTTGTATGCTTCTTTGGAGAAATTTCTGTTCAAATCCTTTGCCCCTTTTAAAATTTGGTTTCTGCCCAGGCACGGTGGCTTGTAATCCTAGCAATTTGGGAGGCTGAGGCGGACAGATCACTTGAGGCCAGAAGTTCAAGACCAGCCTGGCCAACATCATAAAAGATACAAAAATCACCCAGGCGTGGTGGCACACACCTGTAATCCCAGCTACTCGGGAGGCTGAGGCAGGAGAATCACTTGAACCCGGGAGGCAGAGGTTGCAGTCAGCCAAGATTATGCCACTGTACTCCAGTCTGGGTGATAGAGCCAGACTCTGTTTTGAAAAAAAAAATAAGTCTGGGTGCAGTGGCTCATGTCTGTAATCCCAGCACTTTGGGAGGCCGAGGCAGGCAAATCACCTGAGGCTGGGAGTTCGAGACCAGCCTGACCAACATGGAGAAACCCTGACGCTACTAAAAATACAAAAATTAGCCAGGCATGGTGGCACATGCCTGTAATTTCAGCTATTCGGGAGGCCAAGGCAAGAGAATCGCTTGAACCCAGGAGGCGGAGGTTGCGGTGAGCTGGGATGGTGCCAATGCAATCCAGCTTGGGCAACAAGAGCAAAACTCCATCTTAAAAAAAAATTTTCATTGAGTTGCAAGAGTTCTTTATATATTCTGAAGAGAGGTCCTTATCATATGTATGATTTACAAATACTTTCTCTCAATGGGTTTTCCTTCTCTTTCTTGATGGAATATTTTAGAATACTAAAATACATAATATTGATGTGTCTTCTGAAATATGAGTTTAATGTTGAAAATTTTTTGTTCACAATGTTTTTGATACTGCACCTAAGAAAACATTACTAAATCCAGTATCATGACACTTTCTCCCTATACTTCTGGGAATTATTGTAGGTCTTACATGTTTAGGTCTTTGATCCATTGTCAGCTAACTTTTGTGGGTTTTTTAAATATTTTAATTTTTTTAACTTAATCCCCAATGTGGTATTCATTAACTTTTGTATGTATGTAAAGTAAAAGCCCAAATGCATTCTTTTGCAGTATGGTGTCAGTTTTTCCCAGAACCATTTGTTGAAAACATTCTTTTCATTCTTCATTGAATTACCCTGGCAGCCTTGTAGATCCACTGACCATGTATGTGAGGGCTTACTTCTGGACTCTCCATTCTATTCCATTAATCTGTATGTTTATCCTTAAGCCAGTGCCACGTTGTTTTGATTACTACAATTTTGTAGCACTTTTTGAAATCCAAAAGTGTGACTCCTTCAACTGTGTTCCTCTTTTTCAAGGCTGTTTTGCCTATTTGGTGTTCTTTTCATTTCTATATAAACTTTATGATGAGCCTGTCAATTTCTGCTATGAAGCCAGTGCTAAATTTAAAAAATAATAATAAATGGAACTTCTTAAAGCATAGTAAGGCAGACTTTACTCAGTACCATCACGTTAGGTATAGGGACCACTGCAGTAGGATTTTGCAGTGGAGGTGATAGAGTAGGCTAACTCTGAATACTATAGCATGAGCAAATCGTTAGGTATAGGGACCACTGCAGTAGGATTTTGCAGTGGAGGTGATAGAGTAGGCTAACTCTGAATACTATAGCATGAGCAAATCGGAATTTATAGCCAAGTTAAAGAGTAAAGGTCAGTGAATGGAAAATTGCTAAGAGGAATAGCAGGGGTATGGAGGATGCTGGATAAACTGACCTAACATGATGTCTGATCACTTGGCCTGTAATTGGTAGATAGTAGAGAACCAGTAACCTGATCAGCTATCAAGGGTGATCTGATACTGAGGGTGGTAGGTTCTTGCTGTACTGACTTAGCAGGGTTCTTGCTAAAACTCAGTTTACAAAAGTGTACACATGGGCCTAAGAAAAGGTTAAGGAACTTGACTATAGTTGAGTAAACCAAAGACTCTGTCACCATCTGGAATTTTGATAGGGATTATGTTTAATCTATAGACCAACTTAGAGAGTACTGCCATCTTAAAAATAATATTAAGTATTCTTGGTCAGGTGTGGTGGCTCACGCCTATAATCCCAGCACTTTGAGAGGCCAAGGTGGGCAGATCACTTGAGGTCAGGAGTTCAAGACCAGCCTGGCCAACATGGTGAAACCCCATATCTAATAAAAACACAAAAATTAGTCGGGCATGGTGGCACATGCCTGTAATCCCAGCTTCTCGGAAGACTAAGGCAGGAGAATTGCTTGAACCCAGAGGCAGAGGTTGCAGTGAGCTGAGATTGTACCAGTGTATTCCAGTTTGGGGAACAGAGCAAGACTCCGTCTCAAAAATAATAGTAAGTATTCTAATCCATGAACATGGGTGACTTTCCATTACTTTTGGTCTTCTTTATCAACATTTTGTAGTATTCAGTATGTAAGTCTCGCACATCTTTTATCAAATTTATTCCCAAGTATTTTATTATTTTAATACTACAATAAATGGAATTCTTTTCTTTGCCTTTTTTTTTTTTTTTTTTTTTTTGGAGTTGAAGTTTCGCTCTTGTTGCCCAGGCTGGAGTTCTATGGTGCCATCTCAGCTCACTGCAACCTCCACCTCCTGGGTTCAAGCGACTCTCCTGCCTCAGCCTCCTGAGTAGCTGGGACTACAAGCACGCGCCACCACGCCCAGCTAATTTTTTTTTTTTTTTGTATTTTTAATAGAGACGGGGTTTCACCATGTTGGCCAGGCTGGTCTCAAGCTCCTGACCTCAGGCAATCCACCTGCCTCATCCTCCCAAAGTGCTGGGATTACAGGCGTGAGCCACTACGCCCAGCCAGAATTGTTTTCTGAATTTCATTTTTGGCTTGTGCCATGATAGTATACATAAATACAACTGAGTTTTCTATGTTGATCTTGTTACCTGTAACCTTGTTGAACTTGTTTATCAGTTTTAATAGTTTAGTGGATTCCTCAGGATTTCCTACTTAAAAAATCACATCAGTAGATAAACTTCTCTATTCCACACTGGATTCATTTTCTTTTCCTTGCTCACTTACTTTTTAAATTCCAAATGGATGTGGAATTTTTCATCTTTCTTCACAATACTTTCCTCTCTCTCAATTGTAGTAATTAATTGTGTTGAAAACAGTCCTGATAATAAGCCATTCTTGCAATCCTAAAGTCATAACTGGATTAATTTTGCTAGAAATTTTATTTAGAAGATTTGCATACAAATGTGTTTTCTTTAAAATATCATTACCCAGGACTAATTTAATCTTACTAAGTACCACTAAATCTTGTCTTACCATATTTGAGTGGATGTATTCACTTACTTGACTCTTACAATACCAAATCAGGCAGCTTATTATAAAATTCATCCAGTTCACACAGAGGCAAGAGAGGCAATTTAACTTCTACAAAATTTAACTTCTACAAAATTACATAGCAAGAGGCAGAACCAAGATGTGTACTCTAGCAGTCTGACTCCATGTTCACTTTGCTCTATGACCAGTACAGCTTTAAAAGTTGCCTCACCTCTTCAAATGTGTTGACCTCTGTGAAATGCTCTGAGATATTTCTTTTGTTTTCTTTTTCTTTTTTTTGAGACAGAGTCTCACTCCATCACCAAAGCTGGAGTGGTGCAATTTCAGCTCAATGCAACCTCTGCCTCCTGGGTTCAAGTGATTATTGTGCCTCAGCCTCCCAAGTAACTGGAATTACAGGCGTGCATCACTATGCAGGGCTAATTTTTCTATTTTTAGTGGAGACAGGCTTTCACCATGTTGCCCAGGCTGGTCTCGAACTCCTAAACTCAAAGTGATCTGCTTGCCTCAGACTCCCAATGTGCTGAGATTATAGGTATGAGCCACCATGCCCGGCCTGAGATATTTATTTTCATGTCCACCTGGCTGAAATTACTGTATATTTGGAGGACCAACTCCCCTTACCTAAAATTAATGTTTCAGTATCTCAACCCCTATCCTTTTCTCTTGTTTTCTCTTCATTAAGATATAAGTCCCGGCCGGGTGTGTGGCTCACGCCTGTAATCCCATCACTTTGGGAGGCCGAGGCAGGTGGATCACAAGGTCAGGAGATCAAGACCATCCTGGCTAACACGGTGAAACCCCGTCTCTACTAAAAATACAAAAAATTAGCCAGGTGTGGTGGCACATGCCTGTAATCCCAGCTACTTGGGAAGCTGAGGCAGGAGAACTGCATGAACCCAGGAGGTGGAGGCTGCAGTGAGCTGAGATCATGCCACTGCATTCCACCCTGGGCAACAGGGCGAGACTCTCTCTCTCAAAAAAAAAAAAAAAATTTAAGTCCCTTAAGGAGGCCAGGCGCAGTGGCTCACGCATGTAATCCCAGCACTTTGGGAGGCCAAAGCGGGCGGATCACAAGGTCAGGAGATCGAGATCATCCTGGCTAACACAGTGAAACCCCGTCTCTAGTAAAAATACAAAAAAATTAGCCGGGCATGGTGGCAGGCACCTGTAGTCCCAGCTACTTGGGAGGCTGAGGCAGAAGAATGGTGTGAACCCAGGTAGCAGAGCTTGCAGTGAGCCGAGATGGCACCACTGAACTCCAGCCTGGGTGACAGAGCAAGACTCTGTCTCAAAAAAAAAAAAAAATTCCCTTAAGGAGACCACAAGCAATGAAAATATTATGATTTTGATCTTGGCATAAATAAATGTATTACTGGCATAGAGTCTAGAATCAGATACAGGTATACATAGGAATTTATAGTTTAATAGACATGGAATTTCAAATCAGTAAGTCAAGGACAGTTTATCAATATGTAGTACTACAATAACTAGCCATGTTTTCTGGAGGGAAAAGATACTGTATCCACTATCCCACACCACATGCTGAAACACATTCCAAAAGAAGACATAGGAATAAACATAGGAAAAAATAAACATAGGAAAAAATGCTCATTACTAATCATTAAAGAAATGCAAATCAAAACCACAATGAGATACCATCTCACACCAGTCATAACGGCTACTATTTAAAAGTCAAAAAACATGTTGGCGAGGATGCAGAGAAAAGGGAACATTTATACACTGTTGGTTGAAATGTACTGTGGAAAGTAGTGTGGAGACTTCTCAAAAGAACTTATAACAAAGCCACTCTAACCAGCAATCCCATTACTGGGTATATACCCAAAAGAAAATAGATTTTTCTATCAAATAGACACATACACTCATATATTAATCACAGCAATATTCACAATAGCAAAGACATGGAATCAACCTAGATGTCAATCAACAGTGGAATGGATAAAGAAAACATAGTACATATACACCATGGAATACTATGCAGCCATAAAAAAGAACAAGATCATATCTGCTGCAGCAACATGGATTAAGTTGGAGGCCATCATCCTAAACAGATTAACACAGGAACAGAAAACTAAATACTACATGTTCTCATTTGTAACTGAGAGTTAAGCAAGTACTCATAGATACAAATATGGGAACAACAGACACTGGAGACTACTGGGGGTGGTAGGGGGGAGACTGGGGGAGGAGGAGAGGGTTGAAAAACTACCTATGGGATACTATGCTTACCACTTGGGTGACAGATCATTCATATCACAAACCCCAGCAACACACAATTTACCCATGTTACAAACATGCACGTGTATGCCGTGAACCTAAAGGTCAGAAAAAATAATGTACTACAATGGAAGGAAAAATTAAAAATAGAAACCAACAAAATAGAACACTACAGACTGAACTGTGTATACCCTCCTTCCACCACAATGTTCATGTCTTTGAATCCCAACTCCTAAGGTGTTTATATTTGCATATGGGGGCTTCTAGAGGTAATTAGGGTTGGATGAGATCATGAGGATGGGGCTCTCATGATAGTATTAGTACCTTATAAAGAAGAGACATGAGAGAGTTTGCTCTGTCAGCCAAAGGAGAGCCAGCAGAATGAGAAATAATGAGAAAGCAACACTCTACAGGCCAAGAAGATGCCCTCACCAAAAACTAACCATGCTGGCACCCTGAAAACATTTACAGCCTCCATAACACTGAGGAAATTAATTTCCTGTTGCTTAAGTCATCCTATGATAATTTGTTATGTCAGCACAACTTTACTACAGAAATCAAACCAAAAATATACTAATCAAACCCATTTATTTTGAAAGGAATTAACAAAACTAAGCAAATTCCAGCAATATTAATGTTTTTCATAAAGGAGAAAAGGCACAAGGAAATGATATCAGGAATGAAAAGTGTATGCAAAAGGTATGTAACAGCAAAAGCCACAAATACTTAAAATATCAGAAAATACTATAAACGTTGAGTATAAATTTTAAAATACAAAACTGCCTATAAAAATAACTCTTGCCAAAACACACTTAAGATGAAATTGGGAAAGAATAAATAAAAATTTTAAAAAGATGAAATTGCAAACCTTACTAGTGCCTACAAAATATAAAAATAATTGAGTCCATGCTTTGAATTCATTCCAAAACATGAAAATAAAATCCCATAACAATGGCAACAAGTAATCCAGATTCAGCTGATTCTGCCAGTGAATTGTGACTGATAATGCTTGTAATAAGAAAGTACCGTATGCCTAAGGAAAGGAGAAAATACACCAACCTTCATACAAAAAACAGGCAATGATAGACTAAGAAAAGAATATCGCTTGGAACAGGCCCCAAGCCTGGCCATAAACATGCCATGAGAAACTGGCCATAAACAAGATCTCTGCAGCACTGTGACATGCTCGTGGTGGCTATGATGCATACACTGGAGGTTGCTGGTTCACTGGAATGAAGGCAAGGAAAACCTGGCCCACCCAGGGCAGAAAACTGCTGAAGGCATTCCTAAACCACAAACAATGCCATGAACAATCTGTGCCTTAAGGACATGTTCCTGCTGCAGATAACAAGCAAGAGCCTGTCCCTTTGTTCTCCATAAAGAATCTGCTCAGTTAATCTATAAACTGCAGAAACAATGTTT
Organism: Macaca thibetana thibetana; assembly: GCF_024542745.1. Lineage (NCBI taxonomy): Eukaryota > Metazoa > Chordata > Mammalia > Primates > Cercopithecidae > Macaca > Macaca thibetana. The sequence continues at coordinate 14,879,286 of NC_065596.1, read as the reverse complement.
TTCACGAGCTTACTGTCAGTAAATAGGTGGGTCAAACTCTGTTTGAGGCTCTCAGCTCTGAAGGCTGTTAGCCCCCCGATCCTACTTTGCACTCTGTTTCTGTGTCTGTGTCTTTATTCCTCTAGCGCCGCTGGGTTGGGGTCTCCATGACCGAGCTGGTCTCAGCAAGTGGCGCCCAAACATGGGGCTCGAATCCGGGTTGAAGAGCGATGGTTGGAGAACGTGGAACTATGCTGGAGGACACCCGAGTACTCTTAAGCAATCCCCGTGGTGAGTAAGAAGGGGAGCTCGGAAGCATCAGGGTAACAATGGGACAAGGGTCGAGTAGGCACGAGGCTTATTTGAGTCTGCTTTGGCAGCTCCTCAGAAAAGGAGGAGTGAAAGTTAGCACTAGCCGACTTATGCAGCTTTTTAGTGCGGTAGAGAAATATTGCCTCTGGTTTCCGAACCGAGGAACTATGGATGTAGAGGTCTGCGAGAAGGTAGGCAGCGCACTGAAAAAGGCATATAAAGATGGTGCTGAGGATATTCCTATAACTGTCTGGTCAGTGTGGTCTCTGATTCATTCCACCTTGGAACCTTTTCACACGGAGGAGGAGGAGGAAGGAGACAAAGAAGAGGGGGAGTGTGATAATGTTGCAGAAGAGATAAAAGAACAGATTTGTCAACCGCTTAAAGAAACCCAAGAAGGGGAAGCTTGTCCCTGCTCCTTGGCACCCCCTCAATACCTTGAAGATAAAGAATGGCCTGACCCTCTGGATATTTCTTTTCTGGAGGACACTGAGCAAAAAATAGTCTCCCCAGGAACTGTTCGAGCAGCGCCCCAAGTGACTGCCCTCAGTTCTATTCAGGCAGGAATTCAGCAAGCTAGAAGAGAAGGTGATTTAGAGGCTTGGAGATCCCTGTTAGGATACACCCCCCAGGTCAACAGGGGAATGTTAGGGCTACATTTGAGCCTTTTCCCTTTAAATTACTGAAAGAGTTTAAACAGGCTATCAATCAGTATGGACCAGGTTCTCCTTTCATGATGGGTCTGTTAAAGAATGTTGCTACCTCCAGTCAGATGATTCCCATTGATTGGGACGCTCTTACTCAAGCCTGTCTGGCTTCTGCTCAATTGTTACAGTTTAAGACCTGGTGGAAGATGAAGATGAAGCTTCTACTCAAGCTGCCTGCAATGCACAAGTTCAACCTCCAATTAATATAACTACAGACTAACTTTTGGGAGTCAGTGGCTGGGCTGCATTAGATGCACAAGTAATCATGCAGGATGATGCTATAGATCAGCTTACAGGAGTGTGCATTAGAGCTTGGGAAAAAAAAAATCTTCAGGTGGAGAACAATACCCTTCTTTTAGTGCTGTTAAGCAGGGGCCAAAATAACCTTATGCAGATTTTATAGCTCAGTTACAGGAGTCTCTTAAAAAGGTGATTGAAGATTCGACTGCTCAGGATATAGTGTTGCTGTTATTAGCTTTTGACAATGCTAATCCTGAGTGCCAGGCTGTTGTGTGACCTATTAGAGGGAAAGCACATTTAGTTAATTATATCAAGGCCTGTGACAGTATTGGAGGTAATCTGCATAAAGCTACTCTGTTAGTGCAAGCCATGGCAGGGCTGAGAGTGGGTAAAGGAAATGTTCCATTTCCTGGAGCTTGTTTCTACTGTGGGAAACATGGGCATACAAAGAGAGAATGTAGAAAAAAATCAGAGGGTCCAACCCCCCTTTGATGGAAAAAAGAAAACTGCTGAACCAGGTCTACACCTGAAGTGTAAAAAGGAAAGCCTTTGGCCAATCAGTGTCATTCTAAATTTGATAAGGACGGAAACCCGATTTCGAGAAATGCCATGAGGGGCCCGTCCCAGGCCACATGTCAAACCAGGGCATTCCTGGCTCAGGTCACTCCTTCACTCCTGTACAATGCTTGTCCCCCGCCACAGCTGGTAGTGCCACAGTAGATCTGTGTTTCACCAGGGCTATGAGTCTATGGCCTGGAAAGCCGACACAGAAAGTACCAACAGGAGTCTGCAGACCTCTGCCAGCAGGAACGATAGGACTACTTCTGGGAAGATCTAGTTTAAAAGGAGTGCAGGTTCATACAGGAGTAATTGATTCGGATTGTAATGGGGAAATTCAAATCGTTATATCTACCTCCGTTCCTTAAAAGGCAGAGCTGGGACAGCATATAGTGCAGCTTCTGATTTTACCATATGGGGGACTAGGAAAAAGTGAAACTAAAAGAACAAGGGTATTTGGCAGTACAAATAAACAAGGGAGAGCCGCCTACTGGGTAAATCAAATTACTGATAACTATCCTACCTGTGAAATAACTATTCAAGGAAATAAATTTACAGGTTTGGTAGATACAGGAGCAGACATTTCAATCATTTCTCTACACTGGCTGTCCACATGGCCAATTCAACCTGCTCAATTTAACATAGTTGGAGTTGATAAAGCCCCTGAAGTATATCAGAATACTTATATTTTGCATTGTGAAGGGCCCGATGGACAACCTGGGACTATTCAACCAATTATAACTTCTATACCTATAAATTTATGCAGGCTCTCCCCCTATAAATTTATTACAACATTGGGAAGCACAAGTTCTAATTCCTGAGCAATTATACAGCCCTCAAAGTCAACATATGATACATGAAATGGGCTATGTTCCTGGTATGGGACTAGGAAAAACTATGGAAGATTTGAAGGAAACTCTTCAAGCAGAAAGACAAAGTTCCCGCCAAGGCTTAGGATACCATTTTTGATGGCGGCCATTGTTAAGCCTCCAGAGCCCATCCCGTTAAAATGGCTGACAGACAAGCCAATATGGATAGAATAGTGGCCGCTGAGTAAAGAGAAACTGGAGGTTTTAAATGAACTAGTCAAAGAACAGCTTCAAAAGGGACATATAGCTCAAATCCTCTCCCCTTGGAATTCCCCAGTTTTCGTAATTAAGACACAACCAGGTAAATGGAGAATGTTAACTGACTTAAGGGCAATTAATTCAGTTATATAACCTATGGGGGCATTACAGCCAGGACTGCCTTCTCCTGCTGATTCCAAAAAAAATTGGCCTTTAATACTCAAAGATTTCAAAGACTTGTTTCTTTACTATCCGTTTAGCTCATCAGGACTGTGAACGGTTTGTATTTACAATTCCTGCGGTAAACAGCCTGCAGCCTGCTAAGCATTTTAATTGGAAAGTGTTGCCACAAGGCATGTTAAACAGTCCAACAATTTGCCAGACTTACATAGGGCAAGCAATTGAACCTACTCATAAAGATTTTCACAGTGTTACATTATTCATTATGTGGATTATATTCTTTGTGCTTCCCCCACTCCAGAAATATTACTCTAATGTTATGATCATTTGCAAAATTCAATTTCTCATGCCAGTTTAATTATAGCTCCTGACAAAATTCAGACTACTCCTCCTTACTCCTACTTGGGGACCTTAGTAGATAACACCACAATAGTGCCACAGAAAGTAGCCATATGTAGGGATCAACTGAAAACATTGAATCAGACTTTCAAAAATTACTAGGGTATATTAATTGGACACAGCCTGCTCTAGGCATTCTGACTTATGCCATGAGTAATCTGTTTTCTATCCTTAGAGGAGATCCTAGTGTCACAAGCCCTCAGCAATTAACAAAAGAAGCTGAGGCACAGCTGCAGCTAAGTGAAAAGCAAGTCCATAAGGCCCAAATAAATAGAATAGATCCAGAGAATACTCTAGATTTGCTAATTTTTCCAAATCATTCACTTACTGGTATTATTGTTCAAGAGCAAGATCTTGTAGAGTGGCTTTTCCTTCCACATACTGATCTACGGACTTTGACTCCTTATTTGGATCAAATTGCTACTATGATAGGAAATGGGAGAACTCAGATTGTTAAATTACATGGATATGATTCTGAAAAAATTATTGTCCCTCTCACAAAGACACAAATACAGCAAGCTTTTATAAATAGTCTTGTTTGTCAAACCTATTTAGCTGACTTTATGGGTATTCTCAATAACCATTTTCCTAACATGAAACTGTTTCAATTTTTGAAATTAACTAATTGGATTCTCCCTAAAATAACTAAATTCAAACCAATTGAAGGTGCGGAGAATGTCTTCACAGATGGGTATAGTAACAGTAAAACCTCTCATTCTGGATTGAAAGGTAAAGTTCTTCAGACACCCTATACTTCAGCTCAAAAAGCAGAGCTTGAGGCTGTAATTGAGGCATTGACTGCTTTTAATATGCCTATTAATGTGACTTCTGATTCTTCATATGTGGTTCATTCTACACAGTTAAAAATTCTCAGCTACAATTCCACACAGATGAGCAACTAATGACTTTATTTCCCCAATTGCAAACAGTGGTTAGGATCAGAATGCACCCTTTTTACATCACTCACATTAGGGCTCATATACCTCTTCCAGGACCTTTGACTGCAGGGAATCAAATAGTTGATTGCCTAGTTGCTACTGCAATATCTAATGCTAGACACTTTCACAATTTAACCCATGTTAATGTCTCTGGTCTCAAACGCAGATATAGCATTACCTGGAAAGAAGCTAAAGCTATTATCCAGCGATGCCTAACTTGCAAAATGGTGCATTTCTCATCTTTTACAGGAGTTAATCCTCAAGGATTGGAACCTAATTCTCTTTGGCAAATGGATGTCACACACGTTCCTTTGTTTGGGAGACTAGCTTATGTACATGTATGTGTGGACACCTTTTCTCACTTTGGGCTATATGCCAATCAGGAGAGTCTTCTGCCTGTGTTAAACATCACCTTTTGCAGTGTTTTGCGGTGATGGGCATTCCAGCTTCTATTAAAACAGATAATGCCGCTGGGCGCGGTGGCTCACACCTGTAATCCCAGCACTTTGGGAGGCCAAGGCGGGCGGATCACAAGGTAAGCAGATCGAGACCATCCTGGCTAACACAGTGAAACCCTGTCTCTACTACAAATACAAAAAATTAGCCAGTTGTGGTGGCGGGCACCTGTAGTCCCAGCTGCTCAGCAGGCTGAGGCAGGAGAATGGCCTGAGCCTGGGAGGAGGAGCTTGCAGTGAGCAGAGATCGTGCCACTGCACTCCAGCCTCAGCGACAGAGTGAGACTCCCTCTCAAAAAAAAAAAAAAAGAATGCGCTAAGCTATACTAGCCAAGCTCTAGCTACAATTTTCTCTATATGGAATATTGAACACATTACCGGTATCCCATATAATTCTCAAGGACAAGCCATAGTGGAAAGAATGAATCTCTCCCTAAAACAGCAGTTGCAAAAACAGAAAGGGGGAGACAGTGACTATAGGACTCCACACATGCAACTAAATCTAGCATTATTAACTTTAAATATTCTGAGCTTGCCTGAAGGCTGATTGTTATCAGCAGCTGAAAAACATTTACAGAAGACAGCTACAAAGGCAGAAGTGGAACAATGGGTTTGGTGGAAAGACCCCATAACAAAAGGTTGGTAAACAGGTAATAACATGGGGCAGAGGTTATGCTTGTGTTCCTAAAGGATCGAATCAACAGCCAATTTGGGTGCCATCGAGACATATAAAGCCCTACTATGTTGGGGTGATGAGACCCAACACCAGGCTGTGGGGGCTATGAAGTCTGGTGGAGTCAATGAGACAAGTTAAGAGTGCATAGGGTGGGTCCAGGGGGCCCAACACTAGTATGGAGGCTGTGAAGGCCCTGAGCTCTGGGAGCCCACATTATTTATTGGTGATCAAACAAAGAATCAGGTGGTGAGGACGTGCAGACGTGGGGGTAGACAGGTGAGGACATGAGGACATCAGGGTAGAAAGGTAGTGGTGCATCAAGCGTAGCTGTGATGGTTTAGCATATGCTCTGCTACTTGAGATAATGGAGAATAGGTTCTTCTAACTCAAGGTACAATCGATTTATGAGCTACATGGGGTTTTATGCCCTGGGCTTAGACTGTAGTGTAGTGGGGCAGCCTTCCACCCTTAGGCACAGAGCTTAGTGTTCTATAGGCCATGAGGGGTTTTAGACCCTCAACCTAGGACATGTTCCAAGACTCTTTTACATTATGTCAGACAAGCAGGCCCTGCCTCAGCCCTTCTACCAACACAGAAGTGGAACAATGAGTTTAGTGGAAAGACCCGGTAACAAAAGGTTGGGAAACAGGTAAAATAATAACATGGGTGAGAGATTATGCTTGTGTTTCTCCAAGACCCAGTCAACAGCCAATTTGGGTGCCATCAAGACATCTAAAGCCCTACTCGGAGCCATCTTAGATACCCAGGAAGAGGTTTTGGGAGGATCCCAAAGACCCACCATGGCAATGTTGTCCAAGTTGAGGCTGAGGATGAACCCTGTCATGAGCAACACTCATCAAATGCAGCCACCTACCTGGGGACAGATCAAGAAGCTGTCACAGATGGCGGAAGAAAATCTGAGGAAAGCAGGACAACCAGTCACAATGAGTAATTTTATGATAGCGGTGATCACCACTAACATGAATATTCCTTCAGCAAGGGCTGACACAGAGAACAATTATACTCACTGGGCATATTTACCTTTTCCACCACTTCTATGGCCTGTAACTTAGCTGGACCCCCCAGTGAAAGTTTACACTAATAATAGCTCTTGAATGCCCAGTCCTACAGATAGAGGCCCATCTCACCCACATGAGGAAGGAATTGCTATGATTATTTCTTTAGGATTTAAATATCTGCCCATCTGTTCAGGAAAGGCCATTAGTTGTCTACCCCCTCGCTATCACACTTGGCTGGCAATAATCCCTGGACATAATCACTCTATGGCACAGTTACACATGCTTTCTGGTCTCAGTATTTACCATAATGAATCTGCTCCTCTAATTGAGACATACTGCCCTCAAAAACCTATTTGTAAACAGGATTGGACCTGGTCAGAAAAAAATGAAGGTACTCATTTGGGAAGACTGCATTGCAGGACAGGCAGAGGTGCTGCACAATTCCTGTGGAATCATTATTGATTGGTCCCCCAAGGGGATGTTTAGCATGAATTGCACCTCTCAGTCTGGGTGCGGCAGCCACACTATGTTCAGCTGGTCTGAACAAAACAATTGGATGGTAGAAATGATAAGAAGTATGGCAAGAGTTCCTATTATCTGGAAACATGGCGGTATAGTGGCACCTCAACCTCAAATGATATGGGCCACTGTCAGAGCTAAACTTAAGGATTTGTGGAAACTATTAATGGCTCTTGATAAGATCAAAATTTGGGAAGGAAAATATACTATGCCATCACAATATAATCCTAGTTACATTTTAGAACTTGTTGAAAACAATAAAATTTGGATACAAGGTTGTGTTCGCCCTCCTTTCCTGTTTGTAATGGGCAATCTAAAGTTTGACACCCCTAATTATCATGTAACTTGCCAGGAAGGTAGATTGTTCTCTTGTGTGAACTCTTCCTTGTTTAATACTAATCATTCTATCCTAGTAGTGAGAGCTTGAGAAGGAGTATGGTTACTGGTGAAGCCTTCCCATCCTTGGGAAACCTCTCCCTCTGTACATATTATTACTGAAATTCTTCAGAAAATTCTGAGAGGCTCTCGGTATTTCATTGCTACTTTAATCTTTATTATTATGGGACTGATCGCTGTCACAGCTACTGATGTGTTAGCTGGAGTTGCACTACATTCATCAGTACAGACAGCAGATTTTGTAAATAAATGGCAAAAGAATTCTACTTTGCTGTGGAACTCTCACAATAGACCAAAAGATAGTTAATCAAATCAATGGTCTCAGACCAACTGTAATATGGCTGTGAGATTGGATTATAGAATGCAGCTGAAATGCGACTGTAATACTTCTGACTTTTGTATCACTCCTCACCCTTATAATGAATCAGAGCATGAATGGGAAATAAAAAAAGCATCTGGAAGGACACTCTACAAACTTGTCTTTGGATGTTGCAAAATTAAGAGAACAAATATTTCAAGCATCCCAGGCACACCTGACCTTAATGCCAAGAACTGGAGTGCTTAAAGGAACTGCAGATGGATTGGCAGCCATAAATCCTACAAAATGGATAAAAACACTTGGAGGCTCTGTGATTTCTATGATGGTTGCGCTATTAATCTGTGTTGTTGGTCTTTGTGTAGTCTGCAGATGCAGATCCCAACTCCTGCAAGAAGTAGCTCATTGTGATAAAGCTGCCTTTGCTTTTATTGCCCTGGAAAAACAAAAAGGGGGACATGCTGGGAATAGGCCCCAAGTCTGGCCATAAACAGGCCATGAGAAACATCGTAAACAAGATATCTGCAGCACTGTGACATGCTCGTGATGGTTATGACACACACACTGGAGGTTGCTGGTTCACTGGAATGAGAGCAAGGAACACCTGGCTCACCCAGGGCACAAAGCCGCTCCAGGTGTTCCTAAACCACAAACAATGGCATGAGCAATCTGTGCCTCAAGGACAAGTTCCTGCTGCAGATAACAAGCCAGAGCCTGTCCCTTTGTTCTCCTTAAAGAATACTTTCAGTTAATCTATAAACTGCCGAAATGATGTTTATCATGGGCTGTCAATAAATAGGTGGGCAAACTCTGTTCGAGGCTCTCAGCTCTAAAGGCTGTTAGCCCCTGATCCCACTTTGCACTCTGTTTCTGTGTCTGTGTCTTTATTCCTCTAGTGCCACTGGATTGTGGTCTCCATGACCGACCTGGTCTTGGCAAATGTTACATGCCAATGTAATATTTTCTACTAATATATTTTTTAAATCTTTACACTATAGGTATATAAAATAGTCTAGCCAAAAAAAAAAAAAAGTTAATCCATTATACTCAAACTGCATTTTTCTGGAATTACAAGGATGATATAACATTGGACTGTCAATCAGTTATCTTTCCACATTAAAAAAAAAAATCCATTTACTTACACGTTTAAATATTATCTATCAACAGCAGGTACAGTCAGTCCTAGGTACTTGAATTTTCTGAGTAAGGCAAGATCATCAAAGAGGAATCAGGGGAAAGCATTCAATAAATTCTTAAGCTATACATGGGAAAGACTCCCTAAACAATGAGAAGTAGAAAAAAGCCTCGACCTTTTAAAAATCGACAGCAACCAATACAGTGATTAGTAATGATGAAAAACATCTGCCATTAGGATTAGAAATAAAAGTATGCTTGTTTTACTACCTCTAGTTATTATTCTAATCTTTTCTGCCTAGACAAGACATAAGTTATTGAAGGTTACAAGTGGAAAAATTAAACTGTCAATTACAGATAATATGAATGCCTATGTGGAAAACTCAAAAACAATACATAAAACTAGGATGTTAAAGAATGTTAGGCCGGGCGCAGTGGCTCACGCCTGTAATCCCAGCACTTTGGGAGGCCGAGACGGGCAGATCACGAGGTCAGGAGATCGAGACCATCCTGGCTAACACGGTGAAACCCCGTCTCTACTAAAAATACAAAAACTAGCCGGGTGCAGTGGCAGGCGCCTGTAGTCCCAGCTACTCGGGAGGCTGAGGCAGAATGCTGTGAACCCGGGAGGCGGAGCTTGCAGTGAGTGGAGATCGCGCCACTGCACTCCAGCCTGGGGAACAGAGCGAGACTCCATCTCAAAAAAAAAAAAAAAAAAAAGAATGTTGAACAAGGCTTCTAGTAAAATTCAGTATACAAAGACCAAGTGACTTTATATAGACAATCGGAAATCAGCTTCTAAAAAAAAAAAAAAAAAAAAAGGAAATCGGCCTCTGAAACTAGGCAATTTCTAGGCTATGAGACTAGGGTATCATTTCTTAGTGATACATCACTATTAGTCCAAGCACTAGGATGAGGCCAACCTACAGTATTGACCTCGCCTATGACCCACAAGTGCTCATACTCCAGCAACTGTGAAAAAGCTTCAGGAAGAACCTATAGGTCTTATTTGAGACAATCAGGATGGCATCTAAGGACATTATGAAGTGACAGAAGTCACATAAGGCAATTAAGACTAATCTACATCTTTTGTGTCAATGGCAACAGTTAAACACAACAAAGATGGGCCAAACAATCACACTCATACCACAAGAGAACCATTCTAAACCCCATTCCTCTTCATAAGAAAACATGTAACATGAAAATGCACGGACCTCGATTCAGGTTTTGTTTTTTGTTTTGTTTTTGAGACAAGGCCTCACTCTGTCACCCAGGTTGGAGTCCAATGGCACGATCACAGCTCACTGCAGCCATCACCTCATGGGGGTCAGTGAGACTCCTGAGTAGGTTGGACTACAGGCACATGCTATTGCACTAGGCTAATCTTTGTATTTTTTGTAGAGATAGGGTTTTGCCATGTTGCCCAAGCTGGTCTTGAACTCCTGGGCCCAAGTGATCTGCCTGACTTGACCTCCTGAAGTGCTGGGATTACAGGCATGAGCTATTAAAACCAGCTGATTCAGGACTGGTAAACTTACCTGAAGCTCTGGATTACCATTACACTGGTTGGATTAAGAACCACAGAAAGAATCACCAAGAAACAACAGCCTTAATGGCTGTACATGATGTAACAGAAATATTTAAATTTATACCACTCAGACTGGAACCTGGTTATGCAGCGTGTGTGTGTGTGTGTGTGTGTGTGTGTGTGTGTGTGCGCGCGCGCGCATCCCAGGGCCACATTCAGGAAGTGCCAGTGATGGTGTCAAGCACAGTAGAATATCATGATCATCCATGTTCACAGGACTTTTTTCTGTTTTCGTAGCACAAGGGCAAAATGAAGACCCAGAAACGGGTCATACTGCCAATCATAGCAGTTAACTGAGTCAGGCATATATGATTGCTTTGCCAAACAGTGGCATCAAAGACAACATTCGTGGTTCCCACCACCTCTCTGCACTGCCTGATAGTACAAGAGTTTCCACCTCTCCAGGTGAAGGGTTATGGGTCTCCCTCCATGGCCATGAAATCACGGTATCTTAAGTTACTATCTGTTAGTTCACCCTTTCTCCACTCAGACCCTTCTTCAACCCTATTTATCTGAAAAGATCAGGTTTGAAAAGAGGAACAAGAGTATTTCTACATTTTGAAACTATATCATAACCTTTACCTTGGCCAGTGTGAGCCACTACAGGTGGACCACGTCTAAGAATACGACAAACCAAAAAGAGAATCCACGCTGTTAAAACAGGATTGTCTGAATCCTGAAGGCCCACTTTAGGTCAGTTGTAACCCAGAGGATGTATAGCAACTAGAGTGGTGTTGCTATAGGAGAAAGACATACCATGCTAGGAATGAGCAGCAGGGTATGAGAAACTTCCAAAATAGTTCTATAGAACCACCCAGAAAGCCATGTCTTTGACAGGTTTCAGGGAAGGAATTCTGATGTTCCAGGCATGCTCAGTTTCTTGTAAGTGTGAATGCCCCTCATATTCACTAAAGGAAGAATATAAAAAATTACTTTCCTACATTTATTACCTTCATCAGAAGTTTTTCTCCACTGTGAAATTACAGGTAAACACCAAAGTATTTGACAAAAATACAACTTCTGAACATCTTACACAAACATATCTTACATTGAAAGGGTTTAGCTCCTTACCTCCATTGCAAGAACCCAAGGAAACAGTGAAAGTTACTTTTTTTTTTTTGAGACAGAGTCTCGCTTGGTCACCAGGCTGGAGTGCAGTGGTGCGATCTTGGCTAACTACAACTCCTGCCTCCCTGATTCAAGTGACTCTCCTGTCTCAGCCTCTCGAGTAGCTGGGATTACAGAGGCACGCCACCACACCCAGCTTATTTTTGTATTTTTAGTAGACACGAAGTTTCACCATGTTGGCCTGGATGGTCTTGATCTCTTGACCTCCTGATTCACCTGCCTCAGCCTTCCAAAGTGCTGAGATTATAGGCATGAGCCACCGCATCTGGCCAGCGTTCTATGTTTCTAACATTGTACAGCTTCAGAGTGAACTCTTACACAGTGCATTGTCAACAGATTCCAACAGTTCTCCCACATGCCTTTAACTTTATGGAGCATCTTCAGAGTGTAAGTTCTTTCCTATCTTTGAAGTGAACAGGGACAAATGAGCACTTTGACACAGTGCTTACATTGATGTTTTCTCACCAGTGTGAATTACAATGTGACTATTAAGGCGCATGCACTTCCAAAAGGATTTTCCTCATTCCTTACATAAAATGGGTTTCTTGGCAGGCACAGTGGCTCACGCCTGTAATTCTACTACTTTGATATGCCAAGGCGGGCAGATTACCTGAGGTCAGGAGTTCAAGACCAGCTTGGCCAACATGTTGAAACCCCGTCTCTACTAAAAATACAAAAAATCAGCCAGGTGCAGTGGTGTATGCCTATAATCCTAGCTACTTGAGAGGCTGAGGCAGGAGAATGGCTTGAACCCGGGAGGCAGAGGTAGCGGTGAGCCAAGATCACACCACTTCACTCCAGCCTGGACTGCGAGACTTCATCTCAAAAAAAATGGTTTCTCTCCATGGTGTTTTTACATGTTCAGTAAGATGAGAATGCCAGGTGCAGTGGCTCACACCTATAATCCCAGCATTTTGGGAGGCCGAAGCACATGATCCAACGTGAGGTCAGGAGTTCTAGACCAGCTTGGCAAACATGGTGAAATTCTGTCTCTACCAAAAATATAAAAAATTAGTCAGGTGTGGTGGTGCATGCCTGTAATCCCAGCTACTCGGGAGGCTAAAGCAGGAGAATCGCTTGAACTTAGGAGGCGGAGGTTACAGAGAGCCAAGAATCACGCCACTGCACTCCAGCCTGGTGACCAAGCGAGACTCTGTCTCAAAAAAAAAAAAAAAAAAAAAAAAAGAGAAGAACTATGTTTTCCCACACCCCTTACATTTATAGGGTTTCTCTACAGTGTGAGGTTGTACATGTCTAGAAAGATTCAAGTGTTTAGGCTTTCTCACATTCCTTACATTAACAGTGTTACTCTCTCCCGTGAATTTTTACATGTTCAGTTAGGCTTGAGGAAACAGCAAAGGTTTTTCCACATTCTTCACATCCATAGGGCTTCTCTCTAGTGTATTTTCAAATGTGCAATACGAGCTGAGAAAGAAGCAAAGGCTTTCCCACACTGGTCACATTCAAAGGATTTCTCTCCCATATGAGTTCTTAAATGTTGAATACGTCCTGAGGATGTACGGAAGGCCTTCCCACACTCCTTACATTTATAGGGCTTCTCTCCAGTGTGAATTCGCACATGATTAGTAAGATCTGAATGACAAGTGAAGACTTTCCCACAGTCCTTACATTTATAGGGTTTTATTTCAGTGCGAGTTCTTAAGCGATCATGAAAGCACAAGGAATTTCGAAAGGATTTTCCACATGTGTTACATTCAGAGGTCTTCTCTGCAGCATGAGTTTTTAAGTGTTGAGTTAGTACACAAGACCTACTGTAAGCTTTTTCACATGCATTACATTTATAGGGTTTATATCCAGTGTGAGTTCTTAAATGATCAACTAGACTGGAGGAGACAACAAAGGCTTTCCCACACTCCTTATATTCATAGGGCTTGTCTCCAGTGTGTCTTCTTCGTAAATGTTTAGTAAGGTCTGAGCGTTCTGTGAAGGCTTTTCCACATTTCTTACATTCATATGGCTTCTCTCCACTGTGTCTTCGTAAATGTTTAGTAAGGTATGAGCGCTCAGTGAAGGCTTTCCCACATTTCATACATTCATAGGGTTTCTCTCCAGCATGTGTTCGTAAATGTTTGGTAAGATATGAGCACTTAGCGAAAGTTTTCCCACATTTCTTACACTGATAGAGTCTCTCTTCTGTGTGAGTTTGCATATGAATACGAAGATAGGCAGAAGAGGTCAATGGTTTCCCACATTTGTAACACTTAAAAGGTTTCTCTCCAGTGTGAGTTCTCAAATGAGCAAAAAGAGATGAGAAAGAAACAAAGACTTTCCCACACTGGTCACAATCAAAGCGTTTCTGTCCTGTGTTACTTCTTCTATCTTCAGTAACACCTGAGGATGTACCAAAGGCCTTCCCATATTCCTTATGCTCATATGGCTTCTCTCCATTATGAACTCTCAAATGTCCAAAAAGAGATGGGTGAGAAATAAAGGCCTTCCCACAGTGTTCACATTTAAAGGTTTTCTCTCTGGCGTGACATCTTATATGTTCAATAAGGCCTGCAGATGTACCAAAGGCTTTACCACATTCCTTACACCCATAGGGCTTCTCTCCAGTGTGAGTTCGTACATGTTCAAGAAAGCCTGATGGCACAGTGAAGGTTTTGCCACAGTGCTTACATTTATAAGGTTTTATCCCAATGTGGGTTTGCACGTGATTATTAAGGTGGGTAGGATATCTAAAATCTTTTCCACATTCCTTACATTCATAGGAGTTTTTAATAATGTGTGTTTCAACATTTACAGCATGGCTTGTGGAGTGAGTAAATGCTTCCCCACATTGCTTCCATTCATAGAGTTTTTCTCCACTCTGAGTTTTCCTGTGTGCTTCAAGGTGTGACTGATGAACAAAGGCTTTCCCATAGTCAATGCATTCAAAGGATTTGTCTTGTATACACTTTCTCTGGACCTGAACATTTAAAATCAGGCTGAAAGATTTTCCACGCTTACTGAACACAGAAACTTTCCTTATGGTAGAAGTTTTATTGTACAGAGAAAGGAGGTCTTTTGCATACTGAATACATTCAGACGTGTTCTCTCTATTGTGAGTACTCACGTTGGTCTTAAGGCATGAATGTTTACAGAGGACATCTCCACATTGATTACAGTCATAGAGTTCCTCTCCATTTTGGTTTCTTGCCTGTTAACACAGGAATGAACAATAAAGGAAGCATTTCAGCAGACTTATTAATAGATACTACTCATCTAAGAAACATGATAATTATTATTTTGCCACTTTTATAACATGCATATAATTCCTACCCTTTGGATTTCCTTCAACTTCAATAATGGAACCCTACTGTAAGAATCCTATGCCATCTGCTCTAATCTTCGAAAGATTCGTATAGCTTTTCATGAAGTTATTTTAAAAACTTAAATGTCTAGTTATACATGTCACAATGAACATTCATGGGAAGTCTTAAGTACCAACCTTCACAATAGGTATGGGATCTCTCTCCAGATATTTCTCCCACGGGTGAATTGGGTGAATGCCAAGTCTCTAAAATATCTATCATTTCTGCTCATTTCTTTGTTGTTGTTGTTGCTGTTTTTTTTTGAGATGGGGTCTCATTCTGTTGCCCAGGCCTGAGTGTGCAGTGGCACGATCTCGGCTCACTACAACCTCCACCTCCTGGGTTCAAGTGATTCTTCTGCCTCAGCCTCCTGAGTAGCTGGGACTACAGGCACACACCACTACGCCCAGCTAATTTTTGTATTTTTAGTAGAGATGGGGTTTCACCATATTGGCCAGGCTGGTCTCAAACTCCTGACCTTGTGATCCGACTGCCTTGGCCTCCCAAAGTGCTGGGATTAGAAGCATGAGCCACCGTGCCTGGCCATTTCTGCTGATTTCTACAATGCAATGTCAATCTTCTCTGAATATGAAAAATAAACTTATTTTGTTAATCTTACCAATTGTATCCCATTTGATATTTTTAAACAAAAATTATCTTGCCAAAGGGCTGGCCCCTTGGTTTTCAGGCACATTTTCCATTCTGAAATAAAAGAGAAAAATATATATGAGAGTTTACACATGAAATGGTAGGTTAAATAAAAAGCAGATAGATTTGAGCAATTTATATATGTCTAAAATTTGGCAATCATATGGGGTCAAGTTTTAGTAGTTTTTAAAACAACTTATTCTATGAAAATTAAACACAATGGTGAACAGAAACAGTACTATCAGGGAAGGAAAAGTAGGAAAAATTAGAACAAAAGCATTAAACCATAAACATAAAGAAGGTCATTTGTTAGATAACAGGGAAGTCTGGATAGAGGCAAAGCAATGGAGGATGAAACGTTAAGATACCCCAAAACATTCAAGTCCAGTGGACTCAGCCTTCTGATTCAAAGGGCATCTTTTAAAACTTCATTATGCTTCCAAACATACTGAGAACTTCTCATGGACCAGGGCTGTTCTTCACAAACACTCACCTTGGAGAACTCTTGGCAATGTGCTCAACTCTTCCTCTTCCTCCAGCCAAGAGATCAGACTGGGTTTGAAGAGCTGGTAACCTGTATACAGGGAAAGATACACCAATGGAAGAGGCTCATGCAAGAAATGGCAAACTTTTCCATGAAACAGGGCCTACGTTTCTAATTAAAACAGTGAAAAGCACTTAAATTGCATACATCCCATCTTTCTGTTCTCTGAAGACACTGGTTATCTCTGACCCCTGAAATTCACATTCAAGCTTAACCCATTTCCTGTTTGCCCCAAGAAATGAGCACTAGCAGTCAGCTGCACTTTTTCTTTCTAAATGGCAAATATTAAATACAAATTTTAAAAACCACTAAAACCTTTATTAAAATAGAAACTAATGGAAGCTCAAAGAGAGATCTTGATTCTCCTGGGAAAACTCCCATACCAGTAGTTCTGAACTTTAGAGTGAATTACTCATCTGAAGACAGGGCCCCAACAGCAGACTTTCTGATTTAGTACATCAAAGGTGGAGTCTGAGTGTGTACACATATCTAAGAGAGTGATGGTGATGCTACCGATGCAAACTCCTATACAAGATTAAAACCCACTAGTACAGGAACTGTTATTTCCTATTTTATTCATGAAAAAAATTTTTTTTCAATGTGTATATATCCCACTGTATTCAGATTTGACATCACTAATCCTAGAGCACAGTAAGTACATAATTTGTATCTTGTTCCAGAAGAGGCTACAAGGGATGATGCCAGGCTTACCTACTGAGGACAGGTTCTTATAGTTTTCCAGCATCACATCACGATACAGGTTTCTCTGAGTTGGGTCCAGTAAAGTCCACTCTTCCTGGGTGAATTCCACAGCCACACTGTCAAAGGTTACCAGGTCCTAAACCATCAGACACATGCTGATTTGAGCCAAGTAACATTTCCACCAATGTTGGCTGAAGAATGAAGAAAGAGGACCCAATCCCTGTACAGGGTACCGAGTGGTCCCACTATCTACACCCCAAGGTTCAATGGCCCTAGGATCTCTTCTATCCACATTCACTCACTGTCAATTTCCTCCAATAACATGGCTGTAACAGAACCTCTTAGACATAAACTTGTCAACCACAACTAGACTGGGAGCTTTTCTCATTTGATTCCTCTCTACTGCAATATACTCCTGAGCACATGACAAACACTTGATAAATGATGACATGGAAAAATTCCTTAAGAACAGAACACTTTCAAACCCCTTGCCATCTGTCCTGGCACCCAGAAAAATAAATACATGGTTGGCACCAGGAAAATGAACATTAATTCATAACTACAGAAATACTGAGATAATTTTCAGGGTAACTCCTCACCAATATGACAGGTATGACTTTCTGGGGAAAATTCAACTAGGGTCTGTATTTGCTTTAAGGAACAAGAGAGACAGGTCTACCTACAAGAAAATGAGTCTTTGTTGGTATCATTACTCCAATTTTAGAAGGATACAACTTTCACACTAAGTTTGGATCTCCCCAAATTCATCATTATCAGAATATCTCTCCAGAGACATTGCTCCCTCTTGAGTGAATGCTATTTCTCTCAATTATCTTTTATGCTTATTTTCTACATACATTGGAAGTATCAATATTCTGAGTGTGAAAAATAAGAAATACCCTTTCTTAACATTACCGTTTGTATCCCATTAGAAATTTGTATTTTCCAAAAATCCTGCTGCAGTGCTGAAACACTGGTTTGATGTTTCATTGCCCGGTCTGAAAATAAACAAACACATAAACTGAGGGTTTAAAAAAAAAAAGGTAAAATGAAAGAGTTAAAAATTATAGGCCTCATTCATATTTGTTTTTAAAATAATAAGAAAAAAAAGAAAGTTAAATTTAAACATTTAGACCATGTCAAAAATTTGGCAATAAGAATAAAGGGTCAAAATTTTAGCTAATTTGCTACAAATTGACTCATTTAAATTTAAAACTAATGTAAAACAGAAAATGTTATCAGAACAGTAGGAAAGATCTGGGCCAAGGCCATAGTTCAAAGCAAAGAACTTGAAAAACAAAATATATAGTTTCATAAGATCATACAAAGTTGGAATAGACGGAAATTTAAAGAGTATCAGAAATTGAATATTTTCTAACTTCTGAGATAAATGGCCTTAATCTTGTGAGAGAAGGTGCATCTTTTTTTTTTTTTTTTTTTGAGACGGAGTCTGGCTCTGTCACCCAGGCTGGAGTGCAGTGGCGCGATCTCGGCTCACTGCAAGCTCCGCCTCCCGGGTTTACGCCATTCTCCTGCCTCAGCCTCCCGAGTAGCTGGGACTACAGGCGCCCGCCACCTCGCCCGGCTAGTTTTTTGTATTTTTTAGTAGAGACGGGGTTTCACCGTGTTAGCCAGGATGGTCTCGATCTCCTGACCTCGTGATCCGCCCGTCTCGGCCTCCCAAAGTGCTGGGATTACAGGCTTGATTGAGCCACTGCGCCTGGCCGAGAAGGTGCATCTTGAAAAGTTCCCTCATTATGTTTCTGATGGTTTGGATGTTAGTTCCCTCCAAATCTCATATGGAAATGTAACACCAAATACTGGAGGTGGGGCCTGGTGGGAGATGCTTGGATCATGGGGGCAGATCCTTCATGAATGGCTTAGCGACATCCTCAGAGTAATAAGTGAGTTCTTGTTCTGAGCTCATGAGACCTGGTAGTTTAAAACAGGAGTCTCCAACTCCGGGGCCATGGACCAGAACCAGGCCACACCACAGGAGGTGAGTGGCAGGGGAGCAAGTGAAGTTTCATTTGTATTTATAGCTGTTCTCCATCCCAATTGCCTCCTGAGCTCCACTTCTTGTCAGATCAGCAGCAGCATTAGATTCTCATAGAAAAGCAAACTCTATCATGAACTGTGCATGCGAGGGATTTAGCTTGCGTGCTCCTTTTGAGAATCTAATGCCTGATGATCTGTCGCTGTCTCCCATCACCCCCAGATCCCCAAATGGGACCATCTGGTTACACGAAAACAACCTCAGGGTTCCCACTGATTCTACATTATGGTGAGTTGTATCATTATTTCTTTATTTATTACAGTGTAATAATAGTAGAAATAAAGTGCACAATAAATGTAATGCACCTGAATCACCCTGAAACCATCTCCCTGCCACCCGGTCTGTGGAAAAATTGTCTTCCAAGAAACTGGTCCCTGATGCCAAAAAAAGTTGGGGACTGCTGGTTTAAAAGACTGTGACACCACCCCAACTTCTCTTTTACCCCCTTTCTCATCATGTAATTTGTGGGCTCCTCCTTTGCCTTCTGCCATGATTGTAAGGTTTCTGAGGCTCTCACCTGAAGCAGATGTCAGAACCATGCTTTCTGTAGAGCCTGCAGAATCATGAGCCAAAATAAACCTATTTTCTTTATAAATTACCTAGTCTCAGGTATTTCTTTCTTGCAACACAAGAACAGACTAACACAGCTTCCAACCATACTGAACTTCTCACTGACCAAGGTTATTCTTCACAAATACTCACCTTGGAGAACTCCTTGCTGCAAGGTCCTCAACTCTTCTTCTTCCAACCAAGAGATCACACTGGGTTTAAGGAGCTGAAATCCTTTACAAGAAGAAATGATACATTAATGGAAGGCAGGCCAGGCACAGTGGCTCATGCCTGTAATCCCAGCACTTTGGGAGGCTGAAGTGGGTGGATTACCTGAGGTCAGGAGTTCGAGACCAGCCTAAGATGGTGAAACCCCCGTCTCTACTAAAAATACAAAAATTAGCTGGGTGTGATGGTGCATGCCTATAATCCCAGCTACTTGGGGGGCTGAGGCAGGAGAATCGCTTGAACCTGGGAGGCAGAGGTTGCAGTGAGTCGAGATAATGCCACTGCATTCCATCCTGGGCATCAAGAGCAAAATTCCATCTCAAAAAAAAAATTAATGGAAGAGGCTCATGCAAGAGATGATAAACCTTACATTATAGAACTATAGTTCTTAGAGAAAGCAGTGAAATTATTTCAAATGGACTAAAACTGAAAATATCTCTTCTGTGTCCCAAAAATTGGCTATCTCTAACCTCTGAAATGCAAATCCATGCTTATGTACACATTTACAAAGCAATAACCTTTCAGTCACAGAAATAAGGTATGTTGTCAAACTCCTGAATGAAGAAAAAAAACAAAGTGAAACAAACAAATCCTGTATACTTGGAGAATAAAACTACACCAGTGATTCTTAATATTATAGTGTGTCAAATTGATGTGGAAGGATAGTTAAAACACAGATGACAATCCAAGTGGAGAGTTTCTGATTCAGTAGGTCAAAGGCAGAGACTAAGACTGTACATTTCTAAGGGAGTAACAGTGATGCTGTTGAAACCGGACCACACTTTGAAAACGACCACAGTAATTAAGACTTATTATGGCAGGGACAACGTCTCTGGTGAATTCAGTGTTGAACAAACCAATTCTGGAACACGGCAAGTACTCAATGTATATCTCTTCCCTAAGAGGCTACATAAAATGATGGCAGTCTTACCTACTTTGGCCACGTTCTCATAATTCTCCAGCATCACATCTCTGTATAAGTTTCTCTGAACTGGGTCCAGTAAAGTCCACTCCTCCTGGGTGAAGTCCACAGCCGTATCCTCAAAGATCAGCAAGTCCTAAACCATCACATACATGCTGACTTCAGCCAAGTAACAGATCATGTTTGTAACATGCAGTGCAGTAACAGATGAACCAATGTTCACTGAAGAATCAGTTAACAGACCCCAATGCCTGTAAAGAGTTGTGAGGTCTCTCATTATCTACCCAAAGCTTAATAATTCCAGGTGAATCTCAGGTATTCCTCTCTCTATCCTTGCTCATTCACTACTTATCAATTCCAGTTGTATGGCTTTAATGGCACATCTCAAACATGAACTTCTCATCACGAGCAGACTGTGAGTGCTTTCTCATCTTATTTCCCTCTACTAAAAGATACCCCAAAGTACACTGCATCATATACTTGATAAACAGTGATGAATGATTAGCCTTTTTTTTTTTGGAAGCAGGGTCTTGCTCTGTCACACAGGCTGGAGTGCAGTGGTGTGATCATAGCTCACTGCAGCCTTGACTTACTGGGCTCAGTAAGTAGCTAGGACTATAGCCATGCACCACCATGCCTGGCTATTTATTTATTTATTTTGTAGAGACGATGTCTCACTATGTGCCCAGGCTGGTCTCAAATTCCTAAGATCAAGCGATAATGCCACTTCTCAGCCTCCCAAAGTGCTGAGATTACAGGTATGAGCCACTGCACCTGGCCAGGATTAGCCTTTGAGTAAAGGATGCTTTCATCTTCCTTTCCATCTGCCAGACCACTCAGCAAAATAAGAAACATATATCTGGCACCATAAGGGACGAAATTAATTAACAATTACTGAAATGCTGAAATGTTTTTCAAGGATTACCAGTATGAGAACCTCCACTCCCTGGGGAAATTCAACAAGTGACTCAGTGCTTGAGTGAGTCTTTATTTACTTAAAGAAGCTCTGGAGACACATCTGCCTAGAAGGAAATGTGTTTACCTGGTGATGCACGTATGTCATTTTGTGAAAGTATACACTTTCTGCATACCTGATAACAATTTGTCAAGAAGTAAGCCATCTTCCTTTCTGCCTCTGTCTCTTCTTCATGAAGGCAGATTGGGTTCCTATAAAGAAGACCTCCTGGAAGAGAAAGAAGGCGTAAGAACCAGACATAATCACAGTTCCAACATTCACATGCATGGAAGTTATTCCATCCTGGTTCTAAATTCTCTTATAATTCATATAAACTCACACAAATATACACTACATTCATAAAATGCCACTGCAGTTCTGTCTCACCTAGAGCAAGAAAAAGGAATTGTGAGCCAAGCTGTCGTAAGTAAAAGTATAATATCCTCATTGTACAGGTAAATAAACTTTTTTTTTTTTTTTGGAGACAGGGTCTCGCTCTTGTCACCCAGGCTGGAGTGCAGTGGCATGATCTTGGCTCACTGCAAACTCCTGGGTTCACGCCATTCTCCTGCCTCAGCCTCCCAAGTAGCTGGGACTACAGGTGCCTGCCGCCACAACTGGCTAATTTTTTATAGTTTTAGTAGAGACGGGGTTTCACCATGTTACCCAGGATGGTCTCGATCTCCTGACCTCGTGATCTGCCCACTTTGGCCTCCCAAAGTGCTGGGATTATAGGCGTGAGCCACTGCGCCCGGCCAGATAAAGAAACTTAAGACGAGAAATGTCTTTTTGTGCCCATGGTGATATAACTCACAAATGAGATTATGCAGCACCTATTCTCAAAGCAAACACATAAGGGGGCTAACTCACACAATAGCCTTCTCTGGCCCACTTCAACACCTCAGAAAGGAACTACTAGCGTGAATACTAAGGCCTAGAGCACTGGACTCTATATTCTGTATGGGGTACTGATATGGGGGTGGCTCTGTGTCCCCACCCAAATCTCATCTTGAATTGTAATAATCCCCACATGTCAAGGGCAGAACCAGGTGGAGGTAACTGAATCATGGGGGCAGCTTCCCCCATGCTATTTTCATGATAATGAGCGAGTCTCACAAGATCTAATGGTGGATTTTTTTTTTGTTTTTTGTTTTTTGTTTTGAAACGGAGTCTTGCTCTGTCACCCAGGCTGGAGTGCAATGGCGTGATCTCAGCTCACTGCAACCTCCGCCTCCCAGGTTCAAGCAATTCTCCTGCCTCAGCCTCCTGAGTAGCTGGGATTACAGGCACATGCCACCACACCTGGCTAACTTTTGTATTTTTAGTAGATACAGGGTTTCACACCATGTTGGTCAGGCTGGTTCCAAACTCCTGACCTCATGATCCACCCGCCTCAGCCTCTCAAAGTGCTGGGATTACAGATGTGAGCAACCACACCCAGCCAATTTGATGGTTTTATAAGTATCTGGCATTTCCCCGGCTTGCACCCATTCTCTCTCCTGCCACTCAGTGAAGAGGTGCCTTCTGCCATTGATGTTAAGTTTCCTGAGGCCTCCCCAGCCATGTGGAACTGTGAGTCAATTAAACCTCTTTTCTTTATAATTATCCAGTCTTATGTATTTTTTCACAGCAGCAAGAACAGACTAATATGGGTACCTAAAGCAGATTTTTGGAAAAACCATAGGACAAATCCATGGCTTCTATCCTGTGAGGCTGGCAGTGAAATATGTCTGGACATGCTTTTTTGTAATTCCAAGGACATGTCAGGGTAGCTTATAAATCTAAGTGGCTAACTGGCAATCTATTCCTCTTTATATAGAGTATCTGAACTCATGTAGACATCAATCATTAATCAACAAGCATTACTTATGTCATTAAATACCTTATATTAAATCTTTACTGCTGGTGATATGTGTGAAACCCACTAGAAATGGTATATGTACTGTATAAAATGAGTATTAATAACACCAACTGCATTTACTAGGGTCTATGTTAGACATTACATATATATACACATATATGTGCATATACATATACATGTATATATATGCTCACTTATCTGAACAATATCCCTATTTACTGCTGAAAAAAATCTAAATTCAGAAAACACAAATGACTCTTCTAATATCATCTACTTAGGAAGTGGTGAACCAGGACTTGAATGCAGTCAAGTTTGTCCCTAAGTGTAATCCTCTGTGGTGGTTGTTACTCCCCTATAACGACCACCATATAAAGGACTCTGGGAATTGATATCTGGCTTGCTTAAAATGTGCTATTCTACTTTTGAATATAAAGAATTAGAACCAGAATGTCATGGTTTTACAAACAAGTCAGAACTCATTTCCAACTCTGGTTGCTTCAACAGGGTTCCAAGTAGAAACACTGAAGTTAGTGTTCTGAGCTCTACCCACTGCTCCTGCAAGAGGGCAAAAAACATGCAGAGCAGCAATGGAAAATCAGACTCTGCCCTACATTGACTAATTGATGGGTCTTCTCAGAAAATCATCTATTCTTATTATTTGTGAGTTCTCTTTTTCCTAAAACTTCTGCTTGTATTTTTATTCCTTCCTTCCTTTATGGTTCTTACAAATCAAATGAAAAATGCAGTTGAGGTCATCAATAGTAGAGAAGGAAAAGAAAAAATTATTTGAACTTGAAAACAGACTATTTAGAAATACACAAAGGAGAAAAAACAAAAATGAAGAAAAATTACAGGATTCAAGGGGCATCATCAAAAGCAAATTTTTGATTTACAGGAGTGCAAGAAGATAAGAAAGAAACAAAGGGAACACATACTTAAAGAAACAACAACAACAATGTTTCCACACTGAGGAAAATATATAAATATCCATACTCAGGAAGGGCAAACATCTCCAATCACATTCAATCCAAACAAGGCTACCCTAAGATATACTCAAACAGTCAAAACTGAAAAGCAAAGTGAGGATCTTGAAAGCAACATGAAAACATGAAAAAAGATACAAATCACATATGAAGGAGTTCCAATAAGGTTATGAGCAGACCTGTCACCAAAGACCTTACAGGCCAGGAGAGAAGAGGATGACATATATAAACTGCTGTCAGGAAAAACAAACAAACAAAAAAAACTGCTCACGAGGAATACCATACCCAGCGAAGCTGTCCTTCAGGAATGAAAAGAGATGAAGATTTTCAAAGAAAAACAAAAGCAGAGGCAGTTCATCAACACCAGACCTAACAAAAAATGCTAAAGGGAGTTCTCAAGCATAAAAAAAGGACGCTAATTAGTAACAAGAAAACAAAGCGCAAAACTGAGGTAAAAATAAGCACCTAGTTAAATTCAGAATACTCAAACACTATAATGGTGGTTTATAAAAGAATTATATCCTTACTATGAAGGTTAAGAGATAAAAGTATTAGGAACAGTAAGAGCTAAAATAATTTGTTAAGGGATATACAATATAAAAAATGTAAATTATGATATCAAAAAAAATGAGGAGAGGTTGAGTTAAAAGTATAGTTATTTTATGTGATCACAGTTATCAGCTTAAAATATCCTGCTATAAGATGTTTCATATAAGTCTTACGGTAAGCACAAAGCAAAAATGTATAGCAGACACACAAGATAAAAAAAATTAAAGAATCAAAAGTACACCAGTAGAGAAAATTATTAATCACAAAAACAGACAAAGAAACAAAGAATATAAAAAAACAACCAGAAAATTTAATGAGCCAGGTGCAGTGGCTGTTGCCACTAATCCCAGCACTTTGGGAGGTGGAGGCAGGCAGATCACTTGAGGCCAGAAGTTCAAGACTAGCCATGGTCAGCATGGTGAAACCTTGTCTCTACTAAAAATACAAAAATCAGCCAGGCATGATGGCAGGCACTTGTAATCCCAGCTACTCAGGAGGCTGAGGCATGAGAATCGCTTGAACGAGGCAGGAGAATCGCTTGAACCCGGCAGGCAACAGTTGCAGTGAGCCAAGATCACGCCAAGATCACACAACTGTACTCCAGCCTGGGCTTTTTTTTTCCAAGGTAGGTACTTACCTACAACGATTACCCTGAATGCACACATACTAAATTGTCCAATTCAAAGACAGAATGGCCAAGTGGATTAAAAAAACAAACAAAGACACAAATGATATGTTGTTTACAAGGGACTCACTTCACCCTTAAGGACATACATAAATTAGAAACAAAAGGACGAGGGAAAAAAACACTGCACGCAGACAGAAACCAAAAGACAGGTAGGTTAAGTATTACTTATATCAGACAAAGTAAACTTTAAGTCAAAAACCATAACAGGACACAAAGGTCGTTATATGATAATAAAGGGATCTACTCATCGGTAAGAATAGTTATAAATATACAACTGGCCATCTGAATTCATGGGTACCACATCTCCACTTATTAGGGTAGATTCAACCTGCTATGGATTGAAAATATCCAGAAAAAAAAAAATGCATGGGTCCAACTGTATTATGCATGTGCAGATATTTTCCCTTCTCATTATTCCCCAAATAATACAGCAAAACAACTATTTACATAGCATTTACTTTAAGTATTACAGTAATCTAAAGATGTTTTAAAGTATATGAGAGGATGCACATGATTTTCAAACAAATACAACATCATTTTATAAGAGACTTGAACACGCCTAAATTTTGGTATCCATAGGTGGGGGAGGGGTTACAGGAAGGGGGATTATCCTGAAACAAATCCCCCATAGATTCCAAAGGATGACTATATATGCCAACAACAACAAAGTACATAAATATATAAAGCAAATTAATAATAGATCTGAAGACAGAGATAGATTGCGATAAAATAATGGGGGACTTTAATACTCTTACTTTCAACAATGAACAGACCATTCAGACAGAAAATCAATGAAGAAACATTAGACTAGAACTACACTTTAGACCAAAACAATCTAACAACATACACAGAACATTCCATCCAACAGCAGCAAAATACATTCTTCTCAAGTGCACACAGAACATCATCCAAGATAGATCATATGTTAGGCCACAAAACAACAACAAAGCAAGTCTTAACAAATTTAAGAAGGTTAAAACCATATCAAATATCTTTTCTGACTACAGCTGTATGAAAATAGAAATCAATAATAGGAAGAAAATTAGAAAATTCACAAATAAGTGGAAATGAAGTAACACACACCTGAACAAGCAAAGGATTTAAGAGGGCAATTAATAGCAATAAATGCCTATATGAAGTAAACACCCTAACACTGTACCTTGAGGACTTAGAGGAACAACAAGAACTAAGCTCAAAGTTAGTAGAAGGAAGGCAATAATAAAGACCAGAACTGAAATAAACGAAACTAGAAAAACAACACAAAAAATAAAGGAACTGAAAAGTTTTCTGAAAAGATGAACAAACCTTTAGGTAGACTAAGGAATGAAGAGAAAAAAAAAAGGCTGGGCACAGTGGTTCACATCTGCAATCGCAGCACTTTGGGAGGCTGAGGTAAAAGGATCACTTGAGCCCAGGAGTTCAAGGCCAGTCTGAGCAACATAGCAAGGTCCTTATCTATACAAAAAATGTTTTAAAAAATAGCTGGGGCTGGGCATGGTGGCTCACACCTGTAATCTCACCATTTTGGGAGGCCAAGATGGGCAGACTGCTTGAGCTCAGGAGTCCGAGACCAGCCTAGGCAACACAGTAAAATCCTCTCTACAAAAAATACAAAAATTAATTGGGTGTGGTAGTGCATGCCTGTAGTCCCAGCTATTCAGGAGGCTGAGGTAGAAGGATAGCTTGAGCCCAGGAGAGAGAGGCTGCAGTGAGCCGAGATCATGCCACTGCACTCCACCTGAGCAATACAGCCAGAGCTTATCTCAAAAAAAAAAAAAAAAAAAGGGCCTCAGAAATACCACCACCCATCTACAACCACCTGATCTTTGACAAACCTGACAAAAACAAGAAATGGGGAAACGATTCCCTATCCCAGCACCTAATAAATGGTGCTGGGAAAATCTGCTAGCCATATGTAGAAAGCTGAAACTGGATCCCTTCCCTACACCTTATACAAAAATTAATTCAAGATGGATTAAAGACTTAAATGTTAGACCTAAAACCATAAAAACCCTAGAAGAAAACTTAGGCAATACCATTCAGGACACAGGCATGGGCAAGGACTTCATGACTAAAACACCAAAAGCAATGGCAACAAAAGCCAAAATAGACAAATGGGATCTAATTAAACTAAAGAGCTTCTGCACAGCAAAAGAAACTACCATCAGAGTGAACAGGCAACCTACAGAAGGGGAGAAAAGTTTTGCAATCTACCCATCTTACAAAGGGCTAATATCCAGAATCTACAAAGAACTTAAACAAATTTACAAGAAAAAAAATCAAACAACTCCATCAAAAAGTGGGCAAAGGATATGAACACACACTTTTCAAAAGAAGACATTTATGCAGCCAACAGATACATGAAAAAAATGCTCATCATCACAGGTCATCAGAGAAATGCAAATTAAAACCACAATGAGATACCATCTTACACCAGTTAGAACGGCAATCATTAAAAAGTCAGGAAACAACAGGTGCTGGAGACGATGTGGAGAAATAGGAACACTTCTACACTGTTGGTGGGACTGTAAACTAGTTCAACCATTGTGGAAGACAGTGTGGCGATTCCTCAAGGATCTAGAACTATAAAAACCATTTGACCCAGCCATCCCATTATTGGGTATATACCCAAAGGATTATAAATCATGATGCTATGAACACACATGTACACGTATGTTTATTGCGGCACTATTCACAATAGCAAAGACTTGGAACCAACCCAAATGTCCATCAATGATAGACTGGATTAAGAAAACGTGGCACATATACACCATGGAATACAATGCAGCCACAAAAAAGGATGAGTTCATGTCCTTTGTAGGGACAAGGATGCAGCTGGAAACCATCATTCTCAGCAAACTATCACAAGGACAGAAAACCAAACACCTCATGTTCTCACTCATAGGTGAGAATTGAACAATGAGAACACTTGGACACAGGGTGAGGAACATCACACACTGGAGCCTGTTGTGGGGTGGGAGGATGGGGGAGGGATAGCATTAGGAGAAATACCTAATGTAAATGATGAGTTAATGGTGCAGCAAACCAACATGGCACACGTATACACACGTAACAAACCTGCATGTTGTGCGCATGTACCCTAGAACTTAAAGTATGATAAAAATAAACGAATGAGTGAAAGAAAGAAAGAAAGAAAGAAAAAGAAAGAAAGAAAGAAAGAAAGAAAGAAAGAAAGAAAGAAAAGCAAGCAAGCCAAGTAGGCATGGTAGCACAAATCTATAGTCCTAGCTACTCAGGAGGCTGAGGTGGGAGGATCACTTGAGACCAGGAGGTCAAGGCTGCAGCGAGCCATGATTGCAGCACTGCACTCCAGCACAGGCAAGAGCAAGACCTTTTCTCAAAAAGAAATTAAAAAAGAACACTCAAAATCAGATATGAGAGAGGAAACATTACAACTGTTAACTACAGAAATATGAAGGATTGTGAGACTACTTGGAACAATTACATGCCAACAAACTGGATAACCTAGCAGAGATGTACAAATTTCTAGACACACACAACCTACCAAACACTAAATACTAAAAAGGAGAAAATCTGAACAGACCAATAATGAAGAAGGAGACCGAATCACTAACTAAAAACCTCCCATCAAACACACACCAAAAGGACTTGACTGCTTCGTGGTTGAATTACATAAGACATCTAAGAATACCTAAACCAATCCTTCTGAAATTAGTCCAAAAAACTGAAGAAGGATACTACAAAGAAACTTACAGGCCAATATCTCGAATGTATACAGATGCAAAAATCCTCAACAAAATACTAGCAAGCTGAATTCAACAGTACATTAAAATTATCATTCATGGCCGGGCGCGGTGGCTCAAGCCTGTAATCCCAGCACTTTGGGAGGCCGAGATGGGCGGATCACGAGGTCAGGAGATCGAGACCATCCTGGCTAACACGGTGAAACCCCGTCTCTACTAAGAAATACAAAAAATAGCCGGGCGAGGTGGCAGCGCCTGTAGTCCCAGCTACTCGGGAGGCTGAGGCCGGAGAATGGCGTGAACCCGGGAGGCGGAGCTTGCAGTCAGCTGAGATCCGGCCACTGCACTCCAGCCTGGGCTACAGAGCGAGACTCCGTCTCAAAAAAAAAAAAAAAAAAAAAAAAAAAAAAAAAAAATTATCATTCATAATGGTCAAGTAGGATTTACCCCTGGAATGCATGGACGGTTCAACATATGCAAATCAATGTGGTTAGTACCACATTAACAGAATTAAGTATAAGAACCATATGATCGGCCGGGCGCGGTGGCTCAAGCCTGTAATCCCAGCACTTCGGGAGGCCGAGGCGGGCGGATTACGAGGTCAGGAGATCGAGACCATCCTGGCTAACACGGTGAAACCCCGTCTCTACTAAAAATACAAAAAACTAGCCGGGCGCAGTGGCGGGCGCCTGTAGTCCCAGCTACTCGGGAGGCTGAGGCAGGAGAATAGCGTAAACCTGGGAGGCAGAGCTTGCAGTGAGCTGAGATCCGGCCACTGCACTCCAGCCTGGGTGACAGAGCAAGACTCCGTCTCAAAAAAAAAAAAGAACCATATGATCTTGTCAACAGATGCAGAAAAAGGATGAGACCACACCACTGCACTCCAGCCTGGACGACAGAGCAAGACTACATCTCAAAAAGAAGAAAAAAAAAAAAGGTGCTGAAGAACATTAACCAAAAGATTTTTTTTTTTTTTTTTTGAGACAAAGTCTCACTCTGTCCCTAGGCTAGAGGGCAATAGTGTGATCTCAGCTCACTGCAACCTCCACCTCCCAGGTTCAAGCAATTCTCATGCCTCAGTCTCCCTAGTAGCTGGGATGACAGGCGTGCACTACCACACCCAGCTAATTTTTGTATTTTTGTAGAGACAGGGTTTTGCCATGTTGGCCACACTGGTCTTGAACTCCTGACCTCAAGTGATCCGCCTGCCTCGATCTCCCAAAGTACTGGGATTACAGGCATGAGCCACCAAGCCCAGCCCCAAAAGATTTGTAACCTTAAATAAGTTGAGAAACATGCTCAAGTATCTTAGGGGGAGAGGGATCAAGTACTCCTTCCATTCATTTTTTTAAAAAACATTGAGCTCCCATTCTCCATGAAAGGCATCTGCCATAACCCATGGACCTGGCAGGGGCAGGGAGCATCAGCACTAAACCAGAATAGCATCGCAACATAGGAGGCACTTAGCAAGGTGTAGTTGGTGCAAATATACAAAAGAGGAGCGCAATTCTATTGCCAGGGTCCCTTCTTCAAATCAGTCACTTGTATGTGTGCTAAGAAATGCCCAATTCACATGAACAAATGACTCCAGATCCTGGAGAATAACAGTATAATCACCCCTCTTCCTGGGATCATGGTTGGTAAGCAGTATCCTGGGGTGCATCACTGGTACTAGCACAGGCTCCAAACTTCATGACAAAGACTCCAGGCCAACACTTGGAAGGGACAACACAAAGCATGGCACAGCAATACACATAAACTTCAACAAGACAGGCAGCCTTCCCAAATGGTACCGAGTGGAAAGTAAAGTTCCTCTTCAAAGTTTCCCTTCTTGTTAAAGAATAAATCATAAGTGTTAGAAATAATATTTTCTTTTAGGCAGGGTGCCGTGGCTCATGCCTGTAATCCCAGCACTTTCGGAGGCTGAGGCAGGTGGATCACCTTGAGGGAAGAGCGAGACCCTCTCATATCGTTTTATATTGTTTTATACTCAGTACCTGTTTTAAGAAGAAACAAGGAAGTGAAACCAAAGGCAGGCAGCCCAGCACCAGACACCAGACCCAAAACCAGACCCAAAACCAGGCTTGGGCCTGCCTGGCCTGAACCTAGTAGTTAAAAATCAACTCATGACTTAGCAACCGATGTTATCTACAGATTACAGACACTGTGTGGAAGAACACTGTGAAACTCCCTGCTCTGTTTTGTTTCACTCTGACTACCAGTGCATGAAGCCCCTGTCACGTACCCGCTAGATTGCTCAATCAATCACGACCCTTTCATATGAAATCTTTAGTGTTGTGAGCCCTTAAAAGGGATAGAAATTGTGCACTGAGGGAGCTCGGATTTTAAGATGGTAGCTTGCCGATGCTCCCAGCTGAATAAAGCCCTTCCTTCCAAAACTCGGTGTCTGAGGGGTTTTGTCTGCGGCTCGTCCTGCTACAACCTGAGGTCAGGAGTTCTAAACCAGCCTGGTCAATATGGCAAAACCCCGTCTCTAGTAAATACACAAAAATGAGCCAAGTGTGGTGGCAGGCGCCTGTAATCCCAGATACTTGGGAGACTGAGGCAGGAGAATCACTTGAACCCAGGAGGTGGAGGTTGCAGTGAGCCGAGATCATGCCACCGTACTCTAGCCTGGGCAACAAGAGTGAGACTCTGTCTCAAAAAACAAAAAAGAAATAACAGTTTCTTTTAAAGATTAACTTCCTTCACGCCTCCTTTCTTTGTGCTAATAACTCTTTGTTAGGCCCTATCCTATGTAGCCATTAGATATAAGGGAATGAGTACATTCTATGTCCTTGTACTTTAACCAAGATATTTGTTCTAGACATGCTCAGGCATGTCCCAACTCACAGCTTATGCCCCTTCCTTATTTGGAAATGTTATTACTTCTCTAAGTCTTTTCATAAGCAACTTCCTCTTTTCCTTTGTTCTCCCTTGCCTTTACCTTTAGGAAAGTTTTACGTTATTAGCCAGTCAGGTTTAGCTTAGATTGTGCAGTCCAGCTCCAGCCAATAAAGACAGGACACAGTAGCAGGGAAAAGCTCCATAAGGGATAAAAATTGCTTCCCTCCTTCGTTTGTGTGTCCTCTCACCATTGTTCCGTCTGTGAGGAGCACCCTTTCTGCAGAAAGCAAAATTGCCTTGCTGAGAAAATTCTTTGTCTGAGCGCTAGTTCTTCTCAGCACTGAGGAACAAGCATTTCTAGAGTAATAAGCGTTTTACTTATACAATCAGCAAGCCACGAAAGGTCAAAGGGCACTTACAAGAGACTTTCCACCCCAGTTCAAAGTGATCTCATCCTTTTCGCCAACTGTGTTGTAAATGGGGCACTAAGTCACTTTTGTGGGATCTTTCAGGATCCCTCCAACACACTCTTGCAATTACACTTGGAGAGGCTCATGAAATTAAAGGATTTATTACACTCATAGATCCTAGAGAGGGAGGCATGCCATGCCATGCAGGGGGCCATGCTGGAGGAGGACCAAAGCAGGAGGCTCTGAAAAGCAGGTAGGGAGCTGAGAGAGAAGCCTCCCTTGAGGGCAATTGCCTTTACTGGGGCTTGAGGTATAGTACTAAAGCAAAAGGCATTAGATAGCATTGGTGCATTTGAATGTTACTAGGTCATAGTCAGGGGAGGGCCAACAGAAGAACCTATAGCATAAGTACCTTATCATACTGGTACATCTTGTCACTTGAGCAGGGAGTTCACAGCCTGATTGTTAGAATGCTAAGGCATCAAGAAAATACGAATTTTTAAAAATGTATAATGTATTCAGGGAAGAATGACAATATGGAACCTGGAATGAAGACATCTGGTTGGATCCAGATGAAAGACATGATCTTAAACCCCTGTTATGATTTGGATGTGGTCTGTCCCCATCACAACTCCTATTGAGGCTTGGTCCTCAATATCACAGCACTGGGAGAAGGGGCCTAATGAGATGTTTGGGTCATGGGGGTAGAGCCTACATAAACTGATTAATGCTGTCAGGCAGAAGTGAATTTTAGCTCACACAGAACTGGATTAGTGCCCACAGGAGCTAATTGTTATAAAGCAAGGCTGCTGTTTGTGTTTGGTCCCTTTTGCACAAGCCTGCTTCCTCTTCTGCCTCTCCACCATGTTTTGCTGCAGCATGTGAGCCTCATCAGAAGCAGGAGAGATGCTGGGGCCATGCTCTTGGACTTTCCAGTCACTAGAATCCTGAGCCAAAGAAACCTCTTTTCTTTATAAATTACTCAGGTATTATATCATAGCAACAAAAAAGAGACTAACACAACCTAAGACACTTTGAGCCTCCCTTATCAGGGATATAGCTTGCCTTTTGGTTTCTGAGGAGAAAGCCTTCTGCTTGAAATTTGTGACAATCTCATTTGGTCCAGATACCTTGGAAGGTAATATATATTCTCCTCAAGACCCACACCATAATCACTTATTTTTATCACTAGAGTCTTAACTAGTCCAAAATCCAGGGGCAAAGATATACAACATAATGCATGAGAAAAAAGCTCACACAACAAAAAAATTCCAACTCTGATAACGTATCACAAGAAAACAAGGGAACATATATGGGACGGATTCTAAGGGTATTAGATCAAGAAGGTTAAAATGTAACATTAGATAGGCCCAAATTCACTGATATGGAACACTGATATGGTTTGGATCTGTGTCCCCACCAAATCTAATGTCGAACGGCAGTCCCCAGTACTGGAGGTGAGGTCTGGTGAGAGATGACAGGATCATGGGGGCAGATTTCTCATGAATGGTTTAGCACCATCTCCTTTCATACTGTTCTCATGAACTGGCCATTTAAAAGTGTACAGCACCTCCCATCATTCTCCCTTGCTCCTAGCTCCTGCCATATAAGATGTACCTACTTCTGCTTCACCCTCTGCCATGACTGAAAGCTTCCAGAGGCCTCCCCAGATGGAGAAGTCACTATGCTTCCTGTACAGCCTGCAGAACTATGAGCCAATTAAACTTTCTTTTTCATTCTGCAATTTAAAACTTTTAATTAAAAAAATAAACTTTAATGTTGAAAATGCAAACTTGGGGAGGGCAGAAAGATCACACACAAGGCTACCACTTCACACTTAGAGGGTTGCACAGTAGCTTGACAGAGGCGCTCCTCACTTCCCAGACAGTGGGGCGGCCGGGCAGAAGTGCTCCTCGCTTCCCAGATGGCGGGGCAGCCGGGCAGAGGCACTCCTCACTTCCTAGATGGTGCAGTGACCAGGCAGAGTCACTCCTCACTTCCTAGACTGGGTGGCGGCCAGGCAGAGGTGCTTCTCACTTCCCAGACAGGGCGCAGCCAGGCAGAGGCGCTCCTCACTTCCCAGACAGGGCGGCGGCTGGGCAGAGGCGCTCCTCACTTCCCAGACGGTGAACAGCCAGACGGAGAGGCTCCTCACTTTCCAGACAGTGGGGCAACGGGCAGAGGCACTCATCACTTGCCAGATGGGGCAGCGGCTAGGTAGAGGCGCTCTTTACTTCCCAGACAGTTGGGCGGCTGGGAACTTCTTTATAAATTACCCAGTCTCATGTATTTCTTTATAGCAATGTGAGAATAGCCTAATACAGGTACTTACTAGACATTTTGAATTTTACATATTAGCTAATGGACCACAGCATGATTCTAATAGCTAAACTGGTTAGATGACTGAAACTTGTACTCATGACCTAGCTAAATGGGTTAATATGTAAGAGCTTCCCTGGCTAACACAAAGGAAGGAATCCTGGACACACAGGAAGGTTGCACTGGATTTATCACATGTGATCTGCACAGCTTCCCTTCTTCAACCTACATTGAGGGCCCAGAAGACACCCTCTTCACAAAGCCATTCAGAAATAGGTAACTGAAGGGAGTACCTCCATTCTTGAAAAGTTCTGTTTATTCTCTTTTATACATTTGTTAAGACTATAGGAGATACAATCACTGAGATGAGTTCCCTGTTTCAATGGGGATGATGACAACCTTGAGTGCCAAAAATCAAGTGGGTAGCACTTAACTATCCAAGACAACGAGGCTACATCGAATGTCAAGGGCACACTGAATGTACCAATAATTGGAATGCTTTGGCCTGCAGAGATCATTGATGTTAGCAAACTGATCACATTTCGTCCCTAGGATGAAACCGATAAGCACCCTACTACAACAGGGATTAATAAATCTTGTTGTAATGCGACATATAATAAATGTTATACTTTGTGAGCCACAGTCTCTGTTACAAATACTCAACTCTGCCCTTATAGTATGAAAGAAGCCTCAGAAAATATGTAAACAGATGAATATGGTTGTTCTGTTCCAATTATAATTTACAAAAACACGTTGAAGACTAGCCATAGTTTGCCAATGTGAGTCTTGGAATATTGCTTGATCTATGTAACAAGAAATCTCAAGTCTAATGGCCAAAAACCTGATAAGAGTCACCACAGGAGAGATTCACAGCCTCTCATCAAATCACCAGACCTAGGTAACACACCACTCAGGATTGTGCAGAAGTCACATGGACTTTGGAGAATTACGGGGGACTATCATAACTTATATCAATTCTCCTGTTTTCCATCAAAATAGAGTCTTCAGAGGTTTTGATATTACACAAAACTTTGCAACACTCCATCACATTGATAACATTTTGTATATTAGATCCCATGAACAGGAAACAGTAAATAGTTTGGATACCTTTACAGGCTACAAAGTAGAGGATGGGAGATTCAAGAGCCAGCTAAATCAACAAAGTTGGTTTTGCTTTGTTTTGTTGAGACAGCGTCTTGCTCTGTTGCCCAGGCTGGAGTGCAGTGGTGTGATCATGACTCACCATAACCTCCACCTCCTAAGCTCAAGTGATCCACCTCAGCCTCCCAAGCATCTGGGATGACAGGTGTATACTACCACGCCAGGTAATTTTTTTTTTCTTTTAACCTTTTTTTGGTAGAGATGGGATCTTACTACCTTGGCCAGGCTGGTCTTGAACCCCTGGCCTCAAGCAATCTGCCTGCCTCGGCCTCCCGAAGTGTAAGAGTTACAGGCCTGAGCCACCATGCCCCATCCAATCAACAAAGATTTGAGGGTTCAGTTGTCTAGACTATATCAAGATATCCCCTCCAAGGTGTCACTCCTAATCAATGCTCCCCAAAATTAGGTGCAACACTTGGCAGACCTATATGATTCTTGGCCAGGCACAGTGGCTCACGCCTGTAATCCCAGCACTTTGGGAGGCCGAAGTGGGCAGATCACGAGGTCAGGAGATTGAGATTATCCTGGCTAACATGGTGAAACCCCATCTCTACTAAAAATACAAAAAATTAGCTGGGCGTGGTGGCACACGTCTGTAGTCTCAGCCACTCAGGAGGCTGAGGCAGGAGAATCACTTGGATCCGGGAGGCAGAGGCTGCAGTGAGCTGAGACTGCACCACTGCGCTCCAGCCTGGGCGACAGAGCAAGACTCCGTCTAAAAAAATAAAAGTAAATAAAATAAAATTCTTTAGACAGCATATACCACATTTCAATGTGCTTCAACCCATCTACAGAGTTGGTCATAATGCTTACAAGTGAGTGAACACCAAGTGATTGCAGTGCACCAAGCTCAGGCTGCAGTACAAGATTTGTAATCACTTGGTCAAAATAATCCACCAAATACAATGATACTCAAAGTATCCATAGTAAATAACAGTTGCTGGAAGCCTCTAGCAAGCACCAGTAGGAAAATCACAGCAGTAGTTCAGAATAAATATATTCCTTCTTCTGCAGGAAACTAGTCTCCTTTTGAGTAAATAATTACCACTGGGTTCAACATATAAGTTGTACATGGTACATCAAGTGACCAAGTGGCCTGAGCTATCTACCATGAACTTGAGGTTGTCTGACCCACAAAACCCCAAGTCTGGGGCAAATACAGCAGCAATCTTTCAACAAATGGAAATGGCACAGAAGACACTGAGCTCTAGAAGTTTCAGCGAGTACAAGTAAACTGCATCAACAAATGGCAAAGACTCAACACAAGCTCCATTCGCACTGCCTCATTTCCCTCAATCCATGCCTGTGGCTTCCTGAGGTATTTCTTATGCCTATCTGAGACAAGGCTTGTTTACAGATGTGTCTGCACAATATGCTAGCACCATCCAAAAGTGGGAGCGCAAACACAACAGCTCAGCTGAACAATGATGCCAAAAGACTGTAATATCTTTCAGATAAGAATGGCATCCCAGTGGCAGAACTTCTCACAGTATATTTGACTATCTGGGTCTGGAGGACATGGCCAGAAGGACACGTAAACAATGATCCATGAGCAGTTGCTAATGGTTTCACTGAATGGCCAAGGATGTATATGGAACAAGACTGGTAAGTCTAGAAATACATACATGGATAGATCTCTCTTAAAGGACATGGGCTGTGAAGATATTTGTGTCCCACGTAAATAAATGTCCAGCAAAGGCAATCCACTAGAAATAAGACTCTTAATAATCAGCTGGACAAAATGATACTCTATATAGAAGTCAGTTGCTTTCCCCTGCCACCCCAATGTTTGCTCCATAGGCCCTTGAATAAGATGGCCATAAAAACAGGGATAAAGGCTACTATGGCTCAACAGTATGGACTTCCATTGACCAAAACTGATGCAGCTAACGCTACTGCTAGGTGCTTAATCTGCTAAAAGCAAAAACCAAAACTGAATATATAAGGGCATTAATTTCTTTTTTCTTTTCTTTTTGGGGGGAGGTGGACAGGGTCTCACTCTGTCACCCAGGCCAGAGTGCAGTGGCATGATCACAGCTCACTACAGCCTCAATCTCCTGGGCTCAAGCAATCTTTCTGCCTCATGCTCCTGAGTAGATGGGACTACAGGTGTATATCACCAAGCCTGGCTACTTTGGGGGGCTTTTGGGGAGCGTGGTTTGATTTTTTGTTTTTGTAGAGATGGGGTTTCACCATGTTGCCCAGGTTAGTCTTGAACCAAGGGCATTAATTTCTAGAGTGACCAGTGACCAGGGGAGCCATCTGGTGGCAAGATGATTACACTGGACCACTCCTATCATGACGGTGACTAAGATTCATCCTCACTGGAACAGACTCATGTTCTGGATATGGATTTGCCAGAAGCCTAACTACTAAGTAGAGAGGCAAATCCATATAGGATTTGTATAGAGACAGATTTGTATAGGCCAGAGGCAAATCCACTAGGCTTCTGCCTATACAATGCACCATCCATGCACTCACAAAATGCTTTCACTGTAGTCACAGCATTCACACAATACTGTCTTTCATCGAGGAACCCATTTCACTGCAAAGGAAGTGCAACAGTGGGAACATGTCCCTATCATCAACTGGTCTCACCCACACACCCCATCACTCAGAAGCAGCTAGTCTAAATGAAAGGTGAAATGGCTTACTGAAAATTCAGATACAGGGCCAACTGGGAGACAACCTCTGAAAGAATAGGATTCTGTTTCACAAGACACAGTGTATGCTCTGAATCAGAGATCATTAGATGCTACTATCTCACCAGTCAGAACAAACAGGCTCAGGAATTGATGGGTGAAGGCAGAATTAGCTCCATGACAAAAATTTTGCTTCCAATCCCAGCAATGTAGAGCAGTGTAATTTGGAGATCTGAGTCCATAATGGGGAATGCTTCCCAAGGGGCAACTATTTGGTCCCAACACATTGGAAAGTGAGATGAACATCTGGCCCTTATGAGTTTCATATCCATTAAACCAAGAAGAAAAAGAAAAATAAGGAGGTGAGAGGGAATAATCTATTAACTGAAGGGATTAATCTCAATTACCAAAGGGAAACTGGGGTACTGCTGTACAACTGAGGCGAAAAGGAAGACATCTAGAACCTCCTAGCACTTCCATACCACTTAGAAAGATTAACAAAAAATTACAATAGAAAAAAGGCAGGAACATGGAGGACCAAGATCCTCTCACAATGAAGATTTGAGTCATTCCATCAGGTACAGAACCCAGAGCTGCTGAGTTTCTGGATGAGGGCAAGGAAAATACAAAAAATGTTCACTGAAAAAGTAAAACCATGGATATCAACTATAACTTCAAGATCAACGACAGACAAGAACTTCAGCAGTTTGGCAGGTTTTGTGTTTTTGCTTTTTTGAGACGGAATCTCTCTCTGTTGCCCAAGCAGGAGTACAGTGGCGCAATCTCAGCTCACTGCAACCTCCACCTCCCAGATTCAAGCAATTCTCCTGCCTCACCCTCCAAAGTAGCTGGGATTACAGGTGCCCACCACCACGCCCAACTAATTTTTGTATTTTCAGTAGAGACAGGGTTTCACCATGTAGGCCAGACTGGTCTCAAACCCCTGACTTCAAGTGATCCACAAGTCTCGGCCTCCGAAAGTGCTGGGATTACAGGCATGAGCCACCACATCCAGCCCCGAGTTTTCTCTTTGATTTTTATGTATACATGTTAGTTTCTAAGCATGTATTCATATAAACCAACCATTTACTTCTCTTTTCTATCTTATATATGTTCCTAAAGGTTAAATTTATATATATATATATATAAATTTTTTTTTTTTCTTTTTTGGAGACTCAGTCTCTCTCTGTTGCCTAGGCTGGAGTGCAGTGGTGAGATCTTGGTTCACTGCAAGCTCCGCCTCCCAGGTTCCCGCCATTCTCCTGCCTCAGCCTCCCGGGTAGCTGGGACTACAGGCGCCCGCCACCACACCCAGCTAATTTTTTTTTTTGTATTTTTAGTAGAGACAGGGTTTCACCGTGTTAGCCAGGATGGTCTTGATCTCCTTAACTCGTGATCAGCCCACCTCAGCCTCCCAAAGTGCTGGGATTACAGGCATAAGCCACCGCACCCGGCCTAAATTTAAAATTTAGTCTTCAGGTAACAGAATATTCAAGGAGAATATGACAAAATTTCAGTAGAAATTAACATGGCTTCAGGCGTGGTGGCTCACACCTGTAATCCCAGCACTTTGGAAGGCCAAGGCTGGCACATCACCTAAGGTCAGGAGTTCGAGACCAGGCTGGCACATCACCTAAGGTCAGGAGTTCGAGACCAGCCTGGCCAACATGATGAAACACTGTGTCTACTAAAAATACAAAAATTAGCTGGGCATGGTGGCACACGCCTTTAATCTCAGTGTGGGGAAAAGAAAGAGAGATCAGCCTGTTACTGTGTCTATGCAGAAAGCAGACATAAGAGACTCCATTTTGTTCTGTATTTGAGATGCTGTTAATCTGTGACCCTACCCCGAACCTTGTCCTTGCAAGAGACATGTGCTGTGGTGACTCAAGGTTTAATGGATTTTGGGCTGTGCAGGATGTGTCTTTGTTAAACAAGTGCCTGAAGGCAGCTTGCTGGTTAAAAATCCTGCCTGTCCCCGGGCAATGGAACATCTCGGTGTGAGACCCCATTGTATGCTGTTTACTGAGATAGGAGAAAACCGCCTTACGGCATAAGGTGGGACTTGCTGGCGGGACTTGCTGGCACAATGCTAAGAGGTTTGTGGAGATGTTTACATATGCATATCAAGGCACAGCATTTTCCTTTGAACTTATTCATGTCACAGAGATCTTCGTCCATATGTCTTACTGCTAATTTTCTCCCTAAAATGATCCTATTGTCCTGCCACTCCCTTATGTTTAAGATGGTAAAGATAATGATCAATAAATACTAAGGGAACTCAGAGACCGGTGCCAGTGTGGGTCCTCTGTATGCTGAGCGCCGGTCCCCTGGGCCCACTTTTTCTTTCTCTATACTTTGTCTCTGTGTCTCATTTATTTTCTCAAATCTCTCGTTCCACCTAACGAGAAACGCCCACAGGTGTGGAGGGGCAGGCCATCCCTTCACTCAGCTACTCGGGAAGCTGGGGCAGGAGAATCACTTGAACCTGGGAGGCGGAGGTTGCAGAGAGCTGAGATCGCACCACTGCACTCCAGTCTGGGTGAAGGAGTGAGAATCCATTCCAAAAAAAAAAAAATTAATATGACCTGTGATGAGGGGCTGTGCACCTTCTCACTTAGGGGTGAGAAATTCTCCCTTCAATCTTGTTAAGTGGAAATGCAGACTTAATCATTACAAGAGAATCAAAGTGTGTGTAGATGGGCACATGTGGATGCTGACTAGGCAAAACGGTGAACATGCCAGTTACCAATTTATCCATCTCAGCTCCAAATTCACCATCACTATCTGCTGTGGAACAAAGGGCTGTATTCTTTAAGCATTTATCTTTTAATGGAACATGTTAAGCTTTATCATGTTGCATTATAAGATGGAAGGGAGGCCAGGTGCGGTGGCTCTCGCCTGTAATCCCAGCACTTTGGGAGGCTAACGTGGGCGGATCACCTGAGGTGAGGAGTTCGAGACCAGCCTGCCCAACAAGGCGAAACCCTGTCTCTACTAAAAACACAAAAAATTAACCAGGCATGGTGGCAGGTGCCTGTAATCCCAGCTACTTGGGAAGCTAAGGCAGGAGAATTGCTTGAACCCAGGAGGCAGAGATTGCAGTGAGCCAAGATCACACCACTGCACTTCAGCCTGGGTGACAAGAGCAAAACTCCGTCTCAAAACAAAACAAAATAAAAAATTAGCTGGGCATGGTGGCGAATGCCTGTAATCCCAGCTACTCGGGAGGCTGAGGCAAAAGAATCACTTGAACCCGGGAGGCGGAGGTTGCAATGAGCGAAGGTCATGCCATTGCACTCCAGACTGAGCAACAAGAGTGAAACTCTGTCTCAAAAAAAAAAAACAACAACACACAAAACCTGCAGGTAGTTTCGAGGAGCTGAGCACAGCCTCCAGCAACAGCCAGCAACAAGTCCTATAGCTGCAAGGAAATGAATTTTGCCTTTTGACTGAATGTGGAAATATACTCTTCCCTAGGCAGAGGTTGCAGTGAGCCACTGCACTCTAGCCAGGGCAACAGAGCAAGACTCTATAGCCAAAAAAAAAAAAAAAAAATTGTACTGTAGGTTTCAGCTAAGGCAATTAGATAAGACACAGCATGCTTATCAAATTCGTAGATGGACTATACAATTTGATGACTGATAGAACTGGATTCAAAATTACTGTCACAGGCTGAAGTGATTCACCGAATAAACAGGATTTTTATTTTTAAAAAGGAAATAGAATATACAACACAAGAATTAAACAACACTCATATAAAATGTCTCACACGTAAAACATAAACCAAAACGCTACACTACTGGCCAGCCGCAGTAGTAGTTCAAGCTTGCAATCCCAGCACTTTGGGAGGCCAAGGTGGGCAGATCACTTGAGGCCAGGAGTTCAAGACTAGCCTGGCCAACATGACGAAACCCCATCTCTACAAAAAAATACAAAAATTAGCCAGGCGTGGTGGTGCATGCCTGTAATCCCAGCTACTTCAGAGGCTGAGGCATGAGAATCACTTGAACCCAGGAGGCGGAGGGTGCAGTGAACTGAAATGGCATCACTGCACTCCAGCCTGGGCAAGAGAGGAAGAATCTGTCTCAAAAACAGGGTGGGGGGGCACGGGGAGAAAGAAAAGAAAGAAAGTAAGAACACTATACTTCTGAAAATATATTTGAGTATTCTTATTCAGGATGAAACTGAACAAGACACTGACTGTCTTTTTGAAAACAAGTGGCTTGCGGTTAAAACTAAAATCTATCTTCAGATGTAGCAGCAGTAAAACAAACAAACAGAAAAAGAAACAAAAAACAAGTTAAAGTCTGTTCCTTATTTCTTTCCAGAATAATTTTTACACAACTTTACATCGATTCAGAAACTGCCAAATGGTACAACACCTATGGATGGGAATTTATAATATCCAGCAAAATTAAACGTACATTTGTCCTCTAACCTAAAATCCAGTATTAAAGGTTTAACCTGATAATACACTTATAAAAATGTTAACTACATATAAAGAAGTTCATTTACTGCAGGTTACTCATGGATGCTAAAATAATTAGTAGAAAGGTTGCTGGGGAACAAGATATTCCAGGTATCCTGCAAGGGATGGTGGCTCATGCCTGTAATCCCAACATTTTCTGAGGTCGAGGTGGGAGGATCACTTGAGCCCAGTAGTTCAAAGCTGCAGTGAGCTAGGATCGTGACACTGCACTCCACCCTGGGCGACAGAATGAGTCTCAAAAAAAAAACCCAAAAAAAACCCCACAAATATATATATGCAAATATAGAGTTATAGAGATCTCTCTCTTTCTCTCTACATATCTATGTGATAGATACATTCTCATATAAATATATAATATATATGTGATATATATATTCCGGGTGTCAAAATACCAACCCACATATTACTCTCTTTTGTGCTGATGACATGGTAAAAAGGTATGAGGGAGGCACATCTCACACAAGAGTGTGAAAACTCAATCAGCCCACAAAAGGATCTCGCATATTACTTTCTTATCCAAAAGGAAAAGGCTATCTTTAAAATAAAGTGCTCTGGCCAGGCGAGGTGGCTCATGCCTGTAATCCCAGCACTTTGGGAGGCCAAGGTGGGCAGACCACGGGTCAGGAGTTCAAGACCAGCCAGCCTGGCCAGCATGGTGAAACCCTCGTCTCCACTAAAAATACAAAAATTAACTGGGCCCGGTGGCAAACGCCCGTAATCCCAGCTACTTGGGAGGCTGAGGCAGGAGAATCACTTCAACCCGGGAGGCGGAGGTTGCAGTGAGCTGAGATTGCGCCACTGCACTCCAGCCTGGGAGACGGAGTGAGACTCTGTCTCAAAAAATGAATAAATAAATAGATCATTCTACCATAAAGACACAGACACACAAACGTTCAATGCAGTGCTATTCACAAGAGCAAAGACATGGGATCAACATAAATGCCCCTCAATGACAGACCAGATAAAGAAAATGTGGTACACATACACCATCGAATACCATGCAGCCATGAAAAAGAACAACAAGATCACGTCTTTGGTGAAAACATAGAGAGCTGGAGGCTATTATACTTAGCAAACTAAGGCAGGTACAGAAAACGAAATACTGGCAGTTGTGTGCTAGGTCACCAAGATGTCGTTCCCAAAGTATACTCCGTCACGCCTGGCCACTCTGCCCTCGATGCTTGACCTGGCCAACTATATGACATGTCCCTGGAAACCGGGAGGGCACAAGCTAAGCAGTTGGCCATAAGAGCCCAGTTTCAGCAGGAGTACCTGCTCCAGTACAATGACCCTAACCACCGCTCGTCGAAGATCCTGCCTTGATTAGTTGGACCTATGCAAGATCAGCAAATGTCTATCCTAATTTCAGACCCACACCTAAAAACTCACTCCTGGAAGCTCTATGTAGAATTGGGCCCCTCTTCTTCTGGTATT
Organism: Macaca thibetana thibetana; assembly: GCF_024542745.1. Lineage (NCBI taxonomy): Eukaryota > Metazoa > Chordata > Mammalia > Primates > Cercopithecidae > Macaca > Macaca thibetana. The sequence goes on along the minus strand of NC_065596.1, from coordinate 14,834,646 downwards.
ATGTTTTCAAAACTGACATGGATAGGAAAGAAAAACTTATCCAGGAAGGAAAATTGGATAGAACATTTAACATCTCATATTAAGTCTGGCAATGATGACTATATATATTCTTGCTTAAATAAATCATCTATTAATCATTAAAAAGAAAAGAAAACCAAATACCACAGGCTCTCACTTACAAGTGGGAGCTAAATGATAAGAACTTATGAATACAAAGAAGGAAACGATAGACACTGGAGTCTACTTGAGGGTGGAGGGCAGGAGGAGGGAAAGGAGCAGAAAAGATAACCACTGGGTACTGGGCTTAATACCTGGATTTCTTTACCTATGTAACAAACCTTCACATGGACTCCCAAACCTAAAATAAACGTTAAGAAAAAAAAAAGAGGCCGGGCGCAGTGGCTCAAGCCTGTAATCCCAGCACTTTGGGAGGCCGAGACGGGCGGATCACGAGGTCGGGAGATCGAGACCATCCTGGCTAACACGGTGAAACCCCGTCTCTACTAAAAAATACAAAAAACTAGCCGGGCGAGGTGGCGGGCGCCTGTAGTCCCAGCTACTCGGGAGGCTGAGGCAGGAGAATGGCATGAACCCGAGGAGGAGGAGCCTGCAGTGAGCCGAGATGTGGCCACCGCACTCCAGCCTGGGTGACAGAGCAAGACTCCGTCTCAACAAAAAAAAAGAAAAAGAAAAAACAAAGGAAATCAGTATATTGAAGAGATATCTGCACTCTCGTTTGCTACAGCAGTATTCACAGTAGCCAGGATTTGGAAGCAGCCTAAGTGTAGCTCAACAGATGAGATGAATGGATAAAGAAAATGTGTGTGGTACACATATACAATGGAATACTGTTCATCCATAAAAAACAATGAGATCCAGGCCAGGTGCGGTGACTCACACCTGTAATCCCAGCACTTTGGGAGGCTGAGGTAGGTGGATTACTTGAGCCCAGGAGTTTGAGGCCAGCCTGGGCAACTGTGAAACCCCATCTCTACAAAAAATACAAAAATTAGCCAGGTGTGAGGCCGGGCGCGGTGGCTCACGCCTGTAATCCCAGCACTTTGGGAGGCCGAGGCGGGCGGATCACAAGGTCAGGAGATCGAGACCACGGTGAAACCCCGTCTCTACTAAAAATACAAAAAATTAGCTGGGCGCAGTTGTGGGCGCCTGTAGTCCCAGCTACTCGGGAGGCTGAGGCAGGAGAATGGCGTGAACCCGGGAGGCGGAGCTTGCAGTGAGCCGAGATGGCGCCACTGCACTCCAGCCTGGGCTGGGCGACAGAGCGAGACTCCGTCTCAAAAAAAAAAAAAAAAAAAAAATTAGCCAGGTGTGGCGGTGAGCAGCTGTAGTCCCAGCTACTCAGGAGGCTAAGGTGGGAGGATCACTTGAGCCCAGGAGGTGGAGGTTGCAGTGAGCTGAGATCGCATCACTGCACTCCAGCCTCAGTGACAAGAGCTCAAACTTTCCTCAGCTGCTGCCAAGGTGCTCCGTCCTCCCGAGGACCGCGTTGCAGTGAGGCCCTCACTTCATCTGGCAACTAGCACTGCATCCAGCAGCACCAGCCCCATACTGGCCCACGACATGGCCTCCATCTCCAAGCTCGCCTGCATCTACTCAGCCCACATTCTGCACGAGGACGAGGTGACCACCACGGAGGATAAGATCAATGGCCTCATTAAAGCAGCCGGTGTAAATGTTGAACCTTTTTGGTCTGGCTTGTTTGCAAAGGCCCTGGCCAACGTCAACATGGGAGTCTCATTTGCAATGTAAGAGCTGGTGGACCTGCTCCCCCAGCAGCAGGTGCTGCACCAGCAGGAGCTCCTACCCCCTCCACAGCTGCTGCTCCAGATGAGGAGAAGAAAGCGGAAGCAAAGAAAGAAGAATCTGAGGAGTCTGATGATGACATGGCCTTTGGTCTTTTTTCTTTTTTTTTGAGACGTGGTCTCACTCTGTCGCCCAGGCTGGAGTGTACTGGCGTGATCTCAGCTCACTGCAACCTCCGCCTCTTGGGTTCAAGCAATTCTCTGCCTCGGCCTCCTGAGTAGCTGGGATTACAGGTGCCTGCCACCACGCTAGGCTACTTTTTTTGTATTTTTAGTAGAGACAGGGATTCACCATCTTGGCCAAGTTGGTACAGAACTCCTGACCTTGTGATCCACCCACCTCGGCCTCCCAAAGTGCTGGGATTATAGGCGTGAAACACCGTGCCTGGCCTGGCTTCGGTCTTTTTGACCAAACCTCTTTTGAAATGTGTTCAATAAAAAGCTGAACTTGAAGGAAAAAAAGGAGGGGGGGAGCAGGGAGGAAGGCAAGAAAAAAGACAAAAAAGGAGATCCTGGCCAGGTGCAGTGGCTCACGCATGTAATCCCAGCATTTTGGGAGGCCGAGGCAGGCAGATCACGAGGTCAGGAGATCAAGACCATCCTGGCCAATATGGTGAAACCCCATCTCTACTAAAAATACAAAAATTAGCTGGGCGTGGTAGCGTGTACCTGAAAACCCAGCTACTCAAACGGCTGAGGCAGGAGAATTGCTTGAACCAGGGAGGCAGAGGTTGCAGTGAGTCGAGATCGCGCCACTGCACACCAGCCTGGTGACAGAGCGAGACTGTGTCTCAAAAAAAAAAAAAAAAAAAAAATAGAATGAGATTCTGTCATTTTCAACAACATAGATAGAACTAGAGGACAGTACATTAAATGAAATAAACCAGGCACAGAAAGACAACTTGGGCGTGGTAGGTGGTGGTTGCCGTGAGCCAGTATCAAGCCACTGCACTCCAGCCTGGGCATCAGGGCAACATCCTGCCTCAAAAAAAAAAAAAAAAAGCTTGAATAGAGCTCAGATCCAAAAACACTCCGTTATATTTTAGAACAATTTGGAGAATTTTCATTTATTATACAGAGCAAATATTAGATAATATTATTTGTAATTTTCTTGATGCAAATAGAATTACGGTTTTAGTAAGACAACACTCTTATCATTGAGTCAGGTATTACCCACTACTTAAATGTCGAGCTTTTACCATCCTGGCTAACACGGTAAAATTCCATCCCTACTAAAATACAAAAAATTAGCCGGGCATTGTGGCACGCACCTGTAATCCCAGCTACTCGGGAGGCTGAGGCAGGAGAATCGCTTGAACCCGGGAGGCGGAGGTTGCAGTGGGGTGAGATCGCGCCACTGCACTCCAGCCTGGGCAACAGAGCGAGACTCCCTCTCGGAAAAAAAAAAAAAAAAAAGAAATGTCGAGCTTCATCTCTGCAATGAATTTCCCATTTACTCTCAAACAGTTCACCATAAAATGTATTTACGAGACAGCAACCACACAAAACGCTAAATACAGGTGCAGCTACAATGGATACTTATTCGTCGTACTGGATGGTCAACATACCCATAGGTTTAAGTTTTTTCGAAAGAAAAATGCAGAAAAAATACACTTAGTACATTCATCCTGTTAACGGTAAATTCGATTATTGTAGTATTTGTGTGTAAACCCTCCACCCTTTCTTCCAGGAAGCCTGGTTATGAAGCTCTTTGGAGACGTACAGGGCTAGGAACTTCAAATGAAAAGAATAGCTGAGTATTCTTAGCTTTCTTTAGTAGAAAGACTCGCGGTCTACAAACGTTTATATGCACATGCAGAAATACGCACACCCTAAGCTAAGAAAGCACCTTTCTACCTGAACGTAAAGTGTCCATAAAAAATATACAGGTTTCGCAAAGGCAAAATGCCAAAATCTCACAGGAAACACTCGTTTGCATAAAAAAGGAAGCACCTGCCCGCTTGAACCAACTTTCTCCCAGTGCTCACCCGAACACGGTGGAGTTGCCAGGTCCGTGGGGCTGCAGGGATCTTGGGGACGGAGTCAATCAAACGCGAACAGCAAAATTCTTTCTCCTCTGAAAAACAATTCACAAAGGTTGCCTTGGAGACTTATGTTTTAGGCCTCAGAGTCCTTGGACACTTTTGAAGACGGGAACGCATGGCGGAAAACATCCCTCGGACGCGCCCATACTGCACTTCCCACCCAGCTCCTCTAGGGGACCCAAAGTCCGAATGGCCTCTCCGACGTGGCCTCGCCCGATGGCTCCGCGGCTCCCGCGGACGCGAGTGGAGTGGTCCGGACCTCTCGAAGGAGGATCCTCGATTACCCTGGGTCGATTGTGACCTCTGCCACCCCGCGAAACAACGCCCAACCCACTAGTCTACACAAGCCTCACCAAAGTAGTGAACGACCAGACGACACAAAGAAAAAGGTGGCTCTGAGGCAATAGGCGCCAGCGACTAAAAGAGACAGCTGGCGCGCCGCTAACGTCACTTCCGCCGGAGCATTGGGAGGGGCGTGCCTCGTTGCGTGGGCAGTTGGACAGGATGGAACTCTTTAGGATTCTAGTTTCCCTCCGCGTGGGTGCGGAGGTATCAAGGGGTCGGCTCAGTGCGTGGGTCGGCAGAGAGAAATGGGCCCACGGGACAAGGTGGGGGTTAAATCCGGGATGTGGGCGGGGCTGTGGGCGGGGCCCATGTCCGGGGGCGGGGCTGGATGTGGGACCAGACCCACCGGTTGGCTTCCGTGACGGAATGGACCGGGAGGGCGAAACGTCGGGGGATGGACTCGCCCCTCAGGATGCTCATTAAAAACTTTCCCCACGTTCCTGGACCCCTTTCAGGATTCTCTCCAGTTGATAACCTGCCAATCCACAAAATGGCCTGCTTCCTCCATTCGATCACGTCTTTAGAACTTTATTTTCTCTTATTCCTTTTTATTTATCTGACCTTGCTAAATTCTAATCGTTGATTCCTCTGCGTTTTCAATGTATCGATACTTTCTGTAAATATTGCCTTTTTTTTTTTCTTTTCTTTCTTTCTTTTTTCTTTTCTTTTTTTTTTTTCTTTGAGGCAGGGTCTGGCTCTGTTGCCCAGGCTGGAATGCAGTGGTGGGAGCATGGCTCACTGCAGTCTCGACCTCTCCAGGCTCAAGCCATCCTCCCATCTCAGCCTCCCGAGTAGCTGGGACACGGGCACACCACCACGCCCGGCTAATTTTTGTATTATTATTATTATTATCATTATTATTATTATTTTGTAGAGACAGGGTCTAACCATGTTGCCCAGGCTGGTCTGGAACCCCTGGGCTCAAGCGATCTGCCCACCCTGCGCTCCTGAAGTGGGATTACAGGCGTGAGCCACCACGCACCATGCCTGGCCTTATTGTATATTTTTTTCTTCTTCAACTATGTATTTGTTACTATTTCTCATATCTTATCAAATTATTCAAAGCCTCCCATACTACATTGTGAAATACTACTGATACCAGGCATTCTTATTCTGTGCAAAAAAAAAAAAAGAAGACGACGACTGTTGGACTTGTGGTAGAGATTTAGTTGAATCTTTGGGTTATATTGGTATCTTTATAATACTGAGTCTTCCAGCCGGGCGCGGTGGCTCAAGCCTGTAATCCCAGCACTTTGGGAGGCTGAGACGGGTGGATCACGAGGTCAGGAGATCGAGACCATCCTGGCTAACATGGTGAAACCCCGTCTCTACTAAAAAATACAAAAAACTAGCCAGGCGAGGTGGCAGGCGCCTGTAGTCCCAGCTACTCGGGAGGCTGAGGCAGGAGAATGGCGTGAACCCGGGAGGCGGAGCTTGCAGTGAGCTGAGATCCGGCCACTGCACTGCAGCCCGGGCAACAGAGCGAGACTCCGTCTCAAAAAAAAAAATAATAATAATAATAATAATACTGAGTCTTCCTATGTGTGAATATACAATATCTCTCTATTTAGGTCTTCTTTAAATTCTTTCAGTAATGTTTTGAAATTTTCAGTTTACAAATATTTTACCTCTTGGAGTAAAGTTATTCCCATGTAACTTATTTGGATGCTTTTGTAAAAGGGATGACATTCTCAGTTTCCTTTTCTGATTGTTCATTGCTGGTGTATAGATACAAAACTAATTGTCATCTCTTGATGTTGTACTGTGCAACTTTACAGAATTTATTACAAGCTCTACTAGTTTTCTTGTAGATTCTTCAAAATTTTCTATATATCAAATATCACCTATAAATATACTTTTATTTGTTCTATTCTAATTGGGAAACCTTTTATTTTACTTTCTTGTGTGATTGCTCTGGCTAGAATTTCCTGTAGAGGCTGGGTGCGGTGGCTCATGCCTGTAATCCCATCATTTTGGGAGGCCGAGGTGGGTGGATCACCTGAGGTCAGGAGTTCAAGACCAGCCTGACCAACCTGGTGAAACCCCGTCTCTACTAAAAATACAAAAAAATTAGCCAGGCGTGGTGGTGGGCACCTGTAATCCCAGCTACTCAGGAGGCTGAGGCAGGAGAATCACTTGAACCTGGGAGGCGGAGGTTGCAGTGAGTGGAGATGGTGCCATTGCACGCCAGCCTGGGTGACAAGAGCAAAACTTCATTTCAAAAAAAAAAAAAAGAAAAGAAAAGAATTTCCTGTAGAATGTTGAATAACAAAAGAGAAATCAGACCTCTCTTCTTCCTGATCTTAGGGATAATTTTTAGGCATTCACTATTGAACATGATGTTAGCTGTGTTTTTGTACGTGCATTTTGTCTTGTTGAATAAACTCCCTTCTATTTCTAGTTCTCTTAATTTTTTATTTTTTTATTTTTTTGAGACAGAGTCTCGCTCTGTCACCCAGGCTGGAGTGCAGTGGCACGATCTTGGCTCACTGCAACCTCCACCTCCAGGGTTCAAGCAATTTTCTGCCTCAGCCTCCCAAGTAGCTGGGATTATAAGTGCCCACCACAGCTGGCTAATTTTTTTGTATTTTTAGTAGAGACGGGGTTTCACCAGCTTGGTCAGGCTGTTCTCCAACTCCTGACCTCATGATCCACCTGCCTCAGCCTCCCAAAGTGCTGGGATTACAGGCATGAGCCACCACGCCTGGCCAGTTTTCTTAATTTTTATCAAGGAAAAGTGTTGAGTTTCATCAAATGCCTTTCCTGCATTAGTTGAGGTGATTCTGTGGGATTTTTTGTCTTTTGTACTAATGTGAAGAATTACATTTTTAAATTTCCTTTTGTTGAAGCAACCTTGCGTTCCTGAGATAAATCTCACTAGTCATGGTGTATAGTGCTTTTAATGTGCTGTTGGATATGATTTACTAATATTTTTTAAGGATTTTTGCATCTATATTCATGAAAGATAGTCTCTAATTTCTTTTTCTTTTTTTTTTTTTTTTTTTTTTTTTTTTTTTTGAGACGGAGTCTCGCTGTGTCGCCCAGGCTGGAGTGCAGTGGCCGGATCTCAGCTCACTGCAAGCTCTGCCTCCCGGGTTTTTACGCCATTCTCCTGCCTCAGCCTCCCGAGTAGCCGGGACTACAGGCGCCCGCCACCTCGCCCGGCTAGTTTTTTTTTGTATTTTTTAGTAGAGACGAAGTTTCACCGTGTTAGCCAGGATGGTCTCAAACTCCTGACCTCGTGATCCGCCCGTCTCGGCCTCCCAAAGTGCTGGGATTACAGGCTTGAGCCACCGCGCCCGGCCGCTCTTTTTCTTTTTTTTTTTTTTTTTTTTTGAGATGGAGTTTCACTCTGTTGCCCAGGCTGGAGCGCATTGCTGCAATCTTGGCTCAATGCAGTCTCAACCACCCCAGGCTCAAGCCATCCTCCCACCTCAGCTTCTCAAGAAGCTGTGAGCACAGACGCACCACTGTGCCTGGCTACTGTGTGTGTGTGTGTGTGTGTGTGTGTGTTTAGTTTTGCTCTTGTTGCCCAGGCTGGATTGCAGTGGTGTGATCTTGGCCCACCGCAACCTCCGCCTCCCAGGTTCAAGCGATTCTCCTGCCTCAGCCTCTCGAGTAGCTGGGACTACAGGTGTGCATCACCACACCTGGCTAATTTTTGTGTTTTTAGTAGAGACAGGGTTTCACCATGTTGGCCAGCCTGGTCTCAAACTCCTGACTTCAGGTGATCTGCCCATCTCAGTCTCCCAAAGTGCTGGGATTACAGGCGTGAGCCACCACACCTGGCTAATTTTTGTATTTTTTTTGTAGAGATGGGGTTTCACCATGTTACCCAGGCTGGCCTCCAACCCCTAAGCTCAAGCAATCTGCCCACCCTGGGCCTCCCAAAGTGCTAGGATTATAGGATGAGCCACCACTCCCAGCAAAAAAAAAAAAAAAAAAAAGGAAAAAAAAAAAAACGTGTTTTCTCCTGTTTTGGTTTGGTTTGGTTTGAGACAGAGTCTCCCTCTGTCGCCAGGCTGGAGTGCAGTGGCACAATCTCGGCTCACTGCAACTTCCACCTCCCGGATTCAAGCAATTCTGCCTCAGCCTCCCAAGTAGCTGGGACTACAGGTGCATACCACCATGCCCAGCTAATTTTTGTATTTTTAGTAGAGATGGGGTTTCCACCATGTTGGTCAGGATGGTCTTGATCTCTTTACCTCACGATCCACCTGCCTCGGCCTCCCGAAGTGCTGGGATTACAGACGTGAGCCACCACACCCAGCCTCCTGTTCTACTTTTTTGGAGGATATTGAGAAATACTGGTGTTGATTATTCTTTAAATGTTTGGTACAATTCGTTTGTGAATTGACACTTCTTTGGTCCTTGACAATTCACTGTTGGGAAGTTTTGAAATACTGATTTAATCTCTCTTCTTGTTACAGGTCTGTTGAGATTTTTCCTTACTTTTTAATCCAATTAATTTCTGTGTTTCTAGAAATGTGTCCATTTTATTTAGGTTATCTAACTAGTACAATTTTTTGTTCATAGAATCCTCTTATAATCTTTATTTCTGAATAGGATGTTGTTAGTGTGCCCCAGTTTCATTTCTAATTATTTGCATCTTCTGTCTTTTTTGTCAATCCAGGTGAAGTTTTTCGATGTTATCGATCTTTGCAAAGAGCAACTTTTAGTTTCATTGATTCTCATTGAATAGATTCTTATCTATTCTCCATTTCACATATTTCCCCTCTTTATTATTTCCTTTCTTCTGTTGGATTAGTTTACTTTCCTCGTTTTGGTAGTTCCACAAGATGTAAAATTATGTATAGGTATTTACAGCTATAAATTTCCTACTGAGGCCAGGTAATGTGGCTCACACCTGTACTCCCAGCACTTTGGGAGGCCAAGGCAAGAAGATTGCTTGAGCCCAGGAATTCAAAGCTGCAGTGAGCTGTGATCGTGCCACTGCACTGCAGCTTGGGGGACAGAGCCAGACCTTGTCTCAAATAATAATAATTTTCCACTGAGCACTCTCATTGCATCCTATAAGTTTAGGTCTGTCCTGTTCATTTTTGTTTCTCTCCACATATTTTCTTTTGTAATTTGTTTTTGTTGTTGTTGTTTGTGACTAGCAGAAATTTATTTCTTATAGCTCTAGAGGCTAGAAAGTCCAAGAACAAGGCACAAGTAGATTCAATGTCTCATGGGGGCCTGCTTCCTGGTTTACACATGACTGTCTTCTCACTGTGTCTTCACATAGTGCAAAGGGAAAGGCAGCTGTCTGGGCCTCTCATTTTAAAATTACTTTGTTTTTTGATATGTTCTGAGAAAGGATCTTGCTGTCTTGGCCAGACTGGAGCAATCCTCTCACCTCAGTCCACAGAGTAGCTGGGACTACAGGCACATGCCACCATACCCAGTTAATTTTTTAGAAAACTTTTCGTAGTGATAGGAATTCACTATGTTACCTGACTGGTCATGAACTCACAGCCTCAAGTGATCCTCCTGCATCAGCCTCCCAACGTGCTTGAATTACGGGCATGAGTCATCGTGCCCAACCTAATTGCTTTTTTTTTTTTTTTTTTTTTTTTTTGAGACGGAGTCTCGCTCTGCCGTTCAGGCTGGAGTGCAGTGACCGGATCTCAGCTCACTGCAAGCTCCGCCTCCCGGGTTGACGCCATTCTCCTGCCTCAGCCTCCCGAGTAGCTGGGACTACAGGCGCCCGCCACCACGCCCGGCTAGTTTTTTGTATTTTTTAGTAGAGATGGGGTTTCACCGTGTTAGTCAGGATGGTCTCGATCTCCTGACCTCGTGATCCGCCCGTCTCGGCCTCCCAAAGTGCTGGGATTACAGGCTTGAGCCACCGCGCCCGGCCCCTAATTGCTTTTTTTAATTGATAAATTTTCATTGTACATATTAATGGAGTATGAAATGATATTATAATTTATGAATGCAATACAGAATAATTAAATGAAGCTAATTAACATATCTACCATCTCAAGTACTTACCATATTTTGTGGTGAAAACAGATGCCTTGAAATTTATTCTTGATCCTCTGTTTTTTAAGTGTGTGTTAATTCACACATATTTATGTATTTTAATGTTTTTCTGCCATTATAGATTCTAACTTTATTCTGTTGTGTTCTGACAAGGTACTTTATATATATTCAGTGCTTTTAAATTTACTGAGACTCAGTTGGGTGTGGTGGCTCACACCTGTAATCCCAGCACTTTGGGATGCCAAGAGTGGATGGATCATTTGAGGTCAGGAGTTGGAGACCAGCCAGGTCAACATGGTGAAACCCTGTTTCTGCTAAAAATACAAAAATTAGCCAGGTGTGGTGGTGCACACCTGTAATCCCAGCTACTCAGGAGGCTGAGGCAGGAGAATCACTTGAACCTGGGAGGTAGAGGTTGCAGTGAGCCAAAATTGCACCCCTGCACTCCAGCCTGGGCAACATAACAAGACTCTGTCTCAAAAAAAGTAAAAATTAAAAAAAAAAAAATTTACTGAGACTCATTCTGTGGCATATACATTTGACATATCCTGAAGATGTTCCACATGAACTTAAGAATGTGTGTTCTCATGATATCGGATGGACTGTTCTACGTGTCTCTGAGGGTTAGTTGGCTTATAGTATCTTTCAAGCTCTCTATGTCCTTTCTGATCTTCTATGTAGATGTCCTTTTATTAAAAGTGTCATACATAACTCTCCAATTATTGCTATGGAACAATCTATTTCTCCCTTAAGTTTTGTCATATAACTTTGGGGTCTGTTTTTCATGCATACGTGTTTATGATTGCTGTATCTTCTTTTTCTCATTTTTAATTTTTTTAAAAGACAGAATCTCAGCCAGGCACGGTGGCTCACACCTGTAATTCCAGCACTTTGGGAGGCCAAGGTGGGCGGATCACAAGATCAAGAGATTGAGACCATCCTGGCTAACACGGTGAAACCTCATCTCTACTAAAAGTACAAAAATTAGCTGGGCATGGTGGCATGCACCTGTAGTCCCAGCTACTCAGGAGGCTGAAGCAGGAGAATTGCTTGAACCTGGGAGGTGGAGGTTTCTGTGAGCCAAGATTGCATCACTGCACTCCAGCCAGGCGACATAATGAGCCTCTGTCTCAAAAAAAAAAAGACAGAGGCTCATTATGTTGTTTACGCTGAACTTAAACTCCTAGGCTCAAGCAATCCTCCTGCCTCAGCATCCCAAGTCACTAGAACTAAAGGCATGTACCATCATGCATGGCTTGTTACATCTTCTTGATGAATTGAAGCTTATATCAATATATTGCCATCCCTTGTATATTATAAAGTCTTTTACTTTATTTGTCTGATATTATTATAGTCAATCCAATTGTCTTTTTGTTGCTATTTGCATGGAATATCTTCTTCCCATCCTTTCACTAACAACCTATCTGTTGCTTTTTATATAAAGTGAATTTCTTGTAGACAATACGATTTGATCATGGTCTTTATAATTTCATACATTCTTCAACGGCATGACTTTTTCTTGGAGTGTTTGATTCATTTACATTTAAAGTAAAAATGAAGGATTTTCTTCCTGCCATTTTGCTATATGTGTTCTGAATGTCTTATACTTTTAGCTCCTTATTTCCTCCACTGCTGATGTTTTTGTGTGTTTACTTGATTTTTAGAGTGAATCCTTTAACTCTCTTCTAATTTTCATTTATGTACGTTGCACTTATATTTTCTTTTTCTTTTTTTGCTTTGTTTTGTTTTGTTTTTGAGACAGAGTCTTGCTGTGCCGTCCAGGCTGGACTGCAGTAGCACAATCTCACCTCCCAGGTTCAAGTGATTCTTGTGCCTCAGCTTCCTGTGTAGCTGGGACTACAGACTTGTGCCACTACACCTAGCTAATTTTTGTATTTTTAGTAGAGGCAGGGTTTCACCATGTTGGCCAGGCTGGTCTTTAACTCCTGACCTCATGTGATCCACTCATCTCACCCTCCCAAAGTGTTAAGATTACAGGTGTGAGCCACCACATTCATATTTACTTTCTTTCTTTTTTTTTTTTTTTTTTTTTTTTTTGAGATGGAGTCTTCTTGCTCTGTTGCCTAGGCTGAAGTGCAGTGGTGTGATCTCAGCTCACTGCAACCTCCGCCTCCTGGGTTCAGATGATTCTCCTGCCTAAGCCTCCCAAGTAACTGGGATTACAGGTATGCACCACCATGCCCAGGTAATTTTTGTATTTTTAGTAGAGACAGGGTTTCACCATGTTGGCCAGGCTGGTCTTGAGCTCCTCACCTCAGGTGATTCACCTACCTCAGCCTCCTAAAGTGTTGGGATTACAGGAGTGAGCCACTGCACCCAGTCAAAACTTTAACAGCCCTCATGAGGATTACATTTACCATTCCAAAGTTATATTAAGATTATTTGAACTCGTACCCACTTAACTTCAATAGCATACAAAAACTCTGCTATACAACTGCACACTTCTGTTGTTATTTTTGTTGCAAAATATATCTTTATATATTATATGCGTAAAACATACACTTATAATTTTTACTGATGTTTCAAAAATCCAGTAAAAAGTAAAAGCTGGAGTTACATACAAAAATACCATAAATGTGGTTTTATATTTTCCAATGTACTTACCTTTACTGAAGATCTTTATTTCTCCACATAACTTGAGTTACTGTCTAGCATCCTTTTATTTTATCCTGAAGAACTCCTTTTAGCATCTCTTTTATGTTTATTTATTTATTTATTTATTTAAGACAGAGTCTCACTCTGTTGCTCAGGCTGGAGTGCAGTGGCACGATCTCAGCTCACCACAACCTCTGGCTCCTAGGTTCAAGCAATTTTCCTGCCTCAGCCTCCCAAGTAGCTGACACTACAGGCATGCACCACTGTACCTGGCTAATTTTTGTATTTTTAGTAGAGACGGGGTTTCACTATGTTGGCCAGGCTGGTCTCAAACTCCTGACCTTGTGATCCACCCGCCTCGACTTCCCAAAGTGCTGGAGTTAAAGGCATGAGCTACCGCACCCAGCAGCATTTCTTGTATGGCAAGTGTAGTGGTAACCTTTCTTGGCATTAGTTTTTCTAGGAATGTCTTAAATTCTCCCTCATTTCTGAACGTTTCTGGTGAGCACAGAATTCTTGATTGATAGTGTTTCTTTTTCAGTTCTTTTTTTTTTTTTTTTTTTTTTTGAGACGGAGTCTCGCTCTGTCACCCAGGCTGGAGTGCAGTGGCCGGATCTCAGCTCACTGCAAGCTCCGCCTCCCGGGTTCACGCCATTCTCCGGCCTCAGCCTCCCAAGTAGCTGGGACTACAAGCGCCCGCCACCTCGCCCGGCTAGTTTTTTTGTATTTAATAGAGACGGGGTTTCACCGTGTTTGCCAGGATGGTCTCGATCTCCTGACCTCGTGATCCGCCCGTCTCGGCCTCCCAAAGTGCTGGGATTACAGACTTGAGCCACCACGCCCAGCCCTCTTTTTCAGTTCTTAAATATGTCATCTCACCAACTATGTCCCTCATGATTTCTGATGATATATTTGTTATTAATAGTACTGAGAATCCCTTTATGTAAGGAATCACTTCTTTCAGCACTCTTTGTCTTTGCCATTTGACATTTTGATGATAATGTGATTCACTGTGGGCCTGAGTTTCTCTCTTTTTAAAAAAAAAAATTTTTTTTTGAGATGAGGTTTTGCTCTTGTTGCCTAGGCTTGAGTGCAAAGGTGCAATCCTGGTTTACTGCAACCTCCGCTTCCCAGGTTCAAGTGATTCTCCTGCCTCGGCCTCCTGAGTAGCTGGGATTACAGGCACCTGCCACCATGCCTGATTGAGTTTCTCTTACTTGGAGTTTGTTGAGCTTCTTGGATTTAAAGATTCATGTCTTTCATCAAATTTGGAAAGTTTTGCTTAATATTTCTTCATATTTTCTTCCCCTTTATTTCTCTCTTATCTTTCTCCACCTTCCATAATGTGTAGTTGATCTGATGCATGGTGTACTACAGGTCCTTTAAGTTCTGTTTGGTCTTCATTCTTTTTCCTTTAGTCCCCTCAGAGTTGATATTTTTCAAAAGTTCTGTCTTCAAATTTGTGGATTCTTTCTTCTGCATGCTCACATCTTCTGTGAAAGAGAAGATGTAACCAGTGACCAAAGAACTAATGTTAGGAGTTTGGCTTTACAAAGAAAATAGCTCCATGTTATCCTATTTAGAATTGGTAGGTATTTTATTTAGAAAGTATTTTGAAAAGAAAATAAAAAAGGATATAATCTAGAAAGCAAAGTGCAGAAAACTTTACAAAGAACACTTACATAAAAACATTTAAGAGGAATTAAAACAGTTCCTTCTCTGAGAATAAATGAAAATGTGAATAAATGGATAGACAATGAAAATGTGGAAAAGCTCATGTAATAGTGCTTTTTATCTTCGGCCATGGACCCTGGTGGACTGAACAAAGGAGGATGAACACAGGAATAAAGACAAAGATAAAAAGATCTGTTTTAAAAGAAGGGGTCAGGCTGGGCACGGTGGCTCAAGCCTGTAATCCCAGCACTTTGGGAGGCCGAGACGGGCGGATCACGAGGTCAGGAGATCGAGACCATCCTGGCTAACCTGGTGAAACCCCGTCTCTACTAAAAAATACAAAAAACTAGCCAGGCGAGGTGGCGGGCGCCTGCAGTCCCAGCTACTCAGGAGGCTGAGGCAGCAGAATGGCATAAACCCGGGAGGCAGAGCCTGCAGTGAGCTGAGATCCGGCCACTGCACTCCAGCCTGGATGACAGAGCGAGACTCCGTCTCAAAAAAAAAAAAAAAAAAAAAAAAAAAAGAAGGGGTCAGGGGGCTCCTTGCTTCCAGTGAACAAGGGCCCTGAGCTTCTAGAACCCTTTGTATCTATTGAGTAAAGGAAATAGAGAGTAGGGGGTGATTGTCAGCCAGCTGCATGATTTAGTGCAGGCCTGCATGTCTGCTTTCTTTTTTTTTTTGAGACAGAGTCTTGCTCTGTCTCCCAGGCTGGAGTTCAGTGGCGCCATCTCGGCTCACTGCAAGCTCTGCTACCGGGGTTCACACCATTCTCCTGCCTCAGCCTCCCGAGTAGCTGGGACTACAGGTGCCCGCCACCACGCCCGGCTAATTTTTTTGTCTTTTTTAGTAGAGACGGGGTTTCACTGTGTTAGCCAGGATGGTCTTGATCTCCTGACCTCGTGATCCACCCACTTCGGCCTCCCAAAGTGCTGGGATTACAGGTGTGAGCCACCGTGCCCGGCCACATGTCTGATTTCTTTGGACAGTAGGCCCCAGATGTTCCAGTAGATAACCTCAAGGAGCATGGTGCCATGGAGTAATTGCCCTTAGCATGCCTTCTGGTGGCAGGCGCAGATGTCTTTGCCCACATCCTGCATTCATGATAAACAGTTTGCTGCTTGATCATATAGCCTCTGGTGGAATGCTGAGTTGGTCACAACCCTCAGGCTTTCAGCTCCCAACATCTCCCCTTTTCTATTTTTGCATTAATTGAATGAATGTAAGGCCAGGTTGGGCAGCTCTCATTTTCTGATTGGCAGTCCATCCAATTTTACAGAGTATGAAAAGCAAACAAGGACAGAACAGCATTATTCCCAGAACAATATATAAGATGTTAATGTGGAACTTTAGATAGGTCCAAGGGTTGAGGCTCTCCAGACCTCACTGGAATTCGGTCCATGCTTCTAAAGAAGGCTGAAATTCTTTTTTTTTTTTTTTTTTTTTTTTTTTTTTTTTGGAGACGGAGTCTCGCTCTGTCACCCAGGCTGGAGTGCAGTGGCCGGATCTCAGCTCACTGCAAGCTCCGCCTCCCGGGTCTACGCCATTCTCCTGCCTCAGCCTCCCGAGTAGCTGGGACTACAGGCGCCCGCCACCTCGCCCGGCTAGTTTTTTGTATTTTTTAGTAGAGACGGGGTTTCACTGTGTTAGCCAGGATGGTCTCGATCTCCTGACCTCGTGATCCGCCCGTCTCGGCCTCCCAAAGTGCTGGGATTACAGGCTTGAGCCACCGCGCCCGGCAGAAGGCTGAAATTCTTGAGTTTGCTTATTTAGATCAAGAATTTTGCTTTGTGGGAGGCTGAGGCAGCAGAATGGCATAAACCCGGGAGGCGGAGCTTGCAGTGAGCTGAGATCCGGCCACGGCACTCCAGCCTGGGCGACAGCGCGAGACTCCGTCTCAAAAAAAAAAAAAAAAAAAAAGAATTTTGCTTTGTAATTCACCAATATCAAAGGTGATATTGGATGTGAAAGCTCCCTGCAAATGGGCTGTCACAAGGTCCCACAGATAGTCACTTTGGTTATATTCTAAGTTGGTTACATAAATATGAGTGTGATTAAAATGACAGCACAATTGCTGTTGCAATTGTAAGCTTCGTACTTGTTCACCTAACCATAGAACCATGGATTTCAACATTGCCACTTCGGTTTGTAACTCAGTGTTAATTTTACTCTGAAATTGCCATGTTTTGTTGGTGGTACGTGTCTAGTTCTCTACGTACTGAACTGTTTGAACAGAACTATGCAAAGCTACAGAGAACATTACTACAGAAGTTATTAGTGTGACCGAGGAAATAATAGCAAAAATTATCATGCCTAAGGCTTTACGGATACAATGAGTAAGCTGAGTTAGAAGAAGTTTCATGACGGGCGGATCACGAGGTCAGGAGATCGAGACCATCCTGGCTAACCCGGTGAAACCCTGTCTCTACTAAAAAATACAAAAAACTAGCTGGGTGAGGTGGCAGGCGCCTGTAGTCCCAGCTACTCGGGAGGCTGAGGCAGGAGAATGGCGTGAACCTGGGGAGGCGGAGCTTGCAGTGAGCTGAGATCCGGCCACTGCACTCCAGCCTGGGCAACAGAGCGAGACTCCGTCTCAAAAAAAAAAAAAAAAAAAAAGACGTTTCATGAAGTGCAAAGCAGGGGTGGCAGCCCAAGGCTCAGATGGATTAACAGGAATCCATACCCCAGGGATGTGACCCAGAATTATCAAAGTAGAGATGTGTTAGCACTGTGCTATGATTAATACAGTGATAGAACTGACAAGATTTACATGTCAACTGGGTATTGTTTACCTGGAGCTGGTCCTTCTTAGCTGCCATAAAGACATAAGGATTAAAAACACAAACCATAAATTTAGTGGTGATATTCTTTACAAATGTAACATCAAAACTGCGTCAAGTAGCAGTACTAGTATCAGAGAGTACCCCTACACAGATACTACCATTTGTAAATAGGACTGCTGCTTTCCATATGGTTTCTTGAATTGGACCTTTCCTACCTAGATGTTGCCACTGAAGAAGAGGCGGGATAAAGCCTGTTCCATGCCAAGCAACCCGGGCAGCAGAATGGGATTGGATCCCAGTGTGTTATAAAGAAGCATTGGCCGGGCACGGTGGCTTAAGCCTGTAAACCCAGCACTTTGGGAGGCCGAGGCAGGTGGATCAAAAGGTCAGGAGATCGAGACCATCCTAGCTAACACGGTGAAACCCCGTCTCTACTAAAAATACAAAAAAATTAGCCAGGTGTGGTGGCAGGCGCCTGTAGTCCCAGCTTCTCGGGAGGCTGAGGCAGGAGAATGGTGTGAACCTGGGAGGCAGAGCTTGCAGTGAGCCGAGATAGTGTCACTGCACTCCAGCCTGGGCGTCAGAGCGAGACTCCATCTCAAAAAACAAAACAAAACAAAACAAAAGAAGCAGCATTGAAAGCCTTCTACCAATGTCAATGAAGTTTGTGCCATGATGTCTGATTTTCATCTTTACTATCTAGTTGACCTTTAGGTCCCCAATCTACAATGTCTCCAGTTAACATAGTTTGTTTTCTAACCACTAGGCCAAGACACTGGGTCCATGGAGGGGGGGTAGGACCTATTGAAGGGAATCCATTCCATATAGTCAACACAATTGGGGTGATTGGGCCAGGAATGGTTGGTTAGCACACCAGTTACATTAATAGAACTAAGACCTAAAAAGCACATGACTTTTCCATGGTAACTCAACTGTGCTTGAGCTTGACTTGTAAGACAGCTACTATGGTTGAACAACATCTTCGTAGTGCTACACCAGGGGAGTCCTTCCAGTGGGACCGTATAATTGATGACATTTGTCTGAGAGTCTATGTCAGGGGGAGTTAGGGGTACTGGAGCCCACACTCCCTGATCATGATAGATTTCAGGAGGAGTGTCACTCCAAAGTACAGGCCGTACTACTGGGGGATTAGGAATATATGCCCAATATGTTTTTGCCTCTGCACAGGGAAAACATACCACACAGGACATTATGGCTAACATGGCCAAGAACATGGAATCAAGGGTTTTTGCCTGGCTCTGATGCTCCAGTAGTTTCTCAGCTTCCTGGTTTTCTTGAGTTGCCCTCAGGTTATGGGGGTTGATGTCATCGTGACTCCAGTTAGCCTTCTCTCTGTCTTTGCACTCAGGCTCAGCTGGCTCATGGCCCACACTGGAAGGACCAGGCCCACGGTTGGCCACCATGGATCCCTGCAGTTTCCCATTCCATGGTCACAACGTACCTTGAGGGCACCCAAACGGTTTTGTCCACCTTCTGGAAAAACACAAGCATACCCTCATCCTCACATCAGTAAATCCACCAGACCTTTCCATTGTCCTTCTGGGGATTTCCATAACACTTTCAGAAGAACTTTCCTCTTTTCCTCTAACACTTGCCAATGTCTTTCTGCTGAAGTCTTACCACCCATACAAGGAGTCAAAAAATTTAAAGTAAATAGGGCTAAACGTAGTTTTGTTTGAGGTAGTAGCTGGTCTCCTATTTCCCCTTTCTGTTTTTTCAACATGTGTTGCAATGTTTGATGTGCCCACTCTATAATTCCTTGTCCTCAAGGGTTGTAAGAAATTCCTGTTTTGTGCATTATAGCCCAAAGCTGTAGGAAATTTTGAAAAGCATGACTAGCATAAGCAGGTTGATTGGCTGAGACCAGTTCGGTCAGCGAGACCCTAACCCAGTGGTGCCAGAGGAACTAAAGGCACACACACAGAAATATAGAGGTGTGGAGTGGGAAATCAGGGGTCTCACAGCCTTCAGAGCTGAGAGCCTCGAACAGAGATTTACCCACGTATTTATTAACAGCAAGCCAGTGATAGGCATTGTTTCTATAGATTATAGATTAACTAAAAGTATTCCTTATGGGAAACAAAGGGATGGGCCGAAATAAAGGGATGGGTCTGGCTAGTTATCTGCAGCAGGAGCATGTCCTTAAGGCACAGATCGCTCATGCTATTGTTTGTGGTTTAAGAATGCCTTTAAGCGGTTTTCTGCCCTGAGTGGGCCAGGTGTTCTTTGCCCTCATTCCAGTAAATGCACAACCTTCCAGCGTGGGTGTCTTGGCCATCACAAACATGTCACAGTGATGCAGAGATTTTGTTTATGGCCAGTTTTGGGGCCAGTTTATGGACAGATTTTGGGGGGCCTATTCCCAACATCCATTGTCAGTTTTTAATTGTTTATGGGCCCCCATATGAGCAAATGACAGACAATGTCATTGTACCTGACCAGCTGTCTCACCTGTTTGGCATGTAGCATGCAACATATGAGAATAAGTGTCTATAGTCACATGAACATAGCTAAGCTTGCCAAAGGCTGCTATATGTGTAACATCCATTTGCCAGATTTGATTTGGAGCCAAGCCTCGTGGATTGCATCCTTCTATGGGTATAACACCTGTGACATGCTGATAAGTGGGACAGGCTTGCACAATAGCTCGAGACTGGCTGTGAGGCAGATGAAACATACGGGTAAGGGCAGAGGTGTTTTGATGCAGTAATGCATGAGAAGCTTGAGCTTGTTCAAATACAGAACCAATCAGTTTATCTGCTTTGTCATTGCCTAAAGATAATGGTCCAGGGAGTTGTGTGTGAGAACAGATATGAGAAATATGAAAAGGAGCAGCATGAGAGTTAACAGCTTGTTGAAGTCTTAGAAACAAGTTAAGCAGTTCTGGCTCTAGTGTATTTTTAATGGTAGCAGTTTCTATGTGACTGGCTACATTAACAACATAAGCTGAATCACAGACAATATTAATAGGAGTTGAAGCTGTAATCTCTAAAACTAGAATGACTCAATTAGTTTTGAGCAATAAGCTGAAACCCCAGAGGTCCTTATTGTTGGAGTATGTTTAGGTCCACAAATAGCTGTGCAGCCTTTGGAAGAGCCATCAGTAAAATAAGTTTGTCCATCTGGAATAGGTTTGTGAAGAGTGATCACAGGAAGAATGAAAGAATGGACTTTATAAAATTGCAAAATTTTGTCTGAGGGGTAATGATTATCTATTGCACCTACAAAATCTGCGAGAGCAGTTTGCCATACGGTCGACATTGCCCATGATGAGGCCTGTTGCTGGGAGTCTAAAGGAACAATAATCTTATCAGGGTCACATCCTGTCAGCATTTTTGACCTATGCCTGCCCATTGTCACAATTTGCATAATTAAGGAAAGATAGACTTGCAAAGTTTTCACTGTTTGATTAGATAAAAATAGCCATTCTATCACTGTTACAGATTTCTCTAATCATTGGCCCAGGAGTCCTGTTGGAGAATGGGGGGTATGAAAAATAAACAAAAGCAAAGGTTTTTGCAGCTGCAGCTGTGAGGCATGTCATTGTTGAAGCATTTGCTCAGTTGTAACTCAACTTCTACCTTTTTTGTAAGCTGCTGCAGGGAATTTAAAGAAGAATCTCCTTGTGGGGTTTGATAAAGATGTGTAAGTTGATAAGTAGCAATACCTAGCATTGGTCACAACCAATTAATGTCCCATAACAATTGTCGAAAATCATTTAAAGTCTGTAACCTGTCTTTATGGAGAATGACTTTCTGAGGTCGTACACTGCTCTCTGTAACAATAGTTCCTAAGTAATGGTATGGGGAAGTTGTTTGCACTTTCTCTGGAGCAATTTTGAGCTTCCATTTAATAAGAGCTCGCTTTACTTCTCTGAATAATTGATGCAATATTTGATCTGTAGAAGCAGCCAAAAGAATATCATCCATGTAATGAATGATATATGCAGTGGGAAACGTATTTCGAGGCTCTTTTAATGCTCTTCGCACAAAATGCTGACATAATGTGGGACTGTTAAGCATGTCTTGGGGTAAAACTTTCCATTGATAATGAGAAACAGGTTCTTTTTTATTAATAGAAGATACAGAGAAGGTGAATCAAGGCTTATCTTTCTCATGTAATGGTATAGTAAAGAAAAAATCTTTAAGATCTATTACTATGGCCGGGCGCGGTGGCTCAAGCCTGTAATCCCAGCACTTTGGGAGGCCGAGACGGGCGGATCACGAGGTCAGGAGATCGCGACCATCCTGGCTAACATGGTGAAACCCTGTCTCTACTAAAAAATACAAAAAAACTAGCCGGGTGAGGTGGCGGGCGCCTGTAGTCCCAGCTACTTGGGAGGCTGAGGCAGGAGAATGGCGTGAACCCGGGAAGCGGAGCTTGCAGTGAGCCGAGATTGTTCCACTGCACTCCAGCCTGGGCGACAGAGCGAGACTCCGTCTCAAAAAAAAAAAAAAAAAAAAAAAAAAAAAAAAAAAAAGATCTATTACTACAAGAGGCCAGTCCCTTGCAATGGCTGCGAGAGATGGCAGACCTTGCTGTAATGCACCCATTGGTTTAATCTGTGCATTAATAGCTCTCAAATCATGTAGGAATCGTCATTTTCCTGACTTCTTTGGAATTACAAATACTGGTGAATTCCAGAAGCTAACTGACTCTTCAATATGTCATGCATTCAATTGCTCTTTTACTAGCTGATAGAGTTGAGCTAGCTTCTCCTGCGATAGGGGCCATTGATCCACTCACACAGGTTTGCCAGTCAGCCACTCCAGCGGCAAAGCAGTGGGTAGAGGAGAAATATCAATGACCCCAATCATAAACCCTGATGTCCCAATCTTTTCCTGTCTTCCAGTTATTGATATCGGGTTAGGGTTTCCTTGTAGGAATTTTTCTAAACCTTTTCCACTCTGATATCCCATGTCTTTCAAATTTTATTTTATTTATTATTTATTTATTTGTTTGTTTGTTTGCTTATTTTGAGACGAAGTCTCACAGTTGGAGTGCAGTGGCGCCATCTCGGCTCACTGCAAGCTCCACTTCCCGGGTTCATGCCATTCTCCTGCCTCAGCCTCCCAAGTAGCTGGGACTACAGGGACCCACCACCACTCCCAGCTAACTTTTTGAATTTTTTAGTGGAGACGGGGTTTCACCGTGTCAGCCAGGATGATCTCGATCTCCTGACCTTGTGATCCACCCGCCTCGGTCTCCCAAAGTGCTGGGATTACAGGCGTGAGCCACCATGCCCAGCTGTCTTTCAACATTTTAAATCCTGGGTTATCAAAGTTTTCATTTGCAAGTCTCATATCCCAAGCTGTAAGTAAGTCTCAACCCCATAAATTCATAGCTATATTTGCAACATAAGGCTGGAAAGCACATGATTGTCCATCCGGACCAAGACAAGGTAAAATCTCAGCACTCTGTTGAATGCTTTGAGCAGCTCCTACCCCCACTAGGGATGTGGAGGTTCATCTGAGGGGCCAAGATTGAGGCCAAGCTTTACTGGATATTACTGACACATCAGCTCCTGTGTTTACAAGCTCATAAATTTTTTTTCCTTTAATTTGCACTACACAGTGGGTCTATTAGAGGCTATGGGTTGTGATAAATAGATTTCTCGTGTAGTTGTGCTCTCAAACCCCTTATTTACTCATTTCTCCTTTTGTGGAGAAGGGTGTAATTTGCAGGGGATAAGCAATAATATATCCCCCTGGGTCAAAAACCCAAAGATCTTGTGACATTAAAACTACTTGAATTTCTCCTTCATAATTGGAGTCAACTACTCTGGGGATTACTTTGATGTCTTGCAAGTTAAGGCAGTGCCTAAAATTAGTCCCATGTGTCCTGCTGGTAAAGGTCCCCAAATGCCAGTGGGAACTTTGGTAGGTTTGTCTCCTCCAACTAGTATAATTCTTTCTCTGGTGGGGAGATCTAATCCTGCGCTACCTGGTGTTCTTGGGGAGAGGGAATCAATATTCGTCCTGGGACCCACTCCCGAAGTGGGGTTGTGGTCTGAACTGGGAATGCCCTCATTGTTTGAGGGGCTCAGGTCCAGTCCCCCTTCTCATTTCCCGACAGGTGGGGTGCCATTCTGATGAAATTCTGAGCGGCATTGATTAGCCCAATTATTTCCTTTGTTACAGCGAGGACAGAGTCCTGGCGTTTTTTCCACTGGCAGGGGCACCACATTGTAAAATCCTTTCTGTTCTGAGATCTGGCAGCATTCCTTTTTAAAACGTCCAGTTTTTCCACAATTATAACATTTTCCCACTTTGGGGTTTGAGCCTTGACTCCTTTTAGATTTGTCAACTACTAAACTAGCCATTGCTTGCACTAACATTGTAGGATGTTGAAATTCAGTCCCTACATCCTGACAAGCTTTAAGGTAATCCCCCAAGCTCTTTGCGGATCTCACAAGAGCCATTGCACATTTGCAATCTGCATTTTCGTTTTCATGGGCTAGAGTTATGGCAAGCATTTCTGTAGCAGAGGCATTGAGGAACCTGATGCCTCACTGCCTCTTGCAGCCACGTGATAAATTGTGCATAAGGTTCCCATGATCCCTGCGTGACAAGTAGAAAAGACTGCACTGGAACTCCCTCTTCAGGAATTGTGCTCCAAGCATGCTTGGCAGCTAAGGCGGACTGGTGGTAAGCAGACTCTGGGAGTGTTAATTGTTGTACCAGATCTGAAAAGGGGTCACTGCCTGTCAGCATTTTCTCTGTAGTGTTTCCTTGACCAGAGGCATGATTCTGCCTAGCCTGGTCTGTGCACATTTCTTGTCAATTTAAACTCCATGTGAGATATGCACTGGTGGATAAGCAAGTGTGAGCCAAATGTTTTATATCAAAGGGTGGGAGGCACATGGCTCCGAACATTGATTCTAACAGCCTTGCAGTAAACAGGCTTTGCACTCCATTATTAAGCACACTAGCTTTTAATTCTTTTTTTTTTTTTTTTTTTTTTTTTTTTTTTTTTTTTTTTTGAGACGGAGTCTCGCTCTGTCGCCCAGGCTGGAGTGCAGTGGCGCGATCTTGGCTCACTGCAAGCTCCGCCTCCCGGGTTCACGCCATTCTCCTGCCTCAGCCTCCCGAGTAGCTGGGACTACAGGCGCCCACAACCGTGCCCGGCTAATTTTTTGTATTTTTAGTAGAGACGGGGTTTCACCGTGGTCTCGATCTCCTGACCTTGTGATCCGCCCGCCTCGGCCTCCCAAAGTGCTGGGATTACAGGCGTGAGCCACCGCGCCCGGCCAATTCTTTTACTAATTTAAACTCTATAGGAGTGCACTCATGTAAAAGATGTTGTGGATCATTCAGATCAGGCCTTACAGTAATAAGAAAAGTGCAAGGTCCTAAAAGTTCCCCAGCCATAGCAGCAGCATGCAAAATTTTTTATACGTGGGTTTCTACTTCTGCTACTGGATGGGGTGGCAGAGGCCAATTCTCCTCTCCTATTTCCTGCTTAGCAAGCAGCCAATTCTCCTCCCCTTTCTCCTGCTCATTATTTTCAATAGGCGCTGTCAGAGGAACAAATGATGTTTTTAATTCTTGAGACTCAGAACCTGACTCCTGTTGTCTGACAGAATAAGAAGACGACAATGGCAGTAGGACTGTGTAAACCAAACCCCAAGCAGAAAAAACAGAAGGGTCTACTTTGAGACCTTTTTGATGAGCCCATTTCAAACCCTCTTCTGCTTTGTCCCAATTTTCCACATTGAGAGTGCCTGCCTGCAGAAACCATGGGTTATGTGTAATAACCTCCTGCAGAAGCCTAGTTAATGTCTGAATTAACTTGAGCTCCAGACTGTTTCAACAGAACTTTAAGCAATTGCACATAATGTTTTTCTTCAACAGACAAATTCTGCCCCATGTTACCCTGATTCAGAAACTTCCCATTCCCAGTACTTCTTTAGAGCACTGACCTTATACTCCCTGCTGGCAGATTTTTTCCAGGGTCCTCATTCATCTTGTTAGTTTCACTTCCTCTGCTCCAGCAGACCTTCTTCATTCATGTCCTTGAAGTCCCTGTTCGTGACACCACTTTGCCACAGACCCTGGTGGACTGAACATATTCGTTTTAAAAGAAGGGGTCAGGGGGCTGCTTGCTTCTAGTGAACAAGGGCCCTGAGCTTCTAGAGCCCTTTGTATTTATTGAGTAAAGGAAATAGGGAGGAGGGGGTGATTGTCGGTCAGCTGTTTGATTTAGTGCAGGCCTACATGACTGCTTTCTTTGAACAGGAGGCTCCAGATGTTCCAGTAGATAACCTCAAGGAGCACAGCACCAGGGAGTGATTGCCCTAGGCATAACTTCGGCTGGCAGGCACAGATGTCAGTTTGCCCACATGCTGCATTTATGATAAACAGTTTGCTGTTTGATCATATAGCCTCCAGTGGAATGCTGAGTTAGTCATGACCCTGAGGCTTTCAGCTTCCAAAAATCTTCACTATTGAGAATTCTTTCATGTAAGGAATTACTTCTTTCAGCACTCTTTGTCTTTGCCATTTGACATTTTGATGATAATGTGACTCACTGTGGGCGTCTCTTGAGTTTCTCTTACTTGGAGTTTGCTGAGCTTCTTGGATTTAAAGATTCATGCCTTTCATCAAATTTGGAAAGTTTTACCTATTATTTCTTCACATTTTAATTCTTCCCCTTTATTTCTCTCTTATCTTTCTCCACTGGCTTCTCACAAGACAGGGTTGTCCCACACAATGACACTTTTCTGCCTGGGGCTCACCTGTGCAGGTGACTTGAAGGATTCCTCTCTTCGCTGACCTCAACTTTTTGTGCTACACCTTGTTAATCATAGTACATTTGCAGAGCTGATACCCTGCTCATGGAACAAGACACAGGATGTGGGAGTGATGAGTAGAAGACAAGAAGTTTGCACAAAAAGAATTCTAACACTTTGGATTTAAAGCATTCTGAATATAGACAAGTCCAATTTTAGAAACAGCAAAATAATAAGAACAGAAATTTTTCACAAGGACTCAAAAGCAAACACCCTCACTCACTACCCCATATAGAACTAATCCTTGAAAACCATGACAGAGAAAATGAAATCCATGCAATGAACAGATTTTTATTTCCTTGGGAAGTCACTAGACTGCCTCACAAGGACAGGGACCATCCATTTTGTGTTCACCACTAACTTGCCATTATTACGGCAAATCTTGGAACACAAGACATGCTTAAGAGCAACTATTTGCTGCATTACAAATGAAGAAGTAATGAGGCCAGCCTGCTCCATCAAGGTTAAGTTTCTAAAGTTCTCCAGCAACATGTCTCTGTACAGGTTTTCCCAAACAAAGTCCAGTAATGCCCACTCCTCCAATGATAAGTCACTGCCATTTACTTGAAGGTTGAGGAGTTCTAAAGCATCACACATATATTCTGGCTCAGGCAATGAACATCTTCAAGAATGTACCAGGATGGATGTCGCAGGAGGATGATGGATGGGCTGGTAGCATTAGGGAAGGAGACTCAAAACAGGAATTCAGACATGTTCTTGAGGCCTCTTATTATCTGCCCCATGACTCACTTCTCTCCTCAGACACTGAACCATCTTCTAGGCTTATGGCTTTAATGGCTTCACTAGCATATAGTTGGTTTTCCACATATAGTTGTTTTTCCGCTATGTTGTAAAAACCTGGTGGCTCATGCCTGTAATCCCAGCACTTTGGGAGGCCAAGGTGGGTGGATCACTGAGGTTGGGAGTTTGAGACCAGCCTGACCAACATGGAGAAACCCCTTCTCTCCTAAAAATAAAAAATTAGCCAGGCATGGTGGCACATGCCTGTAATTCCAGCTACTTGGGAGGCTGAGGCAGTAGAATCACTCAAACATGGGAGGTGGAGGTTGTGGTGAGCCAAGATTGCGCCATTGCACTCCAGCCTAGGTAACAAGAGCGAGACTCCATTCCAAAAAAAAAAAAAAGGAGTAGGGGAGAATGAATATTGAGAAGACAACTAGCTATTATTTGACCTGTGAGGTCAGAGAGAATTTTCTTATAAATAAGAATAAAGAAGCCAGGAGTGGCAGCTCACGCCTATAATCCCAGCACTTTGGGAGGACAAGGCAGGTGGATCACAAGGTCAAGAGATCAAGACCATCCTGGTCAACATGGTGAAACCCCGTCTCTACTAAAAATACAAAAATTAGCTGAGTGTGATGGTGCATGCCTGTAGTAGTAGCTGCAGTCCCAGCTATTCGGGAGGCTGAGTCAGGAGAATCGCTTGAACCCAGGAGGTGGAGGTTGCAGTGAGCAGAGATTGTGCCACTGCACTCCAGCCTGGCGACAGAGCAAGACTCCACCTCAAAAATAAATAAATAAAAAAATATGGCCCGGCGCGGTGGCTCAAGCCTGTAATCCCAGCACTTTGGGAGGCCGAGACGGGCGGATCACGAGGTCAGGAGATCGAGACCATCCTGGCTAACACAGTGAAACCCCGTCTCTACTAAAAATACAAAAACTTAGCCGGGCGAGGTGGCAGGCGCCTGTAGTCCCAGCTACTCGGGAGGCTGAGGCAGGAGAATGGCGTAAACCCGGGAGGCGGAGCTTGCAGTGAGCTGAGATCTGGCCACTGCACTCCAGCCTGGGTGACAGAGCGAGACTCCGTCTCAAAAAAAAAAAAAAAAATAAGGAAGCTGAGCGCGATGGTTCATGCCTGTAATCCCAGCACTTTGGGAGGCCGAGGTGGGTGGATCACCTGAGTTCAGGAGTTCCAGACCTGCCTGTCCAATATGGTGAAACCCCATCTCTACTAAAAATACAAGAAATTAGACAGGCATGGTGGCACGCCCCCGTAATCCCAGCTACTCAGGAAGCTGAGGCAGGAGAATCACTTGAACCTGGGAGGCAGAGGTTGCAGTGAGCTGAGATCGTGCCATTACACTCCAGCCTCTACAACAAGAGTAAAATTCTGTCTCAAAAAATATATAAATAAAAATAAAGGGCCGGGCACGGTGGCTCACGCCTGTAATCCCAGCACTTTGGGAGGCCGAGGTGGGTGGATCACCTGAGGTCGGGAGTTCGAGACCAGCCTGACCAACATGGAGAAACCCCGTCTCTACTAAACATACAAAATTAGCCGGGCGTGGTGGCACATGCCTATAATCCCAGCTACTACGGAGGCTGAGGCAGGAGAATTGCTTGAACCTGCGAGGCAGAGGTTGCGGTGAGCCGAGATCGTGCCATTGCACTCTAGCCTGGGCAACAAGAGTGAAACTCCGTCTCAAAATAATAATAATAATAAAAAAATAAAAAAATAAAGGGCCAGGCGCAGTGGCTCACGCCTGTAATTCCAGAACTTTGGGAGGCCTGGGCGGGCGGATCACGAGATCAGAAGATCAAGACCATCCTGACCAACATGGTGAAACGCCATCTCTACTAAAAGTACAAAAATTAGCCAGGCATGGTGGGGGGCACCTGTAGTCCCAGCTAATCGGGAGGCTGAGGCAGGAGAATCGCTTGAACCCGGGAGGCAGAGGCTGCAGTGAGCCGAGATCCCACCACTGCACTCCAGCCTGGACAACAGAGTGAGCCTCTGTCATAAAATAAAATAAAATAACATAAAATAACATAACATAAAATAAAATAAAATAAAAAAGGCCAGGTGCAGTTGCTCATGCCGGTAATCCCAGCACTTTAGGAGGCCAAAGCAGGAGGCTCTCTTGAGGCCAGTGGTTCTAGACCAGCCTGGGCAACATAGTGAGACCCCCATATCTTTTTTTTTTTTTTTTTTTTTGAGACGGAGTCTCGCTCTGTGGCCCAGGCTGGAGTGCAGTGGTGCGATCTTGGCTCACTGCTAGCTCCACCTCGTGGGTTCACACTATTCTCCTGCCTCAGCCTCCTGAGTAGCTGGGACTACAGGTGCCCGCCACTACACCTGGCTAATTTTTTTGTATTTTTTTTAGTACAGACAGGGTTTCACTGTTAGCCAGATGGTTTCGATCTCCTGATCTTGTGACCCGCCCGCCTCAGCTTCCCAAAGTGCTGGGATTACAGGTGTGAGCCACCGTGCCTGGCCCCCCATCTCTATTTAAAAAAAATTTTTTTTTAAAGAAGAAATGCAACCGTTAAGACTGCATCTATCCCATGAACACAAAGCCTTGTCCCGCCCACTGTGCCGCCTATACACACTCGCTGGCAGCTCACCATGGATGATGACATTGAGGTGCTTGTAGTTGACAATGGCTCCAGCATGTGCAAGGCCAACTTTGCAAGTGACAATGTCCCCTGGGCTGTCTTCCTCTCCATTGTGGAGCATCCGCACACCAGGGCATTATGGTGGGCATAGGTCAGAAGGACTTCTACGTGGGTGAACAGGCCCAGAGCAAAAGATGTATAAAGGCCCACATTTCCTTACGATGGGGTTCCAATCCACTCTAAGCTCTTTCATGTTGTGCAAGATCACCTTCTTTGATTTCATACTACAAGAAACCTCTTCTTTATATTATTTTTTCTCACTTGATGTAAGTTCTTTCACCAGATGAGTTCGGATGCTTTAAGGCATAATAAAATGGTTTTTCACGTGCCTTAGATTCACTGAAATGGTCTGCTGCGTGATTTCTCACGTTTAGCAGACCAAAGACTAAAAGGAGGCCAGGTGTGGTGGTTCACGCCTGTAATCCCAGCACTTCGCAAAGCCGAGGTGGGCGGACCACTTCAGACCAGGAGTTCGAGACCACACTGACCAACATGATGAAACCCCAGGTCTACTAAAAATACAAAAATTAGCCGAGCATGGTGGTACGTGCCTGTGATCCTAGCTACTCCAGAGGCTGAGACAGGAGAATCGCTTGAACCCAGGAGGCAGAGGTTGCAGTGAGCCAAGATCATGCCATTGCACTCAAGCCTGGGCAACAGAGACAGACTGTCTCTCAAACTCAAACACACACACACACACTACACAGACAGAAAACACTTCATTCCTTACATTCATAAGGTTTCTCTCCATTGTAACTCTGAACATGAATATTAAAGACTATGGAATACCTCAAGGTTTTCTCACATTCTTTGCTGCATTATTTTGCTAGAGTTGACAAAAAAAAATGAACCCCACACATTGGATGGCTTAAACAACAGAAATTTATTTGCTTATAATTTTGGAGGCTGGAAGTCCAGGATCGAAGTGTAGATAAGGATGATTTCCTCTATAATGAGCCTTAAAAGAAGCATTTCCTCCAGGAATCTCTCCTTGCCTTGCAGGTAACCATTTCTGGTCACTTCACATAAACATCTGTTCCTGCTACCCTGGTATCTCTTTCACTTCTTGTAAGGAAATCAGTCATATTGAATGAGGGCCCCATTCTAACTGCCTCATTTTAAAATCACCTCTTTAAAAAACCCCATCTCCAAATACCACCACATCTCCAAATACCATCCCTTGAGGTCCTAGGGATGAAAGCCTTAATATGTTAATGGGTGGATGGGACATGGGACATAATCTACAACAGTGGTAACCTAACTTTTTGGCACCAGGGACCAGTTTCGCGGAAGACATTTTTCCCACGGACTAGAGATGGGGATTAACCTGTTCCAGTTCAGATCATCAGGCATTAGATTCTCATAAGGAGTGTGCAACCTAGATCCCCTGCATGTGCAGTTCACAATAGAGTTCATGCTCCTATGAGAATCTAATGTTGCTGCTGATCTGACAGAAAGTGGAGCTCAGGCAGTAATATTTGCTCATCCTACATTCACCTCCTGCTGTGCGGCCTGGATCCTAATAGGCCACAGACCAGTACCAATCCATGGCCCAGGGGTTTGGGGACCCCTGATCTAGGCCATTCCACTTATTATATTCATCAAGTTCTTCTCCAGCATACATTGGTGTATGATTAAAGCTTGTGGAACATAAAAAGGTTTTGCCACACTTCTTGAATTCATAGTTTCTCTCCAGTTTGTGTTCTAAAATGTTTATCAAGGACTGAGTAGCAGGCAAAGGCTTTCCCACATTCCTTACATCAATACGGCTTCTCTCCACTGAGAATCCTGACATATACCTTAAAGCTTGAGGAATAAGTGAGGATTTTCCACATTCCTTATAAACACAGGTTTTCTTCTAGTGGGAGTTTTGTGGTATCTGTCCTAAGGAGTCAATGAAGCCTTTCCCATATTTTCCATATACGTAGGGTTTCCTGCCACTGTGAATTCTTACAAGTTCATTGTGACCTGAGATAATAAAGAAGTGGTTCCAGATTCCCAACTCTCATAGCATTTTTCTACAATGTGACTTTGTTCACATCTTTCAGGTAAATGGGAACAGAGGGCTTTCCCACAATTCTAACATTGATAAGGTTTCTCTCCAGTGTGAGTTCTTTAATGATATGGAAAGGGAATTTTAAGAATTGAAGAATTGGCTGGGTGTGGTGACTCATGCCTGTAATCTCAGCACTTTGGGAGGTCAAACCGGGTGGATCACTGGAGGTCAGGGGTTCGAGACGAGCCTGACTAACATGGAGAATCCCTGCCTCCTCTAAAAATACAAAATTAGCCAGGCGTGGTGGTGCATGACTGCAATCCCAGCTACTTGGAAGGCTGAGGCAGAAGAATCACTTGAATCTGGCGGGGGGGCGGAGGTTGTGGTGAGTTGAGATTGAGCCATTGCACTCCAGCCTGGGCAACAAGAGCAAATCTCCATCTCAAAAAAAAAAAAAATTCAAGAATTTATCATACTACTTACATTCACAGGATTTCTTTACAGTGAGTTCACATACTTGAAATGAATT
This sequence comes from Macaca thibetana thibetana, assembly GCF_024542745.1. NCBI lineage: Eukaryota > Metazoa > Chordata > Mammalia > Primates > Cercopithecidae > Macaca > Macaca thibetana. Next base: position 14,802,621 of record NC_065596.1, on the reverse strand, counting down.
TAAATAACTGTAGGTTTTTCAACATTGCTTTACATTTTTAGGGTTTTTCTCCAGTGAGTTTGTTCTTCTCCAGCATACATTGGTGTATGATTAAAGCTTGTGGAACATAAAAAGGTTTTGCCACACTTCTTGATATTAAAAAGGATATTAAAAAGGAAAGATTATATAAATCTTTTCCAACATTTCTTATGCTGAAAGGGCATCTTTCCGGAGTAAATTCTCACACATTCAATAAGGTTTGAGTAACTAACTAGTGATGGCTTCTCAATATTCCTCACTTTCATGGGGCTCTGTTCACTATGAGTTCATGTTCAAGAAGGGCTGAGCATCAATTATATATATATATATATATATATATATATATATATATATATATATATATATATTTTTTTTTTTTTTTTTTTTTTTTTTTTTGAGACAGAGTCTCGCACTGTCGGCCAGGCTGGAGTACAGTAACGAGGTCTCGGCTCACTGCAAGCTCCACCTCCCGGATTCACGCCATTCTCCTGCCTCAGCCTCCTGAGTAGCTGGGACTACAGGTGCCCACCACCATGCCCAGCTAATTTTTTTGTATTTTTAGTAGAGACAGTGTTTCGCCGTGTTGGCCAGGATGGTCTCGATCTCCTGACCTCGTGATCCACCTGCCTCAGCCTCCCAAAGTGCTGGGATTACAGGTATGAGCCACCATGCCTGGCCTTTTTTTTCTTTTTTCTTTTTTTTTTGAGAGTATCTCACTGTTGCCCAGGCTGGAGTGCAGTGTCACAATCTCGGCTCACTGCAACCTCTACCTCCTGGATTCCAGCGATTCAGTCTGGTCACGAACTCCCAACCTCAGGTGATTCACCTGCCTTGGCCTCCCAAAATGCATAAGCCACCGCACCCAGAATTTTAGTCAGAGCTTCAGTGACCTACAGGAAGGGAAATATCCAACTCCAGCCAACTCTATACATCCTGACCCAACTAAAGGGTGGGAAAAATTATGAAGTTCACAGTGCAGAGGCACAGACTCACTAAAAGAGTGACATCTAATCCCTGGACAATAGAACACTGCCCCTCTCCCCACAGCTTACCACCATTACTAGAGGCCTGCTTACAGCAGTTCCTCTTATCCAGTATGCCATGTCCAGCTAAGGAAAAATTACAAGCATACTAAAAGGCAAAAGTTAGTTTAAAGAGAAAGAGTAAGAACCAGAACCAGACAGAGCAGGATTGCTGAAATTATCAGACTGGGAATTTAAAACAATTATGATTGATATGCCCTGGGTTCTACTGGATAAAGCAGACAGCATCCAAGAACAGACAGACAGTGTAAATACAAAGAACGGAAATTCTAAGAACCACAAAGAATTGCAAGAGATTGAAGACAGCAACAGAAATGAAGAATGTCTTTGGTAGGCTTATTATTGGCCAGAAAACAACTAAAGAGCTTGAGAATATATCAGTAGAAACATCCACAACTGAAAAGCAAAGAGAAGAATAAAAAAACAAGATATAAGAACTGTGGAATACCTAGAAAAGTTGTATCCTACATATAAAGGAAATATCAGATGGAAAGAACAAAAAGGGAAAGAAACATTGGAAACAATAATGACAGAATTTCTCAAAATTAACTGACGCCAAAACACAAATCCAGGAGGCTAAGCAAACACCAAGCAGGACAAGCACCAAAAACCTATACCTAGGCATATCATTTAAAAATAACAGAATATCAAAGATAACAAAAATGTTCATAGAAGCCTGAGGGGGAAAATGCTTTAAGTTTTGAGGATCAAGTATAAGAATTACATCCAACTTTGAGCATAGAAGTGAAGTAAAATAAAAATGTTTATTTTTCTAATTCTTAATTGATCTAACAGGTAACTTCTGAAAAACAGCTACAATGTATTAGATTACATATGCTAATTTTGTGTGTGTGTATATGCATATAAGTGAAATACAGTAATGAAGGAAGGTCTGAGGGAGGATTTAGGATTATTTTGATAGTATAAGGTACTAACACTACTCAAGAAACAGTACAGTATTATGAGAATTCAGGTAAATATTATGGCATGTGAAATATTTAAAGGATATACCACATTCCTTACCTTCCCAGGGTTTTGAGGTAATTTTAGATGTGTAAAAAAAAATTTCTGTGGAATTAATGTAAGGCTTCCTACATGCATTACAGGTAGAAGGCTTCTCTCCAGTTTGACTTCTTACACCTTCTAGAAGGTAGAAAACATTAACGTAAGCTTTTCCACAATCCTAATGGGGTTTCGGTCCACTCCAAGTTCCAATATGGTGTATTGGGTCACATTCCTTACTTTCACAGTAAAAGAAACTTTCTTTCCTTTTTTCCCCTCTATTTTCATACGGTCTATATCCAGACAACTTGCATGTGAATATTAAAATACAAATACAGTGAACATTCACAGGCTTTTCATGCACCTTACATTCATACAATTTCTCTCCTACGTAATTCCTCCGGTATGTAGAAAGGACTGAAGACTCAATGAAGGCTTTCCCATGTCTTACATTCATATAGTTTCTCTCCAGCATGGCTTTGCATGTGAATATTAAGGCTTTTGGACAATCTATAAACGTTTTTGCTTATTGCTTACTGTATTCACTTGCTAGAGCCGCCACAACAAACCACCACAGACTGGGTGGCTCGCACAAGAGAAGTTTATTTGCTCAAAGTTCTGGAAGCCCAAGATGAAGGTGCCAGCAGGGTTGGTGGTCTTGATAGAAGGATCTGTCCTGGCCCTCTGGCTTGCAGATGGCTATCATCTGATGACTTCACATCATCTTCTCTATTTGTCATCCCAGTTGTGTCTTTCTCTTCATATAGGGACACCAGTCATACTGGATTAGGGATGTACCCTAACAGACTCAATTTAATCAAATAATTTTTTTGTTTTTTTTTTGAGACGGAGTCTCATCGCCCAGACTGGAGTGCAGTGGCACGATCTCTGCTCACTGCAACCTCTGCTTCCTGGGTTCAAGCGATTCTCTTGCCTCAGCCTCCCAAGTAGCTGGGATTACAGGCACCCACCACCATGCCTGGCTAAATTTTTTGTATTTTTAGTAGAGCCAGGGTTTCGCCAGGTTGGCCTCAAACTCCTGACCTCAAGTGATCCGCCTACCTCAGCCTCCCAAAGTGCTGGCATCACAGGAATTAAATAATTTTCGTAGACTTTCTTCTCTCCAGAGTGAGTTCATTCATGTCTTTGAAGTGAACTGAAACAAATGAGAGCTTTCCCACATGTATTACATGGACAGAGTTTCTCACTAGTGAATTTGTTCATGTCTTCGAAGTGAACGGGGATGACTATAAGCTTTCCCGCACTGCTGACATTTATAGGGTTTCTCTTCTGTGTGAGTTTTTTCATGAATTCTAAAAGAACTGGAACACGTGAAGGCTTTCCCACACTCCTTACATTCATAGGGCTTCTCTCCAGTGTGAGTCCTTCCATGTATTTGAAATGAACTGGAATGGCTGAAGGCCTTTCCACACTGTTTACACTCGTAGGGTTTTTCTCCAGTGTGGATTCTCATGTGAATTTTAAGGTGGGTGGAATAGTTAAAAGCCTTCCCACATTCCTTACAGGTGTATGGTTTCTGGGCACTGTGCGTTCGCATGTGATTATTAAGACATGAGGGATATCCAAATACCTTCCCGCATATCTTACACTCACAGGCCTTCTCTTCAGTGTGAGTTCTCAAATGTCCACTAAGATTTGAGGAAACTGCAAAGGCTTTCCCACATTCAACACATACAAAAGGTTTCTCTCCAGTGTGAGTTCTTATATGTTGAATAAGGCGTGAGGATGTAAGGAAGGATTTCCCACATTCCTTACATTCGTAGGGCTTGTCTCCACTGTGAGATCGTACATGCATACTAAGGCCCGAGTACTGAGTGAAGGCTTTCCCACATTCCTTACATACATAGGGTTTCTCTCCAGTGTGAGTTCTTCCATGTATCTGAAATGAATTGGAATAATTGAAGGCTTTCCCACATTCCTTACATTCATATGGTTTCTCCCCAGTGTGGGTTCGCATGTGAATACTGAGGTAGGCTGGGTATCTATAGCCTTTTCCACATTCCTTACATTTGTAGGGCTTTTTTGCATTGAGGGTTTCTATAAGCACAGAAAGGCTTGTGGAGTCAATAAAACCTGGCCCATAATCCCTCCATTCATAGAGTTTTTCTCCATTGTGAGTTCTCATATGTGCCTGAAGGTATGAATCGTTAATGAAGGATTTTCCACAGTGACTACATCCAAATGACTTTTCTTGTGTGCTAGTTCTCTGGTATACAATATTTGGTGTCAGGCTGAAGATTTTTTCACTCTGATTAAACTTCTCACCAGTAGAGGTTTTCTCATGCAGAGTAAGGAAATCTTTTCCATACTGATTACAGTCATGAGTGCTCCCTGTACTTTGAGTTCTCATGTGCATCTTAAGGCAAGAGTGTTCACTGAAGACTTCTCCACATTGCTCACAGTCACAGAGTTCCCCTCCATTGTGTTTTCCTTCCTGTTGAAGGGATGATGATGATTTAAGGATTTTTCTCAAACATATTAACAGACGTACCCATCTGAACCTACAAACATTATAATGTTGATTATAATTGATGCCATTTTTATTACTCACATTCAGGTCCTGCCCTGTAGATTTATTTTAAGTGGTACAACTTAACTCTTATTCTAGAATGTTGTGCCATCTACTTTAATCTTGGCTAGGTGTGGTGGCTCACGCCTGTAAATCCCAGCACGCTGGGAGCCCAAGTCGGGGCAGATCACCTGAGGTCAGGAGTTCAAGACCAGTTTGGCCAACATGGTGAAACCCTGTCTCTACTAAAAATACAAAAATTTATTTTTGGGCTTAGTGGCACATGCCTGTAATCCCAGCTACTTGGGAGGCTGAGCACAAGAATCGCTTGAACCTGGGAGGCAGAGGTTGCAGTGAGCCGAGATCGTGCCACTGCACTCCAGCCTGGGCAACAAAGTGAGACGCCATCTCAAGATAATAATAATAATAATGAAAACATATTTCTGTAGAATTCCAAGAAATTGTTTTTGAAATTCAGTGTCTAGATGGGTGCAGTAGCTCACATTTGTAATCTCAGCATTTTGGGAGGCAAAGGTGGGTGGATCATTTGAATCCAGGAGTTAGAGATCAGCCTGGGCAACATGGCGAAACTCCATCTCTACAAAAAATATCAAAAAATTAGCTGGGTTGGGCGTGGTGGCTCACACCTGTAATCCTAGCACTTTGGGAGGCCAAGGCGGGTGGATCACAAGGTCAGGAGATCGAGACCATTCTGGCTAACATGGCAAAACCCCATCTCCACTAAAAATACAAAAAAATTAACCAGGCGTGGTGGTGGGCGCCTGTAGTCCCAGCTACTCAGGAGGCTGAGGCAGGAGAATGGCATGAACTCAGGAAGCGAGTTTGCAGTGAGCCGAGATCGTGCCACTGCACTCCAACCTGGGTGACAGAGCAAGACTCCATCTCAAAAAAAAAAAAAAAAAATTAGCTGGGCATGGTAGTGCATTCCTGTAGTCCCAACCACGTAGGAGGCTGAGGTGGGAGGATCACTTGAGCCAAGAGGTCAAGGCTTCAGTGAGCCATGTTTGTGCCACTGCACTCCAGCCTGGGTGACACAGCAAGACCTCGTCTCGACAAAAAAAAACAAAAACAATTCATAGCCTAAGCCAGATGTGGTGGCTCATGCCTGTAATTCCAGCGCTTCTGTAAACTGAGGCGGAGGATCACTTGAGCACAGGAGTTCGAGACTAGCCTGGGCAACACAGCGAGACCCTGTCTCCACAAAAATTTTAAAGAATTAGCTGGGTGTGGTGGTACATGCCTGTAGTCCCAGCTACTAAGGGAGGCTGAGGTAGGAGGATCGCTTGAGCCCAGGAGGTCAAGACATGATTGCACCACTGCACTCCAGGCTGGGTGACAGAGCAATACTTCGTTTCAAAGAAACACCAAAACAAAACTCAATGCCTAGTTACATATGTGGGAATGTGTAAAAGCTCTGAAGAAACAAGTTTCACAATACATTTGGAGCATCCCCAGATTCTTTGCTTCCTCTTGTGTGTATGCAACTTCTCTCAAATATCTCTTATTTTTGCTGACTTCCCATAATAGAATTCCTGATTTTCTCTGAGGGTGGAAGATAAAAAATATCCCTTGCAAATCTTACCAATTGCATCCCAATGGATGTCTGACCCGTCAAAGAGTCCTGCTGAAGTGTAGACCATTGGGTTTCAAGTTGCATTTCCCATCCTGAAATAAAACAGACAAAGAAAAGGACTCAGGCTAGGCGCTGTGGCTCACGCCTGTAATCCCAGCACTTTGGGAGGCTAAGGCAGGTGGATCACTTGAGGTCAGGAGTTTGAGACCAGCCTGGCCAACATGGCGAAACCCTATCTCTACTAAAAATACAGAAGTTAGCTGGGCGTGGTGGTGAGCACCTGTAATCCCAGCTACTCACGGGGCTGAGGCTGAAGAATCTCTTGAATCTGGGAGGCAGAGGTTGCAAGGAGCTGAGATCACACCACTGCATTCCAGCCTTGGCAACGAGTGAACCACAACAAGAACAAATGAAAGGATTTGCAGAATGAAATGGAAAGAGTTGAAAACAATATGACTTGTTTCTATTTGTTTCAAATTAAACATGGCAAGAAAAAGCAGAAAGACATTTGGGGATCTGGGCTACATTAAAAATTTGGTTTTGATGTAAACGATCCAAAGGGGGTAAAACTGGCCAAGACAAGGACATGTGGTAAAACTTTTCAATCATTTATTCCAAATTGATGCTATGAAAATTAAAACTGATAGTGAATAGAGAGTATCAGGAAATAAAAGTAGGAAATTTCTGAAAAAAGAGCGTATATCTAAACAAAGAAGTGTTCTAAGACCCCAGGTGGATGCCTGAATCATGGCTAGTTCTGAACCCTGTACATACTGTGATTCTTCGATCTGGTAACTGAGATGACCACTACGTGACTGACAGGTGGTGTACACAGCACAGATATATTGGACAAATGGATGATTCACATCCCAGGCAGGATGACATAAGATTTCATCATGCTACTGAGAACGATGAGAAATTTAAAACTTATGAATTGTTTTATTTCTAGAATTTTTTTTTTTTTTTTTTTTTGCAGAGTGGGGGTCAGTGGCGGGGGTCTCACTCTGTCACCCAGGCTGGAGTACAGTGGTGCAATCACATCTCACCACAGCCTTGACCTCCCAGTCTCAATCAATCCTCACAGCTCAGTCTCCTGAGTTGCTGGGACAGCAGGTGCATCCCACCACCTCCAGCTAATTTTTGTATTTTTTGTGGAAACAAGGGTCTCGGTATGTTGCCCAGGCTGGTCTTGAACTCCTGTGCTCAATGATTTCACCCACCTAGGCCTCCCAATGTGTGGGGATTATAGGTGTGGGGCACCATGCCTAGCCAAGTTTTCCATTTAATATTTTTGGAGCATGGTTGAATGCAGATAACTGAAACTGTGAAAAGTGAAATCACAGACAAGGGGGGACTGTTCTGTAAGTAAAAGCGTGTGGGAAGTTAAATATTTCCTAACTTTATCTAAACCTGCATGGAGAAAGTACATGTTAAAAAGTTTCCTAATTATGCTTCCAAACGGACTGAACTTCTCATCAACCAGAGTTGTTCTTCATGAACACTCACCTTGGAGAACTCCTCCCCGAACTGTCCTTGACTCTTCTTGTTCCAACCAAGAGATCAGACTGGGTTTGATGATCTGACCTCCTGAGCACAGAGAAATACATTAATGGAAGAGGCTCATACAAGAGATTACAAACCTTTCTATGATTCAGGAACTACAGACCTAATGACAGTGGTGAAGCTATTTCAAAAGGGCTAAAAATGCAAATAACAACTCTGACTGTGCCCCAAACAGTCTGGTTACTTCTGTCCCCTAAAACCGAAATCCAGGCTTATGTACACATTTAAAAAGCACTAAGACTTTTGATCAAACACAAAATAATGGCCAGGTGTGGTGGCTCATGCCTGTAATTCCAGCACTTTGGGAGACTGAGGCAGGAGGATCACTTGAGGTCAGGAGTTCGAGACCAGCCTGGCCAACATGATGAAACCCCATCTCTTCTAAAAATACAAAAAAAAAAAAAAAATTAGCCAGGTGTGGTGGCGCATGCCGGTAATCCCAGCTATTCCCAGCTGTTCGGGAGGCTGAGGCACAAAAATTGCTTAAACCTAGGAAGCAGAGGTTGCAGTGAGCCGAGATCATGTCAATGCACTCCAGCCTGCATGACAGAGTAACTGTCTCAAAACAACAAGAACGACAACAACAACAAATACGAAATAACGAAGTATAACAGAGATCTTCGTTCTTCTGGGGAAACAACTACCCCAGCGTTTTCGAAAACATTATTATGTATCAGAGTCATCCAGAGAACTTTTCTTTTTTTTTTTTTGAGATGGAGTCTCGCTCTGTTCCCAGGCTGGAGTGCAGTGGCTGGATCTCGGCTCACTGCAAGCTCCGCCTCCCGGGTTTACACCATTCTCCTGCCTCAGCCTCCTGAGTAGCTGGGACTACAGGCGCCCGCCACCTCGCCTGGCTAGTTTTTTTGTATTTTTTAGTAGAGACGGGGTTTCACTGTGTTAGCCAGGATGGTCTCGATCTCCTGACCTCGTGATCCGCCCATCTCGGCCTCCCAAAGTCCTGGGATTAAGAGAACTTTTCAAACACAGATGATTGGACTCCAACTTCAGGTTTCTGGGTGCAGAAGGAAAATGTACATTTCTAACAGGCAGATGGTGTTGCTATTAATCTTGGACCACATTTTGAGAATGGTCACAGTAGATTAAAATCTATTTAGGACAGGGACTATGTCTCTATTATTTCTCTTTGTATTCGGAGTTGACATTGCCAATGCTGCAAAACAGTAAGTACATATCAGTTCCATAGGAGGCTGCAAGGGATGAGGCCAGTCTTACCCACTGTGGCCAGGTTCTTGTAGTTCTCCAGCATCACGTCACTGTAGAGGCTTCTCTGAGTTGGGTCCAGTAAAGTCCACTCCTCCTGGGTAAAGTCCACAGCCACATCGTCGAAGGTCACTGAATCCTAAAGCATCACACACAACGCTGGTTGGAGCCAAGTAACAAGTCCATCAGCATTTAATTGGAGAATGAGGAAGGGGGACCCAATGCCTACGCAGGATTCCAAGGGCTGCAATGACCAGCCCCAGGGTTTAGGGTCCTAGAAACTCCTCACTCCCTAAACATACTCACTATCATCTCCTCCACTCATAGCTCATTAATGGCACGCCTTGAATATGAATTTATCTCAGCACAGCCAGACTAGGAAGATCTCTCTCTTTTTTTTTTTTTTTTTTTCCTGAAATGGAGTCTCACTCTGTCACCCAGGCTGGAGTACAGTGGTGCGATCTCAGCTCACTGCAACCTCCGCCTCCTGGGTTCAAGTAATTCTCCTGCCTCAGCCTCCCAAGTAGCCGAAATTACAGGCACGTGCCACCATTTCCGGCTAATTTTTTGTATTTTTAGTAGACATGGGGTTCCACCATACTGGCTAGGCTGGTCTCGAACTCCTGACCTCATGATCTGCCCCCTTTGGCCTCCCAAAGTGCTGGGATTACAGGCATGAGCCACCGTGCCTGGCCGAGATCTCATCTTATTTCCATCTATTTGAGCACATTGCTCAGCACATTCCAGACATCTGATCAATGCTGATAAACAACTTGAGGAAAGGACACTTTATTTTTTTTTATTTTTTTGAGACAGAGTCTCGCTCTGTTGTCCAGGCTAGAGTGCAGTGCTACAATCACAGCTCACTGCAGCCTCAACTTCCAGGGCTCAAGTGATCCTCCCACTTCAGCCACCCAAGTAGCTGGGAGTCCAGTCATGCACCACTTTGCCCAGCTAATTTTTAAATTTTTTGTAGAGACAGGGTCTCACTATGTTGCTCAGGCTGGTCTTGAACTCCTGTACTCAAGCAATCTGACCGCCTCAGACTCCTAAAGTACTGGGATTATGGGTGTAAGCCACCATGACCAGCCTGGGATGATTTCCAAGTTAACACCTTCCTATATGGGAGGCCCCATTCTTTGGGTAAATTCAAATGGGGATTCAGTCCTTGAATGACTCTTTATTTGCTTTAAGAAGCGTGGAGACGCCGGGCGTGGTGGCTCACTCCTGTAATCCCAGCACTTTGGGAGGCTGAGGCAGGCGGATCACGAGGTCAAGAGATCGAGACCATGGTGAAACCCCGTCTCTACTAAAAATACAAAAAATTAGCCGGGTGCCGTGGTGGGCGCCTGTAGTCCCAGCTACTTGGGAGGCTGAGGCCAGAGAATGGCGTGAACCCGGGAGGCGGAGCTTGCAGTGAGCCGAGATAGCGCCACTGCACTCCAGCCTGGGCAAAAGAGCAAGACTCCGTCTCAAAAAAAAAAAAAAACAAAGAAGCCCGGAGACAAGTCTGTCTAGAGGGAAATGTGTCTACCTGGTGGATGCAAGTATGTCACTGCGTATAAGGACACAGCTGCTTTTTACCTGATAACAACCTGTTAGGCAGTCAGACGCTATCCTTCCTGCTGGTGTCTTTTCTTCATGAAGGCAAACTGGGTCCCCAGAAAGATAATGTCCTGTAAGAAAACGAAAGGCATGAGAACCCCGAGCAGACCATAATCCCCACATCCACCTACCTAGAGGTCATTACCTCCTAGTATGAAATTCCCATATATTCCTGCAAAATCAGGAAAACACACATGAGGCCAGTTGCAGTGGCTCACATCTGTAATCCTAGTGCTCTGGGAGGTTGAGGTGGGAGGACTGCTTGAGGCGAGGAGTTTGAAATCAGCCTGGGCAACACAGTGAGACTCTGTATCTACAAAAACATTTTACAACGAGCCCGGCGTGGTAATGCACACCTGCAGTCTCACCTCCCTGGGGAGGCTGAGGCAGGAAGATTGCTAAGCCTAGGAGTTCAAGACCACCCTGGGCAACATAGTGAACATAGACCCCCTCATCTCTACAAAAATAATTTTTTAATCAGTCAGGCACGGTGGCATGTGCCTGTAGTCCCAGATACTTGGGAGGCGGAGGTGGAAGGATTGCTTGAGCCCAGGAGTTTGAGGCTGTGGTGAACTATGAACATACCACTGCACTCCAGCCTGGGCAAAAGAGTGAGACTTTGTATCAGAAAAAAGAAAGAAAGAAAGAAAACACAAACATACAACCTACTGCCATACAATGCCGGAGCAGTCCTAAAGGTGACGATGAGCCGTGCTGCCCGTCAGGAAAAGTACAACGGTGTCATTTCACCCATAAGAAAACATACACCCAGAGCATGTGACTCTAGCATGCTGATTAAAATTCATGCAGGAGATTATGCAGTACTCTTTCCAAAACTCATAGCCAGGCAAGGGCTAACTCACAAAAGAGCACGTTCCGGCCCCGCTCAGCACCTCCCAAACGAATTAGCAACATGACCAGCAGCCCAAACCACTAGCCCCTATATTGTGCAGAGAGAACCTAGGGCAGGATATCCAAAAAAGAGCAACAGGGCTTACCATGGGACAAATCAACAGCTGCCATCCTGTGAGATGAGAATGTGCCAGAACCCTCCTTTCATTGATGCCAACATCACTTCAGGACACCTCATTAATCTAAATGGACAGTGGCAATCTCCATTCCTCTTTAAACAGGGTTACTGGGATTCCTGTTGGTATTAATCAATAATCAACAAGCAATACTTCATCATCAGTCATCAAAACATATACATTGGCTGGGGCAGTAGCTCATGCCTGTAATCCCAGCATTTTGGGAGGCTAGGGTGGGAGGATTGCTTCAGCCCAGAAGTTTGAGACCAGCCTCGACAACATAGCAAGACCCTATCTCTAAAGAAATAAAAATAAAAATAAGTAAAAAAAAAAAAAAAAAAAAAAAAAAAAAAACATTGAAGCAGTAAACCAGAACCTGAATGCAAGTACAAGTTTTGCACACACACATTAAAAAAAAAAAAAAAAAAAGGCCGGGCGCGGTGGCTCAAGCCTGTAATCCCAAGCACTTTGGGAGGCCGAGACGGGCGGATCACGAGGTCAGGAGATCGAGACCATCCTGGTTAACACGGTGAAACCCCGTCTCTACTAAAAAAAAAATACAAAAAACTAGCCGGGCAAGGTGGCGGGCGCCTGTAGTCCCAGCTACTCAGGAGGCTGAGGCAGGAGAATGGTGTGAACCCGGGAGGCGGAGCTTGCAGTGAGCTGAGATCCGGCCACTGCACTCCAGCCTGGGCGACAGAGCGAGACTCCGTCTCAAAAAAAAAAAAAAAAAAAAAAAAAAAAAAAAAAAACCTCACAATACACTTTTAAGTATTGGGTAGCCTCAACAGGGCCTTGATTGGAAACACTCAAATCAAACAAACCTGCACTCCCAGGTCATACTGTCAGAGAGGCAAGGCCAAACCGCTCTGTGCCTAACACTGGTCTGTTATATGGGTCTTCAAAGAGAAGACCTTTTCACAGTATTTATCTGGTTAATTTTTTTCCACCGAAGTTTGGTTTTACGTGGCCAGGCAGGGTGGCTCACACCTGTAACCCCAGCACTTTGGGAGGCCGAGGCCAGCGGATCATGAGGTCAGGAGTTCAAGACCAGCCTGACCAACACAGTAGAAACCCCGTCTCTACTAAAAATACAAAAATTAGCCAGGCATGGTGGCGTGCACCTGTAATCCCAGCTACTTAGGAGGCTGAGGCAGGAGAATCGCTCAAACCTGGGAAGTGGAAGTTGCGGTAAGCCGAGATCGCGCCACTGCACTCCAGCCTAGGTGGGTGACAGAGCAAGACTCCATCTCAAAAAAAAAAAAAAAAAAAAATTAATGACAATCATTAAACATGAAACAGTGGCTCAAACAATGACCTACAGAATGAGAGTCAAATAATGATAAACAGTGAACGTTCCACAGTTAATTATCCATGAACCAAATTCACAAAAACTCTATAGGCCTCATTCTACCAATAAGACTAAAACCCTAAAGTCACAAAAACCACAGTTCTGGACTCCCGGTATGGATCACACCTACTCCCAGGGGTCTCAAACTGGGGGTCCTAGGGCTGACTAAGCCCACAAATATTCAGTTTGGTGGCATCTGTATAGAATATTTTACTTTCTTTCTTTTTTTTTTTTTTGGAGAGATGGAGTCTTGCTGTGTTGCCCAGGCTGATCTTAAACTCCTGGGCTCAAGAGATCTTCCTGCCTCAGCCTCTCAAAGTGCTGGGATCACAGGTGTGAGCCACTGTACCCAGCCAACTTTTTTTTTTTCATTGATATATAATCAATGTAGCTTAAAATACACACATCCTTTGTTTTTTTTGTTTGTTTTTTTGAAACAGTCTCACTCTGTCACCCCAGGCTGGAGTGCAGTGGCATGATCTCGGCTCACTGCAACCTCCGCCTCCTGGGTTCAAGTGATTCTCCTGCCTTAAGCCTCCCAAGTAGCTGGGATTACAAGACCCCACCACCACACCCAGCTAATTTTTTTTTTTTTTTTTTTTTTGGATTTTTAGTAGAGACGGGATTTCACCATCTTGGCCAGCCTGGTTTTGAATTCCTTAATCCAACCACCCAGTTAACTGTAAATTTGATGATTGTGACACTAAAATAATAAAGCCTTCATCCTTTCCTTCTGGAGGTCTCATTGTGAAGCTCTCTTGGGATGCACGGGCCTAGGAACTCCATTCGAAGAGAATAAGTTATTATTTTTAGTATTCTTTAGCACAAAGACTTGGCGGTCTACAAACGTTAGTATTCACATACACAAATATGCACACCCTATAAACCTAGTATCTTTATCTTTCGCCATGAAAGTAATAGTCAAAAATAAAATACAACGCACAAAGACGAAACCAAACTTACAGATGAAATATTCGTTTGTATAAGAAAAGACAGAAAAGGCCCCCTAGAACCAACTTTCACCCAGTGCTTACCGAACTCAGAAATCGCCAGGTCCCTGAACCGGAAGGACCCTGGGGACGGAGCCAACGTGGATGCAAAAGGCGGAAATTATTTTCCCGCTGGAAAAAAAATTCACAAACGCTGCTTTGGAGGCCTTTGGAGAGGGGAGCACAGATGAAAACACCCTGCGGACACCGCAACTAGACGCCCGACTCCTCCCGGGGAGCGACGGTCCGAGCGGACGCCAGCGGCCCCTACGGACGCGAGAGGAGTGGGCCGGGCCTCTCTAAGGTCCGGGCCAAACCGGTCCTTTACCCCTAAACCACTTCATCTCCGCGGAACTCACCAACGACAGAGAGGCCCTAACTCTGAAAGGCAAAAAGACTCTCAGGCGCTCACAGCTGACGTCACAGAAAGAAGGGCGCCCCGCTGACGTCATTTCAGCTCTCCGCCACGGGCAGGGCGGGGTTTTGGTACTAGAGTTTCTGCCACGTAAGACCTCCTCGAGGCAGAAAAATTCTAGTTTTCTCTTGCTTGGCTGCGGAGGACGTTAGGGTGGGCTCAGCGCGGGGGCTGCAGGCAGAAGTGGGCCCAGAGGACAAGGTCGAGGTTAGAGCCAGGCCTGTGGGCCGGGCTACGGGCAAGCGGCGGGGCCCACTCTCGGGGGCGGCGAGGAAGGTGGGGCCAGGCCCAGAGGAAAAGGTTGAAGTCACAGCCAGGCCTGCCGGCGAGGCCACAGCGGGGCGGGCCGTAGGGGAAGGAGCCGATGTGTTATGCATCTAGAAAATACATAAGTACGTATTTTGCTGTGTTACTATTTCAACATTTGATGTAAAACACCTTTTTTTTTTTTTTTTTTTTTTTTTTTGAGACGGAGTCTCGCTCTGTCACCCAGGCTGGAGTGCAGTGGCCGGATCTCAGCTCACTGCAAGCTCCGCCTCCCGGGTTCACGCCATTCTCCTGCCTCAGCCTCCCGAGTAGCTGGGACTACAGGCGCCTGCCACCTCGCCCGGCTAAGTTTTTGTATTTTTAGTAGAGACGGGGTTTCACTGTGTTAGCCAGGATGGTCTCGATCTCCTGACCTCGTGATCCGCCCATCTCGGCCTCCCAAAGTGCTGGGATTACAGGCTTGAGCCACCGCGCCCGGCCTGTAAAACACATTTTCTATGCAGCCAAAAGAATTGATTTTAAAAATAATTTCTGGGTTTTTTGCCTTGCTTTAAAACGTCTTTGCTTTCCTTCTTTTTTTTTTTTTTTTTTTTTGAGACAAAGTCTCACTTTGTCACCAAGGCTGGAGTTCAGTGGTGCCATTTCAGCTCACTGCAACCTCTGCCTCTCAGGTTCAAGCGATTCTCCTGCCTCAGCCTCCCAAGTAGCTGGGATTGCAGGCACGTCTCACCACCACACCCTGCTAATTTTTGTATTTTTAGTAGAGACAGGGTTTTGCCATGCTGGCCAGGTTGGTCTTGAGCTCCTTGTCAGGCTTCTGGGCACAAGCTAAGCCATCATAACCCCTGTGACCTGCACTTATACATCCAGATGGCCAGGAGCAACTGAAGAACCATAAAAGAAGTGAAACAGTCAGTTCCTGCCTTAACTGATGATGTTCCACCATTGTGATTTGTTCCTGCCCCACCCCAACTGATCTCTTGACCTTGTGACATTCTTCTCCTGGGCAATGAGTCTCAGGAGTTCCCCACCCAGCACCTTGTGACCCCCGCCCCTGCCTGCAAAAAATAACCACCTTTGACTGTAACTTTCCCTTACCTACCTAAATCCTGTAAAACTGCCCCACCCCTATCTCCCTTTGCTGACTCCTTTCTCAGACTCAGCCCACTTACACCCAAGTGAATAAACAGCCTTGTTGCTCACACAAAGCCTGTGGCGATCTCTACACACGGATGCGTGTAACATTTGGTTCCAAAACCCAGGACGGGAGACTCCCTCAGGAGACCAGCCCCCTGTCCTCACCCTCACTCGGTGAGGAGCTCCACCTACAACCTCGGATCCTCAGATCCTCAGACCAGCTATTTGGGAGGCTGAGGCAGGAGCCTCAGCTGAGCTGAGATTGTGCCATTGCACTCCAGGATGGGCAACAAGAGCGAAACTCTGTCTCAAGAAAAAAAAGAACAGCTCAGAGGAGACCCATAGTGAGTAGCTCCCCTCTGTGGGCAGGCAGGTTGTCCGTCGAGTGTTCAGTTCTCAGCAGAGAGGAGGCGCTGGAGAGGTTAGCTCTTCTCCTCAGGCAAGTTTTTCGGTGGTCTCTGAGGGTCTCAGCAGAGACATTAGCCTCCTCTCTTCTGCTAGTGGCACTGTCTGCTCAGCTCTAGCTGAGCCAGAGGGACTTTGTGAGCCTCAGAGGGCAGGAAGTGCATGCCAATTTGCCCATGGGTGGCCATGGGCAGGCCTGGGAAAGGCACCAGTTACCACTCCAGTTCGTGGAACTGGTGGCCCGGCAACCAGCCTTCAGGCCTTCCCTGGCCAGGAGAAACCTTACCAGGGACCTACCCCTTTGCCCCGGGACTCTCTCATGTCTGTCCCGCTGTTCATGACGAGCCGGCTTGGCCTGACTTTGCTCCAAGATAGGAGGAGGTGTGGACAGCAGGGAGAAGCCAGGCAGCTGGGGCAGGCATTAAACATTAGCCAGGCACAGTGACGCACATCTGTAGTTCCATTAAACATTAGCCAGGCACAGTGACGCACATCAGCCTGCTCAGGAGGCTGAGGTAGGAGGATTGCCTGAGCCCAGCAGGCTGAAGCTGCAGTGAGCAGTGATCACACTGAGGTAGGAGGCAGAATTTAACTCCAGAGGTGGGGCTCAGACCTGGACAAAATTGAGGACTAGCTAAAACAGGGATGGGGCAGAAGCAGCTTTCCATAAGAAACACCCACCAGTGAGCCATGTCAGTTTACCATTGTCATGGCAACACCCGGAGTTACCACCCCTTTCCATGGCAACGACCCGATGACCAAAGTTACCACCCTTTTCCTAGAAATTTCTGCATAAACTGACCCTTAATCTACATGTAATTAAAAGTAGGTATAAATATGACTGCAAAACTGCCCTGAGCTGCTACTCTTGAGCTGCTACTCTCAACACACTGCCTATGAGGTTCCCCATAAGAGCAGTCACAAAGCTGTAACACCACCAGGGCTGTAACACTGCTTCTTTGATAAAGCCTCTTTCTTCTATCATCAGCTCACCCTGAATTATTTCCTGGCCAAAGCCAAAAACCCTCATGGCCTAAGTCCCAATTTGAAGCTTGCCTGTCCTACAGCAGCATGACTACACTCCAGCCTGAGTGACGGAGCGAGACCTTGGCTCACAAAAGTATACTTTATCAAACAGATGTATATTAGAGGTAAGTTAAAATAGAACAGTTTCTTAATTCCAAAAAACAAAACATTTGAGCAAAGAACAATCTTTTGAATAAAAGTCATAAAAACAGACCAGACATGGTGGCTCATGCCTGTAATCCCAGCACTTTGGGAGGCCAAGGCAGATGGATCACCTGAGGTCAGGAGTTCAAGACCAGCCTGACCAACATGATGAAACCCCATCTCTACAAAAAATACAAAAATTAGTTAGGCATGATGGTGGGTGTCTGTAATCCCAGCTACTTGGGAGGCTGAGGTAGGAGAATTGCTTGAACCTGGAAGGCAGAGGTTGCAGTGAGCTGAGATCATGGCATTGCACTCCAGCCTCGGCAACAGCATATGACTCCATCTCAAAAAAATAAAAAATAAAAAAGAAGGCCAGGTGTGGTGGCTCACACCCGTAATCCCAGCACTTTGGGAGGCCAAGGCAGGAGGATCAACTGAGGTTGGGAGTTCGAGACCAAACTGGCCAACATGGTGAAACCCCACCTCTACCAATAATACAAAACTTAGCCAGGCGTCATAGTGCACACCTGTAATCCTAGCTACTCAGGAGGCTGAGGCAGGAGAATCACTTGAACCCAGGAAGCAAAGATTGCAGTGAGCCAAGATCGTGCCATTGCACTCCAGCCTGGGTGACAGAGAGAGACTCTGTCTCAAAAAAATAATAAATAAAATAAAATAAAAAGAATTTGCATTTGGGGAAGTTTGTCAAAGATGTTAAAAGGCTCAAAACATTTGATTAAAATAAGATAACAGGTCACTCGTTAGTAATCTATGTAAATACAGCAATAATCAAAAGTCATTAACGGGAATATAGAGAGTTACTGGGAAAAAATGAATTCTTTTAAAGCCCAGAGTTTTTTGTTGTTTCTTTTTATTTATTTTGGGGTAGATGGGGGACAGCATCTCACTCATTTGCCAAGGCTGGAGTGCAGCAGCACAAAAGCTCACTGCAGCCTTGATCTCCCAGGCCTAAGTGATCTTCCCACCTCAGCCACCTGAGTAGTTGAGACTACAGGCACACGTTACCACACCCAGCTAATTTTGTGTGTGTGTGTGTGTGTTTTGTAGAGATGGGCTTTCATCATGTTGCCCAGGCTGGTATTGAACTCCTGAACTCAAGCGATTCTCCCACCTTGGCCTCTCAAACTGCTGGGATTCAGGCATGAAACACCATGCCCAACCAGATTTTTGTGTGTGTGTGTGTGTGTTTTTTTAAGTGATAAAAAACTTAATAAAGGCAACACAGGAGATTATCTCGATAATTTCTTGTAAAACCTTTCTTAGACTAGCTACCAAAAAGGCAAAGAAAAACCTTCTACAGTGTGATTATTTCTCCTTATGTGAAGCTCATTTAGATAACCTGGAAGTTGGCCAGGCACGGTGGCTCACACCTGTAATCCCAGCACTTGGGTAGCCGAGGTGGGTGGATCACTTGAGGTCAGGAGTTTGAGACAAGCCTGGCCAACATCGTGAAACCCCTTCTCTATTAAAAATACAAAAATTAGCCGCAGTGGGTGGCATGCACCTGTAAACCCAGCTACTCAGGAGGCTGAGGCAGGAGAATCACTTGAACCCAGGAGGCAGAGGTTGCAATGAGCTGAGATTGTGCCACTGAAGTCCAGCCTGGGTGAGAGAGTGAGAATCCATCTCAAAAAATGAAATAAAAATAAAAATAACCTGGAAGTTGAACCTGAAGAAAAGCGTGCTTGAATTTAGTTAGCAATATGTCCAAGGTTATGCGTGTAACAATTTAGATACATCAAGAAAAGCCAAGAATACAGAATCAAGTTACACAGAAGAAATACATTGCTTTTCTAGGCCTTCATGATAAATATTTCAGTGTCAGGCTATAATAATCGATTTAGAACCAAAGAAAAACTTACAGGAGCAGACAAAAAAGTTGGAGACAGTCACCATCCCAGGCCTTCTCAATGTGAAAAAAAAGAAGGCAATGATGTATGACCTGCAAATGTCATACACTGAGATGCAAGAAAAGTTGATCCTCTGAGATATGAATGAGAAATCTGAAAACCAAAACTCTACCTCAACCAATTGGCTGGTTCTGTTTATGGTGGCTCATTCCTGTAATCTCAGCACTTCGAAAGGCTGAGGCAGGAGAATAACTTAAGGCCAGGAGTCTGAGACCAGCCTGGGCAACATAGCAAGATGCCATCTGTATTAGTCTGTTCTCGCATTGTTATAAAGAAATAACTAACAGTGGGTAATTTATAAAGAAAAAAGGTTTAATCGGCTCACAGTTCTGCAGGCTGGACAGGAAGCAGGTTGCTGGCATGAGCTTGGCTTCTGGGGAGGCCTCAGGAAACTTACAATCATAGCAGAAGGCTGAGGAGCAGGCATGTCACGTGGCCAAAGCAGGAGCAGGAGGGGGGGGAGGTGCTACACACCTTTAAATGACCAAATCAAGTGACAAGAACTCACTATCTATCACGAGGACAGTACCAAGGCAGGTGGGGCTAAATGACCCATGAGAAATCCACCCCCCAAGATCAAGTCACCTCCCACCAGCCCCTACCTCTAACATTGGGAATTACAGTTGAACATCAGATTTGGGTAGGGACACATATCCAAACCATATCATCATCTCTACAAATTTTTTTTTTTTTTTTGAGACAGAGTCTTGCTCTGTTGCCCAGGCTGGAGTGCAGTGGAGCGATCTCAGCTCACTGCAAGCTCCGCCTCCCGGGTTCACGCCATTCTCCTGCCTCAGCCTCCCGAGTAGCTGGGACTACAGGCGCCCGCCACCTCGCCCGGCTAGTTTTTTTGTATTTTGTAGTAGAGACGGGGTTTCACCGTGTTAGCCAGGATGGTCTCGATCTCCTGACCTCGTGATCCGCCCGTCTCGGCCTCCCAAAGTGCTGGGATTACAGGCTTGAGCCACCGCGCCCGGCAAATTTTTTTAACTGTGTGAAATTCCAGCTCGATAAATAAAATTACTGTTTTAAATGATGAGGATAGTATTTAAAACCTGAAAACTACAGAAATTAAATCAATCTCAGGAGAAAATGTGGCAGAAATAGAAACTAGAGCTTAGAAGATGGCCACTAACAGATTTTAGAACAAACAAAACATCTTGCGAATTTATTAAGCACAGATAAATATGTCAAAAAAAACTCTGTTTTCAATGTAGAGGACCAGACGCTGGTTCTGTATCAGTGCACCCAACACCACTGTTTAATTTTCAGGAAAAAAAAAACCTATGTACAATTTCTTTTCAATCCTAGCCAACACAATCATACATTAAACTGTCCGTAAGGCCTATCTTTCATAAATCCTATTCAAATTGTTTAGACATTTAACCATTTTCTTAAACTTTCAGTCTTAGTCTTACAGTTTTCTCTTTTTATATTGGTACAACCAATCATTTTACGTTAGGACAAAAATTTACCACATAAGATTCTTGCACAAAAATTGCTTTTTCCTAAATTTGTATTTTGAGTAATAGACCAAAATATATCTAGTCTTTTTAGACATTTTAAGAAGCCAGCTGTGTGCAGTGGCTCATGCCTGTAATCCCAGCACATTGGGAAGCGAAGACAGGTGGATCACTTGAGGTCAGCAATTCAAGACCGGCCTGGCCAACATAGTGAAACTCCATCTCTACTAATAATACAAAAATTAGCCTGTTGTGGTTGGGGGTATCTGTAATCCCAGCTACTTGGGAAGCTGAGACAGAATTGCTTAAACCTGGGAGGTCGAGGTTGCAGTGAGCCAAGACTATGCCATTGCACTCCAGCTGGGTGACGAGTGAAACTCCATCTCAAAAAAAAAGAAAGAAATTTTTCTTTTTGTAGAGAAAGAAATTTTAAGAAGCCAAGAATGAACTTATATTTATTCAGTAATTTGTTTGCTTTATATCTTATTTGGATATGACCCAGATAATTAATGAGTATTATTTAATTTAAGATTTTAAATTACAAGAAGTTTATTTATAAACATTTAATCCATTTCCAGTTACTTACTTTAATTTTTAATAATTATACCTAGATTACTTATTAAAATTAAGATTTGACACAGCTAGTCGTTGTTTTAAATTATTTTTTACTAACCAATTTTTTTTTTTTGGGACAGAGTCTCGCTCTGTCGCCCAGGCTGGAGTGCAGTGGCCAGATCTCAGCTCACTGCAAGCTCCGCCTCCCGGATTTTACACCATTCTCCTGCCTCAGCCTCCTGAGTAGCTGGGACTACAGGCGCCCACCACCACGCTCAGCTAGTTTTTCTTTTTTTTGTATTTTTTAGTAGAGACGGGGTTTCACCATGTTAGCCAGGATGGTCTCGATCTCCTGACCTCGTGATCTGCCCGTCTCGGCCTCCCAAAGTGCTAGGATTACAGGCTTGAGCCACTGCGCCCAGCCTACTAATCAATTTTATATCCTGTTAATATTGTTTACCAAAGTTCAAACCTTACACAAAATACATGGTTATTCTGTCAATAACCCAGAAGATATAGCTGTTGTTATTAAATCAAAAATATTAAGTAAATCTCACTTACAAAAGAACTGCACAAAGATCATTGTTTCAGACTGGATTTAGCTTCATGAACTTAAAATATCTAATAGAGACAGACATAACACTGTCAGACAGGTAACCCAGACAAAAATATATACGCTGACAATTTTGAAGAGATCTAATTTTATCAACAACTTTAAAACCAATTAATTTATCAAAGATTTACTTGTCATGTGAACTAAGAAAAAAGTTGTGTTCATTTTTTTATGAACACATGTTCATCTGCCCTCCTTGGCCTCCCAAAGTGCTGGCATTACAGCATGAGCCACTACACCCAGCCTGATTTCTGTAGTTTTATAGTAACTTTTTTTTTTTTTTTTTTTTTTTGAGACGGAGTCTCGCTCTGCCGCCCAGGCTGGAGTGCAGTGGCCGCATCTCAGCTCACTGCAAGCTCCGCCTCCCGGGTTTACGCCATTCTCCTGCCTCAGCCTCCCCAGTAGCTGGGACTACAGGCGCCCGCCACCTCGCCCGGCTAGTTTTTTGTATTTTTTAGTAGAGACGGGGTTTCACCGTGTTCGCCAGGATGGTCTCGATCTCCCGACCTCGTGATCCGCCCGTCTCGGCCTCCCAAAGTGCTGGGATTACAGGCTTGAGCCACCGCGCCCGGCCTATAGTAACTTTTGACATGAGGAAGCATGAGTTGCTCTTTTTAAAAATTTTTTTTTTTTTTTTTTTTTTTTTGGAGACGGAGCCTCGCTCTGTCGCCCAGGCTGGAGTGCAGTGGCCGGATCTCAACTCACCGCAAGCTCCGCCTCCCGGGTTTACGCCATTCTCCTGCCTCAGCCTCCCGAGTAGCTGGGACTACAGGCGCCCGCCACCTCGCCCGGCTAGTTTTTTTGTATTTTTAGTAGAGACGGGGTTTCACCGTGTTAGCCAGGATGGTCTCGATCTCCTGACCTTGTGATCCGCCCGTCTCGGCCTCCCAAAGTGCTGGGATTACAGGCTTGAGCCACAGCGCCCGGCCTAAAATTGTTTTTAATACTTGGGCTCCAGGTATATGGGGGCTCTCATAACCTAATTTCAGAACTGGCTTACCAGAACTTCTGCCATATTCTGGTGGTTACACACATCAATCAGGGTACAATATGAGAGGATTACACAAGGGTAGTCCTCAAATACCAGGAAGCAGAGACGGGGGGCCAATTTGGAGGCTGCCTAGCACAGAGAATTTGGCAATATCTAACACGCTACCTATTTAATCCAGCAATCCTAATTCTGGGAATTTGTCCTGAACATAAATGTCTAAATATACAAAAATACACATGCTCAAGAATACCAACTGTACCCGTTAGTAAATGCAAATTTGAATTCTCTAATTGATGACATGTAGTAAAGCAGCTGAATATTACATAGTACATCCACAAAAGGGGTATTATGCAGCTATAAAATGAAGGTGAAAACGGAAGATATATCTATGAATTTATATGGAGTGGCTACCAAGATACACTGTAGGCAAAAATAGAAACTGCAAGAGTATGGCTGGGCGCGGTGGCTCAAGCCTGTAATCCCAGCGGAGGCCGAGATGGGCGGATCACAAGGTCAGGAAATCGACACCATCCTGTCTAACCTGGTGAAACCCTGTCTCTACTAAAAAAATACAAAAAACTAGCCGGGCGAGGTGGCGGGCGCCTATAGTCCCAGCTACTCGGGAGGCTGAGGCAGGAGAATGGCGTGAACCCGAAAGGCGGAGCTTGCAGTGAGCTGAGATCCGGCCACTGCACTCTAGCCTGGGCGACAGAGCGAGACTCCGTCTCAAAAAAAAAAAAAAAAAGAAACTGCAAGAGTATAGTATGAAACTTTATTTTTTTTTATTTTTTTATTTTTTTTGGAGATGGAGTCTCGCTGTGTCACCCAGGCTGGAGTGCAGTGGAGTGATCTCGGCTCACTGCAAGCTCTGCCTCCTAGGTTCGCACCATTCTCCTGCCTCAGCCTCCCGAGTAGCTGGGACTACAGGCGCCCACCACCACGCCTGGCTAATTTTTTGTAGTTTTAGTAGACACGGGGTTTCACCGTGTTACCCAGGATGGTCTCGATCTCCTGACCTCGTGATCTGCCAGCCTCGGCCTCCCAAAGTGCTGGGATTACAGGCATGAGCCACCGCGCCCAGCTGAAATCTTTTTTTGAATGGGCAATAACAAATGTATATACACGTGTTCATTTTTGCTAAAAGAAAACACAGGATTATTCAGAAAACAAGGTTCATTACCTATAGGGGATGTATAGGAACAGGTTGAAAACAACAGTGAGATGAGAACAGAGTGGAAAGGATAAGCCAAGAAAAACTTTTATGTTTAGTTCTAATGTTTAAAATATGCAATTAGGTGGGCATGGTGGCTAATGCCTGTTATACCAGCACTTTAGGAGGCCAGGGTGGGAGGATCCCTTAAGACCAGGAGTTTGAGGCCAGCCTGGGCAACATAGCCACATCCCATCTACAAAAATTTAATAAAATTAGCCGGGCCTGGTTGTGCACGCTGGTAGTCCTACCTACTCAGGAGGCTGAGGGAGGATTGCTTGATCTCAGAGGTGTGAGGCTGCAGGAAGCTGACTGCGCCACTGCACTCCAATCTAGGTGACAGAGCAAGACCCTGTCTAAAAAAAAATAAAAAGGTAAACAATTTTAAAACTGCCTGCACCTGGTGGTGCATGCCTGTACTCCCAGTCTCTTGAGACACTAAAGTGGGAGGAGTGCTTGAGCTCAGGAGCATAAGGCTGCAGTGAGGTACAATCAGGCCACTGCACTCCAGTCTAGGTAAACAGCAAAATCCTGACTCCAAAAAAAAAAAAAAAGTTAAGTCAGTATGAAATAAAACATACTATTTTTTTTTTTTTTGAGACGAAGTCTTGCTCTGTCGCCCAGGCTAGAGTGCAGTGGCGTGATCTCGGCTTAATGCAACCTCCGCCTCCCGGGTTCAAATGATTCTCGTCTCAGCCTGATGAGTAGCTGGGATTACAGGTGTATGCTGCCACACTCGGTTAATTTTTGTATTTAGTAGAGACGGGGGTTTCACCGTGTTGCTCAGGCTGGTCTCAAACTCCTGAGCTCAGGCAATCCGCCCACCTCAGCCTCCCAAAGTGCTAGGATTACAGGCATGAGCCACCGCGCCCAGCCAAAACATACTATTGTTTCACATATTTATTTACTTAATTTTCTTGAGACAGTCTCTCTCTCTCACAGGCTTACTGCAACCTCCACCTCCTGGGTTCAAGCGATTCTTCTGCCTCAGCCTCCCAAGTAGCTGGAATTACAGATGGGTGCCATGACGTTTTCTTTTTTTCTTTGAGACAGTCTTGCGCTGTCACTTAGGCCGGAGTGCAGTGGCACAATCTTGACTCATTGCAACCTCCACCTCTGGGGTTCAGCAATTCTCCTGCATCAGCCTCCCCAGTAACAGGGGGTACAGACACCCACCACCATGCCTGGCTAATTTTTGTATTTTTAGTGGACACAGGGTTTCACTATGTTGGCCAGGCTGGTCTTGACCTCCTGACCTCGAGATCTGCCCGCCTAGGCCTCCTAAAGTGTTGGGATTACAGGCATTAGCCACTACGCGCGGCCTTTTTTTTGAGACAGAGTCTGTCACCCAGGCTTGAGTGCAGTGGCACCATCTCAACTCACTGCAACCTCCGCCTCCCGGTTTCAAGTGATTCTCCTGCCTCAGCCTCCTCATTAGCTGCCACCATGCCCAGAGACGAGATTTCGCTATACTGGCCAGGCTTGTCTTGAACTCCTGGCCTTGTGATCTGCCTGCCTCAGCCTCCCAAAGTGCTGGGATAACAGGCATGAGCCACAGCACCCAGCCGCCTGGCTAATTTTTTACGGTATACAGGATAATAATTTACGGTAGACAGGATTTCACCATGTTGGCCAGGTTGGTCTCCAACTCCCAGTCTCAGGTGACCCACCCACCTCAGCCTCCCCAAGTACTGGGATTACAAGCATAAGCCACCATGCCTGGACCTGTTTTATATATCTAATTTTTAAAAAAATCAACAAGGATAACAGTGTGACACAAAATGGAAAATGAACAGGAATTACTGAAATGAACTATCAAATGGATAAAAATTCAACAATGAAAAGGGGGAAAAAACACAAAATGGACCCAAGTAACTTTTCTTTTATTACAATTTTTATTATGATAAAAACACATAAAATTTACCCTTTCACATACTTTGTGTGTACCGAACATTATTAACTATATGCATATTTTTATACAACAAATCTCAAAAAGCTTTTCCATCTTGCATGGCTGACACTCAATACCCATCGAACAACTTATTTTCTCCTCCACCAGCTTGTGGCAAATACCGCAGTACTTTGTTGCTTCTGAGTTTGACATTAGATACCCCATGTAAGTGGAATTGTGTGGTATTTGTCCTTTTGCAACTGGTTTCACTTAGCATAATGTCCTCAAGTCACATCCATGTTGTAGCATATGGCAGAATTTTGTTAAGGCTAAATGATATTGCATTGTATGTATTTTGTTAACCAATTCATCTGTCAATGGACATTTACTTTGCTTCCACCTCTTGGCTCTTCTGAATAATGCTGCAATGAACACAGGCAGGCATTCACACATTGAGATGCTTTCTTCAGTTCCTTTGGACATGTACCTAGAAGTGGACTGCTGCTGACCAAGTAAGTTTTAAACCTAGTACTTTTACATTATGCCCTGAGCTAAAGATAAGAGCTGTGAATAAAAACTGAATTCTGGTTAGCAGATTTTTAAAAACAATGGTGTGAGTTATCAATTCTGAGAGTAGCTTATATTTTAATCTAGGATTGAGCAAGCGCTATTTTTTGCAAGTGATGAAAGATAGCTACAGAGAAGGGAATTTGGAAGGCAAGAAATAACCCAGTAGTGTTGCAGTGGAATTAAAAGTGTTGGCATGTGGTCACATTTTTAATATAGAAATATAGGTATCAATGTGTGTGGATACATATAGATAATTATGTATGTTTCCCACATCCTCCAGACAGGACCTAAAAGCCAGGGCACTATTACCTAGGAACACCACCCCACACAGAGACTGCAGCTTCTAAATAGTATTCTCCATTAAAAGAAACTAGATTTTTCTGATTCTAGGGTGGAGACAAATGTACCATGAACAGACTGTTGCCCAGAAAATAATTATATACCCACGAAATTAGGAGAATACATTTTTAGATTCAGAAGATAGCTTGATGGGGATCCTACTTATTGAATCTGGAAAAATATCTGCATCAAATTTACAGTAGCTAACTATACCCCATAGAGTAAGAATTTATGATACATGCTCCTACAAGTAAATGGGTAAATAAATGAATAAGGATAACTCTTCCTTACAAAATTCCAGTTAAGAAATGTAGAAGAAACTATGGAATTAGAAAATCACTTTTTGGGCTGGGTGCAGTGGCTCACACCTGTAATCCCGGCACTTTGGGAGGCTGAGGCAGGAGGACTGCTTGAGCCCAAGAGTTTGAGACCAGTCTGGGCAACATAGTAAGACCTTGGCTCTACAAGTAAAAAAATTAACTGGGTGTGTTAGCATCTGCCTGTGGTCCCAGGTACTCAGGAGACTGAGGTGGGAGGATCACTTGAGCCCAGGAAGTCAAGGCTATAGGGAGCCATGATCGTGCCCCTGCACTCCACACCCTAAGCAACAGAGCAAGACCCCATTGCAGACCAACAAAAAGAAGAAAAAAAGAAAAAAAAGAAAACCACCATTTGGAAACCACTACAGCAATAACTAGACATACCTCATGCTACTTCACTTTGCTTCATCACACTTTACAGATATTTTTCACAAGTAGAAGTCCTGTGGCAATGTCATGTTGAATAAATCTGTAACACCATTTTTTCCAACAGCATGTGCTCACCTTGTCTCTCACATCCTGGTAATTCTGACAATATTTCAAACATTTTCCTTATTATTATACTTATCGTGGTGATCTGTGATTTTATTTTTTTTTATTTATTTTTTTTGAGACGGAGTCTCACTCTGTCGCCTGGGCTGGAGTGTGGTGGTGCGATCTCAGCTCACTCTAACCTCCACCCCCCGGATTCAAGCAATTCTCCTGCCTCAGCCTCCCGAGTAGCCAGGACTACAGGTGCCTGCCACCACGCCTGGCTAATTTTTTGTATTTTTAGTAGAGACAGGGTTTCACCATGTTGGCCAGGCTGATCTTGAACTCCTGACCTCGTGACTTACCTGCCGCAGCCTCCCAAAGCGCTGGGATTACAGGTGTGAGCCACCGTGCCCGGCTGCTCTGTGATCTTTGATGTTCCTATTGTAATTGTTTTGTGGTACCACAAACCACAACCTAGAAGACAGCAAACTTAATAAATGCTATGCTCTCACTCCTCCAACTGGCCACTCCCCCCTCCCTTCCCAGGCCTCCTAATTCCCTGAGGCACAATAATATTGAAATTAGGCCAATTAATTACCCAACAATGGCCTTTAACTGTTCAAGTGAAAGAAGGTGCACATTTCTCACTTTAGATCAAAAGCTGGAAATGATTAACCTTAGTGAGAAAGTCATGTCAAAAGCCAAGATAAGGGCCAGGTGCAGAGGCTCACACCTGTAATCCTAGCGTGTTGGGAGGCAGATAGGGGAGCATCACTTGAGGTTTTGAGTTCAAGATCAGCCTGGTAAACAGTAAAGTCCTGCCTCTTTAAAAAAATAAAAACAAGCCGGGCGCGGTGGCTCAAGCCTGTAATCCCAGCACTTTGGGAGGCCGAGATGGGCGGATCACGAGGTCAGGAGATTAAGACCATCCTGGCTAACCCGGTGAAACACCGTCTCTACTAAAAAATACAAAAAACTAGCCGGGCGAGGTGGCAGGCACCTGTAGTCCCAGCTACTCCGGAGGCTGAGGCGTAAACCCGGGAGGCAGAGCTTGCAGTGAGCTGAGATCCGGCCACTGCACTCCAGCCTGGGCGACAGAGCGAGACTCCGTCTCAAAAAATAATAATAATAAAAAAATAAAATAAAAACAAAAAATTAGCTGGCCATGGTGGTACACACCTGCGGTCTTAGCTACTCAGAAGACAGGAAGATCACTTGAACCCATGAGTTTGAGGCTGCAATGGGCTGTAACTGCACTACACTCCAGCCTGGACAAAAGCGAGACTATGTCTCTTTAAAAAAAAAAAAAAAAAACACACCACTGGAATAGGCCAAAATCTAGGCCTCCTGTGCCAGTTAGCCAAGTTGTGAATGCAAAGTTCTTGAAGGAAACTAAAAGTGCTACTCCAGTGAAAACACAAATAAGAAAGGAAAACAGCCTCACCACTAACTAACATGGAATAAGTTTTAGTGGTCTGGATAGATCAGACCAGCCACAACATTCCCTTAAGCCAAAACCTAATCCAGAGCAAGGCCCTAACTGTAATTCTATGAAGGCTGAGAGGTGAATTAGCTGCAGAAGAAATGCTGGAAACTGGCAAAGATCAGTTTGTGAGGTTTAACAAGTCATTTCTAGAACAAAAGTACAAAGTGAAGTAGCAATTGCTAATGTGGAAGCTGCAGCAAGCATTTCCAGAATATCTAGATCACTGGCAGAGGTAGCTCTACTAGAATTTTAACAGAGACAAAACAGCCTTACTTCAGGAGATGCCGTCTAGGACTTTCATAGCTCTAGGTAAGCCATATCTGACTTCAAAGCTTCAAAGGACGGGCTGACTCTTTACTTTGTAGAGACAGGGTCACGCTCTGTTGTGCTGGTTGGGCTTGAACTCTTGACCGCAAGTAATCCTCCAACCTGAGCCTCCCAAAGCACTGGAATTGCAGGTGTAAGCCACTTTTCCCAGTCTGCGCTGGCTTTCTTGTCAGAGGCCAATGCAGCTGGTGACTTTAAATGAATGCCAATGTTCAATTACCATTCTAAAAATCCAAGAGCCAGTTAAGAATTATGCTACATCTACTCTCCTTGTGGTGTCTATTTACATCTATTTACAGCATGGTTTACTGAATATTTTAAGCCCACTGTAAAACATACTGTTCAGAGATTCCTTTCAAAATATTACCACTGATAATGCACCTAGTAACCAAGAGCTCTTATGGAGGTATAGAGAAGATTAACATTTTCATGCCTGCTAACTGCAGCCCATGGATTAAGGAATAATTCTGACTTTCAAGTCTTATTTAAGAAATACATTTCGTAAGGCTAGAGCAGCCACTAATAATGCTTCTTTTGACGGATCTGGATAAATTAAATTGCAGACCTTGCAAAAAGGGTTCACCATTCTAGATGCCATTAACAACATTTATGATTCATGGAAGGAGGCCAAAATACCAACATTAAGGCAGGTGTGGTGGTGGTGTGTGCCTGGAGTCTTGGCTACTCAGGAGGCATAGGCAGGAGGATTGCTTGAGGCCAGGAGTTCAAGGCTACCGTGTGCTCTCATCGTGCTAGTGAATACCCACTTGTACTCCAGCACAAACAACACAGCAAGACCTTGTCTCTAAAAAAATTTTTTTAATAAAAAAAAAATAAAACCCAACATTAACCAGAGTTTGGAAGAGGTTGATTCCAACCTTCATAGGTGACTCTGAGGGGTTCAAGTCTTCAGTGGAAAAAGTAACTGTGGATGTGATGGAAAAAAGAGAACTAGAATTAGAAATGGAGCCTCAAGATGTGACAGAATTGTTTCAATCTCATGAAAAAACTTGAACAGATGAGAGGTTGCTTTGTATAGATGAGCAAAGAAAGTGGTTTCCTGAAATGAAATCTACTCCTAGTGAAGATGCTGTGAACACTGTTGAAACGACAACAGACTTAGAATATTACATCAACTTAGTTGATCAAGCAGTGGCGAAGTTTGAGAGATTGAGTCCAATTCTAAAAGAAGTTTCACTATGCGTAAAATGTTATCAAACAGCATCGCAGGATACAGAGAAGTTTTTCATGTAATGAAGAGTCAATCAGTGCAGCAATCTTCACTGCTGTCTTATTTTAAGAAAGTGCCACAGCCACCCTGACCAACAGCCATCAACACTGAGGCAAGACCTACCACAAGCAAGAAGATTACAACTGGCCAAAATCTCACATGATCATTAGCACTTTTTGGCAATAAAGTATTTTAAAGTAAAGTACTTAAGACATAACACAACTGCACACAAGAGACTACCATATGATGTAAACCTAACTTATATGCACTGGGAAACCAAAACATTTGTATGATTCGTTATTGTGATACTCGCTTTATAGTGGTAGTCTGGAATCAAACTCGCAATATCTACAGGGCATGCCTGTGTCTTGTATCAATAGTGTTTCTCTCCATTGCAACATCTTACATACTTAGAAAGGCCTAAGGAAATAACGAGGGCTTTCTGTGTTTCCTATATTGTATGGCCCCAGGGTGAGTTCTCAAATGTTGGATTGTGATCACAATCCAATCTCTTGAGAAGAATGTGTATTAACAACAACTAAAAAAAAAAAAAAAAAAAAAAAAAAAAAAAAAAGGCCGGGTGCAGTGGTTCATGCCTGTAATCCCAGCACTCTGGGAGGTTACGGCGGATCACCTGAAGTCAGGAGTTCAAGACCAGCCATGGCCAACTCCGTCTCTACTAATAAAATACAAAAATTAGCTGGGCGTGGTGGAGGGCGCCTATAATCCAAGTTACTCAAAAGCTGAGGCAGGAGAATTGCCTGAACCCAGGAGGCAGAGGTTGCAGTGAGCTGGGATCATGCCACTGCATTCCAGCCTGGGTGATCACAAGAGCAAAACTCTGTCTCAAAAAAAAAAAAAAAAAAAAAAAAAAAAATATCCAATGGCGCCCTAACATTCCTAAAATTTATGGGGGACACAGAGAGTATGAGTTCTTTCATGTCTTCAAAATGAATGGGGATAACTGAAGGCCTCCCCACATTCTTTGTACCAATAAGATTTCTCCTCAGTATGAATTCAAATGTGGTAATTATGGTATGAGAAATTCCTAAGATTTCCACATTCCTTACATTCAGAGTTTTTCTTCAGTGTGTTTTTAAATGTTTAGTAAGTAAATAAAATCTATTGTAGGCTTTCCCACATTCGTTACATATATAGGGTTTCTCTCCAGTGTGAATTCTAACATGTTTCTGTAGGTGTGAAGAAGCACGGAAGGTTTTCCCACATTCCTTACATATATACGGTTTCTCTCCAGTGTGAGTTCTTATATGTTCGATGAGTTGTGAAGATGTAGCAAAGGCTTTCCCACAGTCCTTACATTCATAGGGCTTCTCTCCAGTATGGATTTTTACATGATTATGTAAGCTTGAGGAAACAGTGAATGCTTTCCCACACTCCTTACATTTATAGGGTTTTATTCCAGTGTGAATTCTAAAGTGATTCTTAAGGCATGAAGAGCTTCTGAAGGATTTTCCACATACCTTACATTCAAAGGGCTTCTCCTCTGTGTGAGTTTTAAAATGTTCAGTTAGTAGATAAAACCTATTGTAGGCTTTCCCACATTCGTTACATTCATAGGGCTTCTCTCCAGTGTGTATTCGTACATGTTTAGTAAGGCCTGAGCGCCCAGCGAAGGCTCTTCCACATTCCTTACACTGATAAGGTTTCTCTCCAGTATGAATTCTTACATGTTCAACTAGGTGTGAAGAAACAGTGAAGCATTTCCCACATTCCTTACATTCATAGGGTTTCTCCCCAGTATGGGTTCGCATGTGACTATTAAGATATGAAGAATATCTAAAGAATTTTCCACATTCCTTACATTCGTAGGGTTTTTCTACAGTACGCACTTTAACAGACACAGCATGGCTTGTGGAGTAAGTAAAAGCTCTCCCACATTGCTTCTGTTCATAGAGTGTTTCTCCATTGTGAGTTATCCTATTTGCCTGAAGATGTGACTGATCAACAAAGGCTTCCTCACAGTCACTGTATTCAAAGGATTTGTCTCCTATCCACGTCCTCTGGTGAACATTTGGTGGCAGGCTGAAGGCTTTTCTGCACTGATTCAACACAGAAAGCGTCTCTCCAGTAGGGGCACTGTTGTGTAACATGGGAAAGTTTTCTCCATACTCATCACAGTCATAAGTGTCCCCTGTATTTTCAGTTCCCATGTGTGCATTAAGGCATGAGTGTTCACTGAAGAGTTCTCCATTTTCCATAAAGTCACAGAGTTCCTCTCCATTGTGGATTTCTGCCTGTTAATAAAGGAATGAATGATGATTAAAGGATTTTTCAGACTTATCAATAGATTTTACCCATCTGAAATCAGACACATTATAATTTTTGCCATTTTCATTACATGAATACACTTGCTGCCCCATGGATTTTTTACAAGTTGAATGAAGAAAACCTGCAAGAACCCTGTGCCATTTGCTCTAAGAACCCTGAAATAATTCCTATATATTTTCATGAAATTGTTTTTATTATCTATCTAGCTACATATGTGATAATCTGTACTTGTGAGAATGCTGAAGCACTAAGTTTTAAGATAGAATTAGGGTATCCCCAAATTCATTATATTTAGAGTATCCCTCTACAGCAGAGGTCCCCAACCTTTTTGGTACCAGGGACCAATTTCGTAGATGACAATTTTTCCACAAACGGGTGGAATGAGGGTGGGACAGGGATGGTTTCAGCATGATTCAAGAACATTACAGTTACTGTGACTGTATTTCTATTACTATTACATTGTAATATATAATGAAATAATTATACAACTCACCATAGAGTAGGATCAGCAGGAGACCTGAGCTTGTTTTCCTGCAACTAGACAGTCCCATCTAGGTGATGGGAGACAGTGACAGATCATCAGGCTCATAAGGAGCATACAATCTAGAACCCTCACATGGGTGCTTCACAGTAAGGTTTGCGCTTCTATGAGAATCGAATGCTGCTACTGATGTGACAGGCAGAGTAATAAGACAGGCAGTAATACGAGCGATGGGGAATGGCTATATGTACAGATGAAGTTTTGTTCACCTGCCGCTCACCTCCCGCTGTGCAGCCCAGTTCCTAACTCTAATAGAAACAGTGCCGGTGGGGACCCTTGCTCTAGAGACATTCCTCCTGCTTGAGTAAACGTTACCTCTCTCAAATTTCTCTCATTTGTGCTGATTTTTTATAACTGTATTCCCAATCTTTTTTGAGTGTGGTAAATAAGAAATCTTAATCTTACCATTTGTATGCCGTTTGATGTTTTAAGCCAAAACAAAAATGTTGTTGAAGTGCTGACACTTTGGTTTTAACTTGCCATTCTGAAGTAAAACAGAAAAAAAGAAAAAAAATAGGATCTGAGAACAAAACGGTAGGTTAAATAAGTCAGAATTATAAAGCTCATTTGTGTTTTTCATATTCAGCACACTCAAAAAAATTAAACAAACATAGATTTGAACAGTTTATCCATGACTAATATTTGGCAATCATAAGGACTTGGGGTCTAAACCTAGTAATTTCTTTTTTTTTTTTTTGGAGACAGAGTCTCGCTCTGTCACCCGGACTGGAGTGCTGGAGTGCAGTAGAGAGATCTCGGCTCACTGCAACCTCCGCCTCCTGGGTTCGAGCGATTCTCCTGCCTCAGCCTCCCAAGTAGCTGGGATTATAGGCATGCGCTACCACATTCGGCTAATTTTGTAATTTTAGTAGAGATGGGGTTTCTCCATGTTGGCCAGGCTGGTCTCAAACTCCTGACCTCAAAAGATCCACCCGCCTCAGCCTCCCAAAGTGCTGGGATTACAGGCATGAGCCACCACGCCCGGCAATTTAGTAACTTTTTAAACAATTTATTCTATAGAAATTAAATGAGATAATGAACAGAAATAGTATTATTAGGGAAGGAAAGTAGAAATGATCTGGATAAAGAGCACACGTTAAAGTCATAAGCAAAAAGATATAAGAGCAGACATTTGCAAAATCACATGAAAGTCTGGGTTAGACGAAAAAGAGAAATATGGAAAGTTGAAGATACCCTAAAACTTCCAAGTCCAATGGTCCCATGTTCTGTGACAAAGTACATCTTTTAAATATATCTTCATTATGCTTCCAAACATACTGAACTTATCATTGACTAGGAATGTTCTTCACACTCACCTTGGAGAACTCCAGTTGGCAATGTGCTCAACTTTTCCTCCTCCTCCTCCAGTCAAGAGACAGAGTTTGAACAGGTCCTGTACAGAGAGAAAGATACACCAATGGAAGAGGCTTATGAAGGAAACGACAAACGTAACCAAGAAAAAATAACTATATTCCTAAAGAGAGTAGTGAAACTACTTTAAAAGAGCTCAAATTTCATATATCTCATCTTTTTGTGCCCTGAGGAGACTGGTTATCTCTGACCAAATACTCACTATTCAAACTTAAATACACATTTAAAACCATTAGAGACTGGGCGCAGTGGCTCATGTCCGCATTTGGGAGACTGAGGTGGGAGAATCACCTGAGCCCAGGGAGGTTGAGGCTGCAGTGAGTCATGATTGCGTCACTGTACTCCCAGCCTAGGCAACAAAGTGAGACTCTGTCTCAAAAGAAATTAAATAAAAACCATTAAAACGTGTATCCAAATAGGAAATAATCCAAGTGCAAAGAGAGATCATTATTTTGTTTTTTGGTTTTTTTTCTGAGACAGAGTATCACTCTGTCACCCAGGCTGGAGTACAATGGCACGGTCTCAGCTCACTGCAACCTCCACCTCCCAGGTTCAAGTGATTCTCCTGCCTCAGCCTCCCGAGCAGCTGGGATTACAGGCACCCACCATCAGGTCTGGCTAATTTTTTTTGTATTTTTATAGAGACAGGATTTCACCGTGTTGGCCAGGCTGGTCTTGAACTCCTGACCTCAGGTGATCCGCCCACTTCAGCCTCCCAAAGTGTTGGGATTACAGGCGTGAGTCACTGTGCCTTGCCGAGATCTTTTTTTTTTTTTAAATAACATTGTCAATAGTTTGAATATTGTGTCTTTTGTAGCTTTTTTAATATCATGGGTAGTATTACATCTCTCTCTCTCTCTCTTTTTTTTTTTTTTTTTTTTTGAGACAGATTTTTGCTCTGTCACCCAGGCTGGAGTGTAGTGGCACAATCTTAGCTCACTGCAACCTCTGCCACTGCCCGCCCTGGTTCAAGCAATACAAAAATTAGCCAGGCGTGGTGGCACGTGCCTGTAGTCTCAACCACTCAGGAGGCTGAGGCAGGAGAATCGCTTTTACTCAGGAAGCAGAGTCTGCAGTGAGCTGAGATCGTGCCACTGCACTCCAGGCTGGGCAACAGATCAAGATTCTGTCCAAAAAAAAAAAAAATCAGAGAGCTTCTTTAGGACACCCCTGAAATAAAGCTATTTCTTATGTTCTCAGGGCTGAAATTTTTGTGTGTGGTTTTTTTTTGTTTTTTTTTTTTTTTTTTTGAGACGGAGTCTCACTCTGTCACCCAGGCTGGAGTGCAGTGGCCAGATCTCAGCTCACTGCAAGCTCCGCCTCCCGGGTCCACGCCATTCTCCTGCCTCAGCCTCCCCAGTAGCTGGGACTACAGGCGCCCGCCACCTCGCCCGGCTAGTTTTTTTTTGTATTTTTTAGTAGAGACGGGGTTTCACCGTGTTAGCCAGGATGGTCTCGATCTCCTGACCTCGTGATCCGCCCGTCTCGGCCTCCCAAAGTGCTGGGATTACAGGCTTGAGCCACCACGCCCGGCCCTGAAATTGTTATAATTAATGAGGCTCATATGCCGGAGCCTCCCTGGCATAATGTGAAGAAGAGAATCCTAGAGAGACAGGAGTGTGGCACTGGATTTAGTATGTGTCATCTGTATAGCCCACTCCCCCACCCTTTGTTGACAGAGCAGAAGACACTCTCTTCACAAAGGTTATTGAGAGTAGTGGGAGAAGTATCGTAATCCTTGAAAAGCCCTGTTGGTATTCTCCTTCATAGGACAGGTATGACTGCGAAGAATACCATCAGTGAGATAAGTTCCCTGTTGTGTTTTGTTTTGTTTTGTTTTGAGACGGAGTTTTGCTTTTGTTGCCCAGGTTGGAATGCAATGACGCAGTCCAGGCTCACTGCAACCTCTGCCTCCTGGGTTCAAGTGATTCTTCTGCCTAAGCTTCCCAAGTAGCTGGGATTACAGGCGCCTGCCACCACACTCAGCTAATTTTATTTTATTTTTTTTTGTATTTTCAGTAGAGACAGGGTTTAACCATGTTGGCCAGGATGGTCTCGAACTCCTGGTCTCAGGTGATCTGCCCACCTAGGTCTCCCGAAGTGCTGGGATTTCAGGCGTGAGCCACCGCGCCCGGCCAAGTTCCCTGCTTTCAATCGAGATGAAAGGGGGACCCAGAATAGCAGAAATCAAGAGGGCAGTATTTAGTCACCAAAGACAAGGTGAGAAAATCAACTATCAAGGACAGTGGAAACGTACCAGTAATCAGAATGCCCTGACCTACAGAGGTCTGTGGTGGTGGCTAACTGATCGTGGTGTCCCCAGAAATGAAACAGATAAGCAGTTAACAAATCCTACTCTAAGGAGCCACAAAATATATGTTAGGCATTAGGGGCCACATGGTCTCTGTTGCAGCTACTCAACTCTACTGTTGTAGCATGGAAAACACCATAGAAAATGTAAACAAACGAACACGGTTATGTTCTGATTAAACTTTATGTATAAAAAACACGCGGAGGGACAGACATGGCCCATGGGCCACAGTGTGCCAATCTCTGCACTTGAATACTGCTCTATCCATGTAAAAAAGTCTAAACTACAATAGCCAAAAACTAGACTTATCCCAGTGGAGAATCATAACCCCTCACTCAATTACCACACCAAAATCATTCATAAATCATGAACGTAGCCATTTTTCAAAAAGTAATGTCTTTACTAGATAAATCAACATAATTTCTGTCACTTGGTATGCAGGCACTGACATAGCTAATGTCTCTTCTCCATACCAATTTGAAAAAAACAAGACTCAGTTACCTTTCACCTGGCAGGCCCAACAGTGTATCTTCACAGCATTGCCCCTAGCATGTGTCAGTTCTCCAGGTCTCTGTCATAACTTAGTCCCTAGAGAAAATGACATTCCATGAAACACCACACTGGTACACTATGTTGACACCACTATACTGATCATATCCAATGAATAGGAAGTAAAAACACATTTTTAAAAATGAGAGACAGGATCTTACTCTGTCACCCAGGCTGGATTAGAGTGGTGCGATCATAGCTCACTGCAACCTCATATTCCTGGGCTCAAGCAATCCTCCTGCCTCAGCCTCTCAAGTATGTGGGACTACAGGCACATACTACCACACCTGGCTAATTTTTTTTTAATTATTTTATTATTTTATTTTATTTTATTATTTTTTTTTACTATAGACCTGAGGTTTCACTATGTTGCCCAGGCTAGTCTCAAACAATTCTCCCACGTCAGCCTCCCAGTGTATAGGATTACAGGCATGAACCATTGTGCCCTGCCTGAAAATACCTTAGACAGCTTTATTAGAAGCATGCAGCATTTATGGTTCCAAAATGGTAGTACAGAAGCAAACTGGTTTCAATCCCCTTACAGAAAACCAAAACCAAATCCACATTGGGAAAATTATCACCAGCAATGTCCCTGATCTCAAATATAAAAATTAGGCAGTTTCTGGGGCTACAAAGAAGTGAAAAAACTCCAAGGAGACGTTAAGAGAATCAAATTTCCAAGAACGTGGAAAATTTCTACCAATTCACAGTTTCTACACTGGAAAAAAAATGAGATCAAGGTGGACAACCGCCTTCTCCACCATCCCGGGTTCCCTGGTAAAAGATCAGTCCTTCCCTGTCTCAACCCACAGGAAGCATCACACAAGTGTCTGAAGGGAGAAACATCCCTGAGGACATCCAGGGACAAAGAGGGGAGGCAAGACTACCATCCCCAGCCCTGGAAACTCTGTTTTATATCTCGGCCAAAGGAGAAAGTCAAATCAGAGTGGCTGTTCAGGAGCACCATACTGTAGGGGTATGCTACACAGGTCACCTGGGCATTAACACACAGCCAGCCTGCCCACAGTGCTGGAATATGCCCTTTAGGACTCCCTCATTCTGGATGGACCAGTATTCTTGACAGTTTGCTAGAGCAGAGGCAAACGTGGGTTTAAGATTCCATCTAGTGCTGAAAAGGAGGCAGTGACCTAGGGAAATTTTAAAGAAAGAAAATCACTTTGGGAGGCTGAGACAGGCAGATCGCTTAAGCTCAGGAGTTCAAGACCAGCCTGGACAACAGGATGAAAACCCATCTCTACTAAAAAGTACAAAAAGTAGCCAGGTGTGGTGTGCACCTCACCTACTCGAGAGAGGACTGCTTCAGCCTAGGAGGCAGAGGCTGCAGTAAGCAAGCCATGATCACACCACTGCACTCCAGCCTGGGTGACAGAGACCGTGTCTCCAAAAACAAAAACAAACCAAAAAGCAAAAACAAAAACAAAACAAAAAACAAACAGGTAAAGAAAACATATCCAATAAAAAACTACGAGCCAGACAAAGACTGTAATAAATAATCCTTCAATGCAGACACAGATGTACATCCACAAGAAACAGCAAATGGGAACCATGATCTCCCAAAATGGACAAAAAAATTACCAGTGACTGAACCTAATGAAATGACAATACGTGAGCTCCCTAAGAATTCAAAATAGCACTTTTAAGGAAATACAGTGATCTCCAAGATAACACAGAAGAGCAACTCAGAAATGTATCAGAAAAAAACTTTAGAATATATTAACAAGAGAAATCTTATAACTGAGAAATACTCAACTCAAAAATTCACAGCAGAGGCTCTCAACAGCAAAATGGATCAGAGGAAAGATTCACTGAGCTTGAAGAAAGGCTATTTGAAAATATAGCCAGAGAAGAATGAAAAGGAACTAAGATTGTCTGCAAGATACAGAAAATTACCTTGAAAGACCAAACCTAGGAATCACTGGTGTTCAAGAGGGAATGCATCAAGTGCAAGGGTAAGCTTTGGAAGCTGATTAAAGAAATAACCAGATTCCAAAAATTGAGAAAAATATAAATATCCAGGTACAGGAAGGTAAGACGACACCAAACAGATTCAACCCAAATATGACTACTACAAAGTATATAATAATCAGCCTCTCGAAGGTCAAGGATAAAGAAAGGATCTTAAAAGCAGTAAAAGAAGCAAATAACATATAAAGGACTCTAATTGGTCTGGCAACAGGATTTCTCAATGGAAACCACACAGGCCAGAAGGGAGTAGGATGACATTTTCTTTCTTTCTTTTTTTGTGAGACGGTCTCACTCCATTGCCCAGAATGGAGTACCATGACACAAACATGGCTCAATGCAGCCTTTATCTCCCAGGCTCAAGCCATACTCATCAGCCTCCCAAGTAACTGGTACTACAAACGTGCACCACCATGCCTGGCTAATTTTTCTATTTTTTTGTAGAGACGGGGTTTCACCATGTTTGAAATGCTTGTTTCCTGGTGCGGAAAGAAATAGCACGTGAACACAAATTTAATTTATTTAGCAAGGCCATTTTTATATTTTCTGCAGAAAGGGTACACTCCCCAGTAGTTTTGCCATGAGAGTACACCGAGCAAAGGAGACAGGGTCATTTACAACCTGACACATCCACCCTACTGCTGTGTCCAGTTTCCACTGGCTGGAAAGGGACCTCACATTTTGTATTTGTTCTGACTGGCTAGCAACTTAGAACTTTTTAAAAGAGGCAAAGGCACAGGAGACCAAAGGAAGAAGTAACTTGTGGAATGCTGAGAAGGGTAAAAACCCCTTCGAATAACGAAGAGGAACAGGCTATGACCAATGCTTGCCTGGACCAGTATAAGCATGCCAGGGCAAATATTTAGGCTAAACTGTGGGAGCGAAGAACATAAAGTACATGATTTCTTTATTACAGCTAGCAGATTTAAGAATGTTAACACAGGTCTTTGAATAAATTTTGCTTCTAAAAAAAGTTATTTATTCCTCATTAGACGGAAAAAAAAAAAAAGTCTTTAAAGAAAAACCTCTACTTTACTTTCTACAACCAAGTTGCCCAGGCTGGTCTCAAAGTCCTGAGTTCAAGCAATCCACCTGCCTCAGCCTCACAAAGTGCTGGAATTACAGGCATCGGCCACCTTGCCTGCCTATGGGATGAAATTTTCAAAGTGCTGGAAGAAAAAAAAAATTGACATCTAAGAATACAGTATTCAGGCTGGTGTACTGTCTCACACCTGAAATCCCAACACTTTGGGAGGCCTAGGGGGGCGGATCACCTGAGGTCACAAGTTAGAGACCAGTGTGGCCAATATGGTGAAACCCCATCTCTACTAAAAATTTTTTTAAAAATTAGCCTGGTATGGTGGCACATGCCTTAGTCGCAGCTACTCAGGAGGCTGAGGCAGGAGAATCGCTTGAACCCAGGAAGCGGAGGTTGCAGTGAGCCGATATCGTGCCACTGCACTCCAGACCGGGTGACAGAGCAAGACTTCATCTCAAACAAACAAAAACAGATAAAGACGGTCACTGTAGCTGGTCATTGTGGCTCACGCCTGTAATCCCAGCACTTTGGGGACACCGAGGTAGGCATATCACGATGTCAGAAGTTCAAGACCAGCCTGGCCAACATGGTGAAACCCCGTCTCTACTAAAATTACAAAAATTAGCCGGGCGTGGTGGCGCATGCCTGTAATACCAGCTACTCAAGAGGCTGAGGCAGAAGAATCGCTTGAACTCAGGAGGCGGCGGTTGCAGTGAGCTGAGATCACACCACTGCACTCCAGCCTGGGAGACAGAGCAAGACTCTGTCTCAAAAATACAAAAAAAAAAAAGAAAGTCGCTATATAATGATAAAGGGGTCAATTCAGCAAGAGGATATAAAAACTGTCAATATTTATGCACCCAACACTGGAGCACCCACGTATATAAAGCAAATATTAATAAATCTAAAGGGAGATACTGCGATACAGTAATAGTAGGGGATTTTAACACCCCACTCTCAGTGATGGACAGATCATCCAGTTAGAAAATCAACAAAGAAACACAGAAGAAGTTAAGCAATACACTAAACCAGAAAGGCCTAACTAGAACAGGACATTTTATCCTACTGCTACAGAAGATTTATTCCTTTTCTCAGCATATGGAATATTCTCCAGAATAGACCATATCTTAGGCCACAGAAAAAGTCTCAACAAATTCAAAAATGTAGAAATCATATCATTTTTTCTGACCACAAAGGAATAAAACTAGAAATCACTAACAAGAGGAACCTTGATTCACAGTCTCAAAATGGTGGCTCATGCCTATAATCCCAGCACTTTGGGAGGCCGACACAGGAAGACTGCTTGCACCCAGGACTGAGACCAGCCTGGGCAACATAAGGAGACCCTGCCTCTTCAAAAAAAAAAAAAAAAAAACAACGGAACATTGTTTTGGTATGTTGACATATCAAAATCCATGGGACAAAAGCACACAGAAATTTGGAAATTACAACATTTCCAAAAACAAATGAAAGTGAAAATACAACATACCAAAATCTATGGGATAAAAACAGTACTAAGGGAGTATCTTACAGCAATAAACACGTACATACAAAAAGTAGAAAGATTTAAAATAACCGGATGATACCCCCTAAGATACTAGAAAAGCAAAAACAAACCAGACTCACAATTAGATCAAAAGGATAAAGACCATAGCCAAATAAACAAAATTGAGAATAAAAAAAATACAGACTATCAATAAAACATAAAGTTGATTACTTGAAAAGATAAACAAAATCAACCAACCTTTGGCTAGACTGAGGGGAAAAAATGACCCAAATAAAATAAAAAATGAAAAAGAAAACAGAACAGAAACCACATAAATACAACCAATCATTAGAAACTATTGTGAAAAACTATATGCCAACAAACTGAAAAGCCTGGAAGAAATAGACAAATTCTTTTTTTTTTTTTTTGAGACAGAGTTTCACTCTTTTTGCCCAGGCTGGAGTGCAATGGCGTGATCTCGGCTCACCGCAACCTCTGCCTCCAGGGTTCAAGTGATTCTCCTGCCTCAGCCTCCCGAGTAGCTGGGATTACAGGCATGTGCCACCACCCCGGCTAATTTTGTATTTTTAGTAAAGACGGGGTTTCTCCATGTTGGTCAGGCTGGTCTTGAACTCCCGACCTCAGGTGATCCACCTGCCTCGGCCTCCCAAAGTGCTGGGATTACAAGCGTGAGCCACCGCGCCCGGCCTGAAATGGACAAATTCTTGGGCGCATACAACTACCAAGATCGAACCATGAAGAAATAGAAAACCCCAACACACCAATAACAAGATTGAAGCCATAACAAAATGAATCCCATGAAAGAAAAGCCCAAGACCTGATGGCTTCACTGCTAAATCCTACCGAAAACTTAAAGAATACTACTACTCAAACTCGGCAAAAAATATTGAAGAGAAGAGAGTATTTCCGAACTTGGTCTACAAAGTGAGCATTATTCTGATAGCAAAACCAGGCAAAAGCACAACAACAAAACTACAGGCTAGGCCGGGTGCGGTGGCTCACACCTGTAATTCCAGCACTTTGGGAGGCTGAGGCGGGTGGATTACCTGAAGTCAGTTCAGGAGTTTGAGACCAGCTTGGCCAATATGGTGAAACTCCGTCTCTACTTAAAAAAAAAAAAAAAAAAAAAAAAAAAAAAAAAAAAAACAAGTGGCTCACGCCTGTAATCCCAATACTTTGGGAGGCCAAGGCAGGCAGATCACGAGGTCA
The DNA here is from genome assembly GCF_024542745.1 of Macaca thibetana thibetana. Lineage (NCBI taxonomy): Eukaryota > Metazoa > Chordata > Mammalia > Primates > Cercopithecidae > Macaca > Macaca thibetana. The sequence goes on along the minus strand of NC_065596.1, from coordinate 14,759,080 downwards.
GGAGATCAAGACCATCCTGGCTAACATGGTGAAACCCCATCTCGACTAAAAATACAAAAAAATTAGCCGGGCATGGTGGCAGGCGCCTGTAGTCCCACCTACTCAGGAGGCTGAGGCAGGAGAATGCATGAACCCGGGAGGCGAAGCTTGAAGTGAGGAGAGACTGCACCACTGCACTCCAGCCTGGGCAACAAAGCGAGACTCCGTTTCAAAAAAAAAAATACAAAAGTTATCCGGGCATGGAGGCGTGTGTGCCTGTAGTCCCCACTACTCGGGAAGCTGAGGCAGAAGAATCGCTTGAACCCGGGAGGCGGAGGTTGTGGTGAGCCAAGACTCTTGTGGTGAGCCAAGAGTCATGTACTTCAGCCTGAGCGACAGAGCAAGAAGACTCCGTCTCAAAAAAGAAAAACAAAGAAGAAGAAATAAAAGTAACCAAAAATGTGAAGGAGCTATGCAAGGAAAACTCTAAACACTGATGAAACAAACTGTAGAGGACACAGAAAAAAATTGGAAGATATTCCATGCTCATGGATTAGAAGAATATTGTTAAAATGACAATACTACTCAAACCAATTTACAATTCAGAGCAACCCTTCTCAAAATACCAATGAAATTCATCACAAAAATAGAAAAAAAAAAAAATCCTAAAATTTATATGCAATCACAAAAAACCTTAAACAGCCAAAGAAATACTGACCAAAAAAACAAAGCTGGAGTGACCGGGTGCGGTGGCTCACGCCTGTAATCCCAGCACTTTGGGAGGCTGAGGCAGGTGGATCATGAGGTCAGGAGTTCAAGACCAGCCTGGCCAACATGATGAAACCCCGTCTCTACTAAAAATACAAAAATTAGCCAGGGTGGTGGTGCGTGCCTGTAGTTCCAGCTACTAGGTAGGCTGAGACAGGAGAATTCCTTGAACTGGGAGGCAGAGGTTGCAGTGAGCCGAGATCGTACCACTGCACTTCAGCCTGGGAGACAGAGGACTCAGTCTCAAAAAAAAAAAAAAAAAAGAAAAAAAAAAAAAAAAAGCTGGAAGCATCCAACTGCTTGACCTCAAAATATAATACAAAGCTACCATAACCCAATCAGTATGGTACTGACATAAAAACAAACACATAGGCCGGGCGCGGTGGCTCAAGCCTGTAATCCCAGCACTTTGGGAGGCCGAGATGGGCGGATCACAAGGTCAGGAGATCGAGACCATCCTAGCTAACACAGTGAAATCCTGTCTCTACTAAAAATACAAAAAAAAAAAAAAATTAGCCAGGCGAGGTGGCGGGCGCCTGTAATCCCAGCTACTCGGGAGGCTGAGGCAGGAGAATGGCGTGAACCCGGGAGGCAGAGGTTGCGGTGAGCCGAGATCTCACCACTGCACTCCTCCGTCTCAAAAACAAACAAACACATAAGATCTATGGAAGAAAACAGAGAACCTAAATATAAATCTACACATTTATAGACAGCTCTTTTTCAACAAAGGCACCAAAAGCATACAATGGGAAAATAGCAGTCTTTTCAATAAATGCTGCTGGGAAAACTGAATAACCATATGTAGAATGAACTAGATGCCATCTCTCAGCATAAACAAAGTCAAAACAGATTAAAGATATGCAACACCTGAAACCATAATGCTACTAGAGGAAGAAACTGGGGAAACAATCCAGGACATCGGTCTGGGTAAAGATTTCTTAGGTAAGACCTCAATAGCACAAGCAACAGGAGAAAAAATAAACATATGAGATTACATCAAACTAAAAACTTCTCCACAGCAAAAGAAACAACCAACAAAGTGAAGAGACAATCTACAGTATGGGAGAAAATATTCACAAACTATTCACCTGACAAAGATTAGTAATCAAAATATATAAGGAACTCAACTTGATAGCAAAAAAAAAAAAAAAAAAAAAAATCCGATCAAAAAATTGGCAAAAGGTTAGAAGAGTTGTTTCTCATAAAAAAGACACACAAATGGCCAACAAGTGTACGAAAAAATGCTCAACATGGCTAAACATCAGAGAAATACAAATCACACATAACCACAATGAGAAGTCATCTCACCTCACAGAATGGCTTTTATAAAGACAGGGAATAACAAGTACTGATGAGGATGTGGTGAAAAGATAATCCTTTTATGCAGTTGATGGGAATGTAAATTAGTACAGCCACTATAGAGAACAATATTCAGGTGTGGTGGCTCATGCCTGTAATCCCAAAACTTGAGGCTGCGGTGGGAGGATCACTTGAGCCCACAAGTTCGAGATCAGCCTGGGCAACAGAGCAAGACCTGTCTGCACACACATGCACACACAAAACCTGTCAGGCACAGTGGATCATGCCTGTAATCCCAGCACTTTAGGAGCCCGAGGCAGGTGAATCACTTGAGGTCAGGAGTTCGAGACCAGCCTGGCCAACATGGTGAAACTCCGTCTCTACTGAAAATACAAAAATTAGCTGGGCATGGTGGCATGCGCCTGTAGTTCCAAGCAGCAGAATCACTTAAACCTAGGAGGCGGAGGTTGCAGTGAGCTGAGATCATGCCACTGCATTCCAGCTTGGACAACAGTGAGACTCTGTCTCCAAAAAAAAAAAAAAAAAAAAAAAAAAAGAGAGAGAGAGAGAGAGAGAGAGGTTGAGTCATGGGTAAAATACACAGGTAGAAGAAATTAGACCTGGTGTTCAATAGATCAGTAAGGTGACTACGTTTAACACTCATCTCCTGTACATTTCAAAACAGTTAAGAGAATAATTTGATGTTCCTGCAATAAAGATAAATATTTAAGGTGACAGATATCCTACTTACCCTGATTTGATAATATAAATGTATCAAATTATCACATGTACTCAGAAAATATGTACATCTATTATGAATCAAAAACTTTTTTTCAATTGTAAAATAGGAGGTTGGAGATTCTGGGGCCCCCATGTCTGTGGGTAAAAATATTCCCTTGTCTGGATCATGTAAAGACATCCCTGCAAGATGTCACTCCAGGTTATTTCACCTAATACCGCCTACCACTAAAAAGGAGCAATGAGCCATGACTATGCCATTGCACTCCAGCCTGGGTGATCCAGCAAGACTCTGTCTCAAAAACAAAAAAAAAACAAAAAAACTCAGGATGGAGGTTTCTCAAAAAACTAAAAATAGAACTATCAATAGAACTATCATCCGTAGACCTCTTGAATTTTGGAGGCAATATATACATTTGCATATGCTTGTTTAACGCCCCACAGACTTGCCTGTAAGGATTCTAGTAGTTCCAACTGTAGACAAGAGCAATTTCAGGCTGCAGTGCAAGCTTCCCAAGCACTTGGTCCGCCTGATTAAGCAGACCCAATGATACTCAAAGTGTACATGTTAAAGAGCATCCTATTTATTGGAATATGTAGATGTAGAGTACAGCCCTCTGGTATTCCAGAGTCAATCCATGTCCTCTTGTGCAGATTAACTGTTTTCCTTTTGAGAAACAGGTTGTGGTTTGCCATTAGCACATGATAGAGAATGAACAACTAATCACGGGACATGAAGTAACTAAGGCAGAACTGAGTAATTTGAGACTTTATGGTTCCCAAAGCATGAAGTACATACTGTCAGACCTTATCAAACAATGGTTGTCAGCTTCTCCTCTGGACCCAATTCCAAGTTTGTAGGAAATCGCATGAAATAAAGGAATATTTACACACACCATGAGAATCCAATCAGAAATATCTGATTGTATGACTTTCTAAAAGAATGAGTGTTGTTAGGAATAACACTCAAAATCCTAAGGAAGTTGAACACTCGAACAAAGAATTATTAGCAAAGCAATTTTACTTCTGCACAGAGGGGTGCCTCCTTGGCCAGTCGCCATGAGAGCACACCTGAACAAAGGGGCACGACAGCCTTTATTCCAGATGCAAGTCCTGCCCCTGTACCCTTTCCCCATTGGCCGGGGTTGGGTTGTACAATCTAAACTAATCCCGGTTGGCTAAACATTTGATTTTTTTTTTTAGATAGGGTGGGCACGCAAAAGAAAAGTGGAGAGGAAGGAGAAGGGATGTCTGTAACGAGCTGGGAAGTTAGTCCTCTTTCCAAATGAGGAAAGGCATGTGAGCTGGTACTGATAACGCTTGGTACTGTGGTGTGCCTGGGCATCTAACAAAGGCAAAAAAGAGAAAAAAGGAGAAGAGTAGGGGGTACTATGAATTAAAGAATAAAAGATTGATGAGATTATTTGAAGAGAAATCTCATCATACCCCACAGTGTGACTCTCTGAAAGTCAATATAATAAACAATAACTGTTTTAGATAAAAAGACACTGAAAACATTAACAATTTGCAATGTAAAAATGGATACACTTTGAATGGATCTTAGACCAAAAAATATTCAAGAGCATACATTGAATCAATGCAGAGAATTTTAGTTATTAAGCAAAGTAGACATTAGATAACATTTTTTATTTAAGTGAAATACTAGTATTGTGGTTTCAGAATGACAATGCCTTTTTTTTAGGAGACGCTTTATCAAGTATTTAAAGGTCAAGCATCAAGTGTGCAATTATGCTCAATTTACACTCAAATTGTTCACCATAAGACGTATTTACCTGAGGAGAAAGAAAACAAGCACACTGCTAAAAAAGTGTGTGGGCACAGTGGCTCACACCTGCAATCCCAGCACTTTGGGAGGCCGAGGCAGATGAATTGCCTTGGTTCAGGATTTCGAAACCAGCCTGGCCAGGTTTTAGTGAAACCTCGTCTCTACTAAAATACAAAAAAAATTAGCTGGGTGTGGCGGCATGTGCCTGTGTCCCAGCTATTAGGTGTCAGGCCTCTGAGCCCAAGATAAGCCATCATATCCCCTGTGACCTGCACGTATACATCCAGATGGCCTGAAGCAACTAAGAACCACAAGAAGCGAAAACAGCCAGTTCCCGCCTTAACTGAGGACATTCCGCCATTGTGATTTGTTCCTGCCCCACCCTAACTGATCAATTGATCTTGTAACATTCTTCTCCTGGAGAATGAATCTCAGGAGCTCCCCACTGAGCAGTTTGTGATTCCCCGCCCCTGCGGGGATCTCTGTAAAGAGAACAACCCCCTTTAACTGTAATTTTCCACTACCTACCCAAATCCTATAAGACTGCCCCACCCTTGGCCGGGCGCAGTGGCTCAAGCCTGTAATCCCAGCACTTTGGGAGGCCGAGGCGGGTGGATCACGAGGTCAGGAGATCGAGACCATCCTGGCTAACATGGTGAAACCCCGTCTCTACTAAAAATACAAAAAACTAGCCGGGCGTGGTGGCGGGCGCCTGTAGTCCCAGCTACTCGGAAGCTGAGGCGGGAGAATGGCGTGAACCCGGGAGGTGGAGCTTGCAGTGAGCTTGCAGTGTCGCGCCACTGCACTCCAGCCTGGGCGACAGAGCGAGCGTCTCAAAAAAAAAAAAAAAAAAAAAAAAAAAAAAAAAAAAAGGCCACCCCACCCCTACCTCCCTTTGCTGACTCCTTTTTCAAACTCAGTGCCCCTGCACGCAGGTGATTAAAAGTTTTATTGCTCACATAAAGCCTGTTTGGTGGTCTCTTCACATGGACATGCCTAACACTTGGGAGGCAGAATTACTTGAACCTCGGAAGCAGAGGTTGCAGTGAGCCAAGATCGCACCTCTGCACTCCAGCCTGAGTGGCAGAGTGAGGCTCTGTCTCAAAAAAAAAAAAAAAAAAAAAAAAAAAAAAAAGAAAGAAAATCCAGACTGGGTGTGTTAGATGTTCAAGTTTTCCTTAGAATCAAATTTTTCAGAAAAAAACATGTAAAAACTACACTTAGTCCAAACATGCTAATAAATTCAATAGATACTAGAAACTTTATTACACTAATACTAGAATAATATTCTGATTTTAATAAATAATTCTAGTATCAGCATAATAAAGCCTCCATCCTGGTGGCCAGGAGCAGAGGCTCACTCCTGTAATTCCAGCTCTTTGGAGGCTGTCGGGTGGATCACAAGGTCAGGAGTTCGAGACCAGACTGGCCAGCATGGTGAAACCCCATCTCTACTAAAAATACAAAAAAAAAAAAAAAATAGCTGGGCATGGTAGTCCCCGCTACTCGGGAGGCTGAGGCAACAGAATCGCTTGAACCCAGGAGGTGGAGGTTGCAGTGAGCTGAGATCGCTCCACTGCACTCCAGCCTGGGCGGGAGAGCAAGACTCCGTCTCAGAAAAAACAAAAGCCTCCATCCTTTCTTCCTGTGGGCCCTGTTTTAAGGCTCTGTGGGAGAAGTACAGGCCTAGGAACTTCAGATGAAGAAAATAGCTGTGTATTACTGCCTTTCTTTCTTTCTTTTGAGATGGAGTTTCGCTTTTGTCGCCCAGGCTGGAGTGCAGTGGCAGATCTCGGCTCACTGCAACCTCGGCCTCTCAGGTTCAAGCAATTCTCCTGCCTCAGCCTCCCGAGGAGCTGGAATTACAGGGGCCTGCCACCACGCCTGGCTAATTTTTGTATTTTTTACTGAAAATACAGGGTTTCATCATGTTGGCCAGGCTGGTCTCGAACTCCTGACCTCAGGTGATCTGCCCGCCTCCACCTCCCAAAGTGCTGGGATTACAGGCGTGAACCAGCACGCCTGGCCTGCCTTTCTTTTGTAGAAAGGATTGTAGCTGGTAACAAAAAAAAATTAAGTCCAAGAAAATAAAAATAAGAAACTAAAGGCTTACAGTCTACACGTGTTCATATTTACATGCAGAAATAGGCACGCCCTAAACGACTATATTTTTTTCCATCCGAAAGTAATGAGTCAAAAATAAGTAAAGGACACCAAGACAATGCCAGATTCTCAGACGATACATTTTTTAGCAAAGAAATGGAAGTCAGAGCCCTCTTGAAACCAATTTTCTGCCGGTGCTCACCAGAAACACGCCGGAATCGCCAGGTTCCTGAGGCGGGGGGATGCGGGGCCGCAGCCAATCTGACTGGAACGCAGAAATCCTTTTACTTTCGGAAAGAAAAAAAATTCACAAAGGTTGCTTTCCAAGCTTTTGAAGAGGGGAGCACAGCGGTTGAAAGCACTTCACAAAACACCGCGCGGAGGCGGGACAAACACACTTCCCGACCTGGCTCCTGACCCGGACCGACTGAGCCTGCGGCCTCTCGCAACTGGCCGCGCCCGGAGGACCGACAGCCCCTGGAGAAGACAGTGAAACGAGGCGGATTCCAGAGGCTCCTGGGCGACCGCGCCCAATCGTTCCTTTGCCACCCCCGCTACTATCTCAGGGATCCCCAAGCAGGCAGAACTCACCACAGCCACGGTGGACTCCACCACGATAAAGGCGAAATGGCACTGACCATGCGGAGCCAGCGCCGGAAAAGATGGCGATGGCGCGCTGACGTCACTTCCGCTCGGAGCCTGGGCCCGGGCGGGGCTCCTGGGTTCGAGTTTCAGCCACGTAGGACCCAGCCCAACATAGAAATTCTAGTTTCCTCCCGGGTGGGTGCGGATAGGCCCGGGGCTGGCTCAGGGAGGGGGATGCAGAAACAGATCCAGAGCAAAAGATGAGGTTAGAACGGGGCCTCTGGAAGGAACTGTGGGCGAGGGGTGGGGCCCATACTCGGGGGCGATTTAGAGGTGGGACCAGGCCTAGCCATCCGTTCAGGTGGCCAGACTCACTGGAAGGGGGGGGATGGGGGATGGGACGCACCCCAGGGGATGCTCCTGCAGAGCTTTTCCCTGTTGCCCGCAGTGGCTAATACCTGTAATTCCAACACTTTGGGAGACTAACGCACGTGCATAGCTTGAGTCCAAGAGTTCAAGACCAGCGTGGGCAAAATAGCAACATCCTTTCTGTGGATGGCAAGCCACCCAGGTGCTAAGGCAAGAGACCAAGGCATGAGCTGTTCCGGTATAATAAAATATATAAAATAAGAATAGTTATACTAGATATAGATCATAGATATGATTATATACGAATATAATTAATCATTAGTTTGTAGCAATTACTCTTTATTCCAATATTATTATAATCCTCGCTCTATAATCATAACCTAGGAGAAACCAAGCCATACAGAGATAGGAGCTGAGGGGACATAGTGAGAAGTGACCAAAAGACAGGAGTGTGAGCCTTCTGTCATGCCCGGGCAGGGCCACCAGAGGGCTCCTTGGTCTAGTGGTAACGCCAGCATCTGGGAAGATGCCCGTTGCCAAGCAGACCGTGGTCTAGCGGTAGCGTTAGTGTCAAGGAAAACACCCGCTACTTAGCAGACCAGGAAAGGAAGTCTCCCTTTCCCCTGGGGAATTTAAAGAAGACTCTACTCCTCCACCTCTTGTGGAGGGTCTAACATCAGTCAGGCCCACCCACAGTTATCCGGAGGCCTGTCTCCCTGTGATGCTGTGCTTCAGTGGTCACTCTCCTAGTCCGCTTTCATGTTCCATCCTGTACACCTGGCTCTGACTTTTAGATAATAGTAGCAAAATTAATGAAGGTACTAAAAGTCTGATATGCAGAAATAATGGTGTAAGCTGTCTCTCTCACTCCCTCTCTCTCTGCCTCGGCTGCCAGGCAGGGAAGGCGCCCTGTCCAGTGGACATATGACCCACGTGACCTATCATTGGAGATGGCTCACACCCCTTACCCTGCCCCTTTGTCTTGTATCCAATAAATATCAGCACAGCCTGGCATTCGGGGCCACTACTGGTCTCCGCTTCTTGGTGGTAGAGGTCCCCCGGGCCCAGCTGTCTTTTCTTTTATCTCTTTGTCTTGTGTCTTTGTTTCTACAATCTCTAGTCTCCGCACACGGGGAGAAAAACCCACCGACCCTGTGGGACTGGACCCTACACCATTCTCTATTAAAAAATGTGTGTGTGTGTGTGTGTGTGTGTGTGTATAGCTTTTTTGTATATATCTCCTCATGTTCCTAGAGCCTTTCCACAATTCTTCCATATTGATAAACCTGCCAGTCCATGGCATGGTCTACCTCTTCTATTCAGTCATGCTTTCTATAGGCCTTTATTTCTTCATTCTTTATTTATGTATTTATTTGAGATGGAGTCTCACTCTGTCACCCAGGCTGGAGTACAGTGGCGCGACCTGGGCTCACTGCAAGCTCCGCCTCCCAAGTTCAAGCAATTCTTCTGCCTCAGTCTCCCGAGTAGCTGGGATTACAGGTGCCCACCACCACACCCAGCTAATTTTTTGTATATTTAGTAGAGATGGGGCTTCCCCATGTTAGCCAGGATGATCTTGATCTCCTGACCTAGTGATCCGCCTGCCTTGGCCTCCCAAAGTGCTGGGATTACAGGTGTGAGCCACCACGCCTGGCCAAAAACAAGTATTTCTATTATTTTTCTGACCTTACCACATGGGCCAGGACCACATTTCCTACATTATAAAATAGCATTGACACCAGACATTCTCCCCAGGTTTATTCAGAAATGTAATCCCAATAAAAACATTAAAAGTTTTCTGGAGTTAGGTACATTGATACTAAAGTTTATGTGGAAGAACAAACATCTGATAATAACCAAGAAAAGAAAAACAAAAGCAATGATGAGCAGCAGACGTTAAAACATACTATTGACAGTTTTCACACAAGGCAAATAATTAAATTATATTAAAATAAGACATACTATAAAGCCTCTATAATTAAAACTATGTGGTACTAGCACATGAAGCAGAAACAAACTAATATCTAAAAGTAGACCCAAGAACACGTAGAAATTTGGTTCATAAATGTATTTTGCCAAGTGCAGTGGCTCATGCCTGTAAACCTAGCAATTTGGGAGACCAAGGCAGGAGGATCACTTGAGGTCAGGAGTTCAAACCCAGCCTGCCCAACATGGTGAAACCCTGTCTCTATTTAAAATACAAAAAAAATTTAGCCAAGCGTGGCCGGGCATGGGGGCTCATGTCTGTAATCCCAGGCCGAGGCAGGCGGATCACAAGGTAAAGAGATCGAGACCATCCTGGCTAACTTGGTGAAACCCCGTCTCTACTAAAAATACAAAAATTAGCGGGGTGTGGTGGCGGGCGCCTGTAATCCAGCTACTCAGGAGGCTGAGGTAGGAGAATCGCTTGAACCCGGGAGGCAGAGGTTGCAGGAGATCGCTCCCCTGCACTCCAGCCTGGCGATACAGCAAGAATCCATCTCAAAAAAAAAAAAAAAAAATTTAGCCAAGCATTGTGGTGGGCGCCTGTAAGCCCAGGTACTCCAGAGGCTGAGGCAAGAGAATTGCTCAAACCTGGGAGGAAGAGGTTGCAGTGAGCCTAGATTGCACCATTGCACTAGAGCCTGGGCAACAGAGCGAGACTCCATCTCAAAAAAAAAAAAAAAAAGGCCGAGTGTGTTGGCTGACACCTGTAATTCCAGCACTTTTGGAGGCAGAGGTGGGTGGATCACCTGAGGTCACAAGCTAGAGACCAGCCTGACCAACATGGAGAAGCCCTGTCTCTACTAAAAATACAAAATTAGCCAGACATGGTGGCACATGCCTATAATCCCAGGTACTCGGGAGGCTGAGGCAGGAGAATAGCTTGAACCCAGGAGGCGGAGACTGCGGTGAGTGGAGATCGTGCCATTGCACTCCAGCCAGGGCAATAAGAGCGAAATTCCATCTGAAAAAAAAAAATGGCATTTCAGATAAATGGGACAAAAAATGCCATTTGTAATGAAAGGTCTAAGATAGCTGCTTAGCTATCTGAGAAAAGATGAAATTAAATCCATACTTCACAGCATATACAAGAATAAACTCCAAATGGACTAGGGATCTAAATGTAAAGAATAAAACCATACATGCATTTAGGGTGTTCAAGTGATTTCTTGGCTGAGTGAGGAAAAAGATGTGACCACAAGGCGGCAGTAGCACACAAGCTTTATTTGGGATGTGCTTTGACAGGTTACCAGTGGGGGAGGTAGCAAACAGCAAGAGAGTATCCACAGGCTTCTTCTACCTGTGGGTCGCTCCTTAGAAAGGATGGAAAGGAAGAGAGACTCCCAGAGGAGAAGGGGAATCAAAGAGGGGGCTTATAATGACTAAATGACGATACTCACCAGACTGGCAGCATATCTTCCAGTTAAAAAGCTCTGAAGGATAAGTCTGGCCAACGTGGTGAAACTCCGTCTCTACTAAAAATACAAAAATTACTTGGGTATGGTGGCAGGTGCCTATAATCCCAGCTGCTTGGGAGGGTGAGGCAGGAGAATCACTTGAACCCAGGAGGTGGAGGCTGCAGTGAGCCGAGATTGTGTCACTGCACTCCAGCCTGGGTGACAGAGCAAGACCCTGTATCCAAAAAAAAAAAAAAAAAAAGCTCTGAAGGACAGCAGGGGTATGGGGTTTTCATAGCCCTGAAATTATCTTATCTATGGCTATCAGATATTGGACATAATTTCAGAGACTACAAAGCAGGCACACTTGAAATGACTCTCAACAGTTTTGGATATATATGCCAAAGTGAAATATCTGGATCACATAGTAATTCTGTTTAATCGTTTTTGTTTGTTTGTTTTTGTTTTTGAGACAGGGTCTCACTCTGTTGTCTAGGCTGGAATGCAGTGATGTGATCATGGCTTACTGCGGCCCTCAACTTACTGGGCTCAGGTAATCCTCCCACCTCAGCCTCCCAGGTAGCAGGGATTACAGGTGCATGCCACCACCATCCTTGGCTGAATTAAAAAAATTTTTTTTGCAAAGACCAGATCTCACCATATGCCCAGGCTGGTCTTGAAGTCCTAGCCTCAAGGAATCCCCTTGAGATTTTCATGATGTTTACTGACATATTAATTCTTTGAAGAGAAATTTTGAATTTATATTCAACAACTTCCTCCTCTTGCTTTTTTTTTTTTTTTTTTTTTTTTAACGACTTTCTCTTCAAATTTATTTAACATGTCTTGACTTAGTTGTTCTGCTTGATTTTCCGAAAGAAGAAGCTTCTCTGGATAAGGTGGAGGATAGTTAAAGGAAGTTTTAGTAAGTGCTGTTTCTATGAACCTCTGCACCAACGTACAGATGCATGGTGTGACACAGCACTTGACAAAAATAAGTACCCCCATTACAGCTATGAGGGAGGTAAGAATTTAGGCTATTATTCCTTTCCATTTACAGAACCATTTTTCCATTTACAGAACCATATTCTGTAAAAGGGTCATTTACCCCTGAGATGCTGGCCAACTCATTGGATAGAGCAGTCAGACCTTGCAATGCCTTTGTTATACTTCATTAGGGGCGGTGTCGTTTGGGATGAAGGTGCAACTTTGAGTTTTCGTTTGTTTGTTTGTTTTTGAGACGGAGTCTTGCTCTGTCGCCCAGGCTGGAGTGCACTGGCGCGATCTCGGCTCACTGCAAGCTCTGCCTCCCGGTTCACGCCATTCTCCTGCCTCAGCCTCCCGAGTAGGTGGGACTGCAGGCGCCCGCCACCACCCCCGGCTAATTTTTATTTTATTTTATTTTATTTGTATTTTTAGTAGAGACGGGGTTTCACCGTGTTAGCCAGGATGGTCTTGATCTCCTGACCTCGTGATCTGCCCGCCTCAGCCTCCCAAAGTGCTGGAATTACAGGCTTCAGCCACTGTGCCTGGCCGCAATATTTAGTTTTAATCATGAGGCAAACTCCTCCTCTTTCTGCTAATATCATGTCTAAGGCTATCCTATTTTCCCAAACCATCTGGCTAGTAGCCCCCAATTGCTCAGCTATTCCTTTAACAGCATCTCCAGTGTAGTTAATAAATCACTGTTGGTTGTAAGAGATGTAGTTTATCCAATCTACACTTTTATTTTTTATTTATTTATTTATTTGCTTTATTTTTATTTTTATTTTTATTTATTTATTTTTTTTGAGACGAAGTCTCGCTCTGTCGCCCAGGCTGGAGGGCAGTGGCCGGATCTCAGCTCACTGCAAGCTCTGCCTCCCAGGTTTACGCCATTCTCCTGCCTCAGCCTCCCAAGTAGCTGGGACTACAGGCGCCCGCCACCGCGCCCAGCTAATTTTTTGTATTTTCGGTAGAGATGGGGTTTCACCGTGTTAGCCAGGATGGTCTCGATCTCTTGACCTCGTGATCTGCCCGTCTCAGCCTCCCAAAGTGCTGGGATTACAGCCTTGAGCCACCGCGCCCGGCCTTATTTATTTATTTTTTGAGATGGAGTCTCGCTCTGTCACCCAGGCTGGAGTCCAGTGGCTCCATCTTGGCTCACTGCAAGCTCTGCCTCCTTGGTTCATGCCCTTCTCCTGCCTCAGCCTCCTGAGTAGCTGGGACTACAGGCGCCCACCACCTCGCCCAGCTAATTTTCTTTTTAATCCAATCTACATTTTTATTAACTGTCACCTACCAAAATATTGACTCAAATCCTGCAGCTATTTGATTTCTGGTTTTAATTGATCTGATATTCCCCGTGGGACTCCAGTTGCATCTAAATAGCCCCAAGAATCGAAAGACCTGTAAGGGGCCGGGCGCAGTGGCTCAGGCCTGTAATCCCAGCACTTTGGGAGGCCAAGGTGGGCTGATCATGAGGTCAGGAGATCGAGACCATCCTGGCTAACATGCTGAAACCCTGTCTCTACTAAAAATACAAAAAATTAGCTAGGCGTGGTGGTGGACACCAGCTACTCGGGAGGCTGAGGCAGGAGAATGGCAGTAAACCCAGGAGGTGAAGCTTGCAGTGAGTGGAGATTGCGCCACTGCACTCCAGCCTGGGCAACAGAGCGAGACTCCGTCTCAAAAAAAAAAAAAAAAAAAAAAAAAAAAAAAAAAGACCAAAGACCTATAAGGGGCCTCTCTTACTTTACGATGTTTTATCTTTCCTTCCTCTGGTTGATGAAATGCCAGGGTGAAAGGGATAACCAATTGGACTAAAGCACAAGTGCCACTCCAGTTATTGGGCAGACTGTCCAGTAAAGGTCCACCACAATACCACCACACATCCACTCGGGGATGAACAAGGGCTGACTGATTGATAAGCTCTTGAAAGTTCTTAAGCTCACTGTACCCCTTCAGGTCGCCAAGGAACACTAAGTTTCCTCCCTGTCATAAGAGACACGAAGTGAACTTAACGTTGGGAGATGGAAGCTGGATGGCCCTCGGGGGCTGACCCGCATGGTGGTGACCTTCGGGATATAGCAGAGAGAGAGCTTGGCACGACTTGTTACCCTAGGCTGTAGAATCCTGGAAAGAGCTACCATGCAGCCCATGCCCGGTCTATTGGAGGACCACCCTAGTGGAAAGGGGACAGTCTGGGCCTCTGGCCTGCCGTGCGCACCAGCATAACAATTGCTTTTGTTTAACATGCGGATGGAATATTTGATCCCTTCCAACCAGGCATTTACATCTTGGTATCCTGTCTCGATTGCCAAAGTTTAAGTCTTTAACTTCTACCATCACTATCTTGGCCTTGTTAGATGAAGGAGGAACAATGGTTCCATTGTGAGAGGTTTTGGAAAACAGCTTAGAGGCCGGTGCAGGTGGGGGGGGATCAAATAAACGCATTTCAAAGAATCCAATAGGGTCTGACCTTGAAACTTCAGCCCCTATACCATAAAACCGACTTAGAGAAGGGAACTGGCTTAGAAAAGGGGGAGAACTTTGGTGGCTCGAAATAATAACCTGTATATGGTTGCACTGGTTTAGCTGACAGTGGGGCCGGGGGGGTGAGGCACTGTCCCTTTAGTAAAATGAATGTACGGTTTTAGGAAATTACAAAAACTGGTTGGGGCAGTCCATCCTTGCTCTTTGGTGGTCCACAGAACGTTGGACCAACTACGGCATAAAAGCTCCACATAGGGGGGTGGGGTGGCAAGACTCCCGGTTGCCACTGGGGTGTTTATCGAAATCTCCCCGGATTAAATGGTCCTAATTCACTAATGCCCAGTCTGAGGAGAGCCAGGATGGACAGAGGTACTTTTCTGAATTAGAGAGCTGTCTTTGACTTGACAAATCCCCACAGGGTATAACAAGGCAAGCATTAAACGCAACAGTTCGAGGTGAAATTGACTTGGTTATGTTAATAACTAGATGGTCAGCAGCAGAGCAAGGAAAGAAGAAAGAGTAATAGAATAGATGAAGGAGAATTAAATTCTTCTTAGCTTTAGTTTGGTGGGGTTTTCCCCTGGGACTACGGCCCACCACTCTGGAGGCGGCGGCGCTTTCTTGACTCCAGTGTGATGAGTCCATCCTCTCTCTGCCGTCCGGACTGAGGTTCCAGTAGTGAGGAGCACCGAATAACGACATTCCCAGGCTGGCTCAAGCTTCTCCTCTTTCCAGCTCTCGGTGAGGATGTGATCCCCAGGCTGATGTTGCACCAGGAACTCCAAGGGCAGCGCCTGTGCTAATAGAACTTTAGTTTTTTTTTTTTTTTTTTTTTTTTTTGACGCGGAGTCTTGCTCTGTGCCCCAGGCTGGAGTGCAGTGGCGTGATCTCGGCTCACTGCAAGCTCCGCTCCCCCGGGTTCACGCCATTCTCCTGCCTCAGCCTCCCGAGTAGCTGGGACTACAGGCGCCTGCCACCTCGCCCGGCTAATTTTCTCGTATTTTTAGTAGAGACGGGGTTTCACCGTGTTAGCCAGGATGGTCTCGATCTCCTGACCTCATGATCCGCCCGTCTCGGCCTCCCAAAGTGCTGGGATTACAGGCTTGAGCCACCGCGCCCGGCCAGAACTTTAGTTTTAAGAGAAGAGAAAAATAGAAGATAGACCAAGTATATAATTTTTAAGGAACTGATCTTTTGTTTCAAAGGTAGGAAAATCAGCAGTGGAGTGCAAATAAGGTAACCCGTAAAGCATCTCATAAGGAGAAAGGCCAACGTCTTTCCGTGGTGCAGTTCGAATTCTCAGCAGGGCGATAGGAAGACACTTGGTCCATGGCAATCGAGTCTCTAAGACTAATTTGGTTAAGTGGTTCTTTAGAGTCTGATTCATTCTTTCTACTCTCCCTGATGAGGGTGGGTGCCAGTGAGTATGGTGTTCCCATTTCATGTCTAATATTTGGGATAGCTTTTTTTTTTTTTTTTTTTTTTTTTTTTTGAGACGGAGTCTCGCTCTGTAGCCCAGGCTGGAGTGCAGTGGCCGGATCTCAGCTCATTGCAAGCTCCGCCTCCTGTGTTTATGCCATTCTCCTGCCTCAGCCTCCCGAGTAGCTGGGACTACAGGCGCCCGCCACCTCGCCCAGCTAGTTTTTTGTATTTTTTTAGTAGAGACGGGGTTTCACCGTGTTAGCCAGGATGGTCTCGATCTCCTGACCTCGTGATCCGCCCGTCTCGGCCTCCCAAAGTGCTGGGATTACAGGCTTGAGCCACCGCACCCGGCCTGGGATAGCTTTTTAATAATGTGTGCAGTGAAATGAGTTCCATTGTCTGAGTCAATATTTTCTATTAGTCCAAACCTGGGTGCTATATTTTCAATTAGGGCCTTAACTACATTACTAGCTGTTGCATTTGAAAAGGGGACAGCTTCGACCCAGTGAGTGAGGTGGTCTACTATCACTAGTAAATATTTTGGATGACCTATTTATTGGAGGCATTTCTGTGTAATCAACTTGGATACTTTGGGATGACCTTAAGCCCGGACTCCTTCCCCCGAGAGGTAATCTTTTTATAGTTTGTTTATCAGTTTTCTTACATACTAAGCAACTATCTGCAAACTGGCCAGGGTACAAATTCCCATACAACCATAAACTGCGTCACACGTAGCCTGGGGCCCCCAATGGGTCCCCTGATGTAGTTGGGATAAGATTTCCCTCATAAGGGGTTTAGACAACATTTCTCTCTGGTCTAATTGCATCCACTTTCCTTCTGAATTCTCTTTAGCGTCTATTTTTATTAGTTTCTCTTTTATGGTGGAAGAGAAAATGGGGATTATGGTAGGAGGAGGGAGGTAGGGAGTTAAGTGAAAAATAATGCATTTCAGAAGACACAGCAGCCTGCTTGGCCACCTGATCTGCTAGGTTATTTCCTCGACTTTCAAAAGAGGCTTTTCTGGTGTCCGGGAACATAGACAATAGCTATTTCTTCCTGCAACTTAATATGATTCAATACTTGGGTGATCAACTCCTTGTGAACAAGGTCTTGACCTTTACTATTAATGAGACCTTGTTCAGTTCAAATTTTTCCAAATGTATGAGCCACTTCAAAGTGTACTTAGAATCGGTAGAGATGGTTCCCTCCTGGTCCTGTAAGGACTTTAAGGCTTGGCTGAGTGCAAACAGCTCACACGTTTGAGCAGACCAACTGTTGGGCAATTTTTCTGACTCTATTTCTATGAGAGTTTCTCCATCAATCACTGAATACCCATTGTGTCTTTTTCCCTCAAGCACACAGGAGGAACCACCTATGAATAAGTGCTGTACAGTCCAGAAGGGGGTTTCTCCTAGATCTGGTTGAACCTTTGTATGGTAATCAATTAAATCTAAACTTGTGTGTTTCCTCCTTAGATTTCAATTCCCTGTTAGGAAACCTGCTGGGTTGAGTGAATTATCAGTGGTCAATGTTAAATCATCCTTTTTTTTTTTTTTTTTTTTTTTTTTTGGAGTCTCGCTCTGTCACCAGGCTGGAGTGCAGTGGTGCCATCTCGTCTCACTGCAACCTCCAACTCCTAGGTTCAAGCGATCCTTCTCCTTCAGCCTCCCAAGTACCTGGGACTATAGGTGTGTGCCACCACGCCCAGCTAATTTTTGTATTTTTAGTAGAGATGGGGTTTCACCATGTTGGCCAGGATGGTCTCGATCTATTGACCTTGTGATCCACCCGCCTCGGCCTCCCAAAGTGCTGCGATTACAGGCATGAGCCACCACACCCGGCCATAAATCATCCTTTTCCAACAGAATGGCCTCATACTTTAAGAATCTTGAGGCAGTAAGCCATCTCCCTGCTCTGTGGTTAAGATAGTTCTAACTTGGTGAGGCGTGCTTACTGTCAGTTTTCTTCCAAAGGTTAACTTTCTGTGTTCCTTGACTAGTATTGCTGTAGCCACGACGGACTGGATGCATCGAGGCCGTCCACCAGTGACTGGGTCTGAGACCTTTGATAGGAAGGCTACATACAGGCTGCTGGCGGTCTCCATGTTCTTGAGTCAGCACTCCTAGAGCTATCCCTCTGTCCACATTAACAAAAAGGCGGAATGGCTTTTCTAGGGAGGGTAAGGCTAAAACAGGGGCAGTTATGAGCCTTTCCTTCAGCTTCTCGACTTGATCAGCTTCCTCAGATGTCCACAGGAGACAGTTAGGCTTCTCCTGAGCAAGTTTCTCATATAACAGTTTATTGTGCAGTGCATACGAGTCAATCCATAAGCGGCAGTATCCGACTAACCCTAAACATTTCCTGAGTCCTTGTTTAGTTTGAGGCAAGGGTAGGCACATGATTCCCTCAATTCGTTCAGGCCCTATTCCTCGCTTGCCTGCACTTATTAAGTGGCCTAAATATTTAACTTCGGGCTCTGCACAGTGAAGTCTTCTTTTTGAGACTCGTAGTCCCTCAAACTACAGATGATTAAGAATATGTGTAGAGAAGTCAGTTACCTTCAATATATCTTCACCAGATACAAGGATGTGGTCAATGTACTGAAGAAGGCATATTTGTTCTGGGATGACAACTTTTTCTATGCTTGTTCTAAAATTTGATCAAAAAGATTAGGGGAGTCTGTGAACCCTTGGGGCAAGACTGTCCATCGATATTGTTGTTTCCGCCCTGAGTGGGGATCTTCCCATTCAAAAGCAAATATATCTCAGCTATCTCCAGCCAGGGGACACGCCGAAAAAGCATCCTTCAAATCTATTACAGTAAACAATTGATGATTGTATGAAATCTTCATATAATCATGAATGGTGTAAGGTTTGGGGACAACGGGGTGGGTAGTCTGGACTATTTGGTTGATAGCTCTAAGGTCCTGTACTAGCCGATACGACATCTGATTTTTTTTTTTTTTTTTTTTTTTTGAGACAGAGTCTTGCTCTGTCGCCCAGGCTGGAGTGCAGTGGTGCGATCTCGGCTCACTGCAAGCTCCGCCTCCCGGGTTCACGCCATTCTCCTGCCTCAGCCTCCCGAGTACCTGGGACTACAGGCGCCTGCCACTGCGCCCAGCTAATTTTTTGTATTTTCGGTAGAGATGGGGTTTCACCGTGTTAGCCAGGATGGTCTCGATCTCCTGACCTCGTGATCCACCCGCCTCAGCCTCCCAAAGTGCTGGGATTACAGGCGTGAGCCACCGCACCCGGCCGACATCTGATTTCTTGACTGGCAGTACGGGGGTGTTACAAGGGGAAATACAGGGCTGGAGAAGCCCATCCTTAATAAGGCCTTTGATTAGAGGTTTCAACCTTATCCTACCTTCTAGGGGAATAGGGTATTGCTTCCTTCTTACTACTTCTCCTGGGGTTTTTAGCTTGATGCGGATTGGAAGGACCTGGAGTTTCCCTCAGTTTTCTTCTTTGGACCAGACATTAGGATTCATATAATTTTCATTTGCAGTGGTGAGTAGATTTAATGAGGTGAGGAATCCTCTTCGGCTGACTTGTAGACCTATGGCCAACTTGAACATTAAATCCCTCCCCAGTAAATTAGTTCCTGCTTCAGGGATTAACAAGAACTGAATATAAGCTGAGCGATCCTGGTATCTTCTGTGCTTTGTAAAATTTTTGCTCTAAATCCTTCCCCTTTTACCCTGGAGACTAAAAGTTCCTCTGAGGAGGAGACAACATGAGATAGGGGGAAACAGAGGATCGAGCAGCCCTTGAATCGACTAAAAAGGCGGTAAGCTCATGTTTAGGTCCCACCTCCAAATGTATCAAGGGCTCCTGGTGGGACTCAAGACAAAAGAGACAGGGCCCCTGACCCCCCTATTCTTCCTTGAGAGTAATGAGTGGAAGGGCTTCTTTCTCCTTTCTTAGTTCAGGACATCCTCTCTTGAAGTGGCCTGTTCTTCCACATCTATAGCACCTACCTTGTCCTTCTTCCCTCTTAGTTCTGGGATTCTTTAACCCTCCTCCCCCATACTCATTAGGGTGCCTGGTAGATGAGGACCTTGGTCCTCTCTAGATGGAGGCTGGGGTCCTTTAAACGAGGGTTCAGACCCTTTATACTTTCTGTCTCCCTGGAAACTCTGTCTAGAAGTACCTGGGTTTGGAGCCATCTGTTGGAAGGTGGAAAACATGAGTTTTGTCTTTTGTTTCTGTTTTCCTTCGTCCCGTTTCACGTATACTTTCTGAGCTTCCCTAAGAAGCTCACTTAGAGGACAGTCTTCCTAATTGTCTCTTTTTGTAACTTTTTTGAAAAGTTGTCTGGCCAACTTGTAGTGACAAATTGGAGTTTCAACATTCTTTGCCCAAGGGGATCATCCAAATTGAGGCCTGCATATTGCCTCATTTGCTCCCTCAGTCTGTCTAGGAATCTCATAGGCCCTTCATCCTTTTCCTGTTGTGTATCAAGAGCTTTAGAAAGATTTCGGGTTTGGGGTGTTGATTCCTGCATTCCTTTTATTATCATCTCCCTTAGGTCCTGCATATTTTCCCGGTGATCTGCGTTGTTATTGTCCCACCGGGGGTCTCGGGTGAGGAATTTCTGCTCCACAGTAGGAACATTTTTACCGGGAGGGTGCTCACGTTCCCTAACTACCATAGCAGCCCTACAAATCATACTCCTTTCTTCCCCTGAAAAGAGGATGCCCAAGATGGACATTAACTCAACCCAAGTGTATTGAGTTAACTCAACTCAAAAGAGGATGCCCAAGATGGACATTAACTCAACTCAGTTGAGTTCCTAAGAATTGGTCAATTTGGTCTGCCACCAAAGGGTCATCTAGTAGCGGTTTATCTAGTAGCGGTTTAAGCTCCTTTTTAAAATTCTGGACTTCTCAACTGGTTACGGGAGCATTTACAAAGCCAACGGCCCCCACTCCTTGTGGTATCTCTTTCAAAGGGAAGAGGGTCGGGGCTGACCTCTTAGGTATGGAAGGAAGTGGGAAATTCTGAATATCTTTTTTACATTGTTCTACCTCATGCTGGAGTCCTTTTAGAGAGGGGTATTTAGGTTGGGGTGGGGAACAGGCTGATGGGATGGTAATTCCTGAGTCAGGGTTATAAGGAGGAGGAATAACGTGAGCAGAGAGGGAATCTGGAATGGGGTCTGAGGTGACAGTGGCTGTCTAAGGGGAAAGATTGGGGACACTGAATGGGGGAAGGTAGTCTAGGGGATCCCATGTGCTGGAGTCTTTAGGCATGAGAGCTGGCTCCTCTGACTTGTCATTTTAAAGTGCCAGATTGGGTTCTTCCCTATTTAAGGGAAAAAGGAGGGCAGGTCCTTGCCTCCAACAAAGGGCATAGCCGAATTCTTCTTGAGACACTGGACTTTTATTATTAACATATCGGATTAGAAGCTGACACATTACATCCTCATTCGATTCAAACTGTGGCCAGAAGATTGAGGGATTGAGGATGGGTCCCTGAATCCAAACACAACAGCAATATTTTATCATGTGTTGCTTTTTCCTATGTTTAGTCCTTTCATTATCCTTCCAGTGTTTCAGCATAAGACCTAGGGTGCTATCGGGGGAATATCTTTGTTACCACCTTTATCCCCCTTGTTCCCTGTCTTGCTTGGGGTATTTCCCATCTTGATGGTTTTGGGGTAAGGTTCAAGGTTCAATTTCCCTTACTGGAAATTTCTCACCTTTTGGGGTGAGGCTCAATTTTCACTGGAAATTTCTTGCCTTTTGGGGTGAGGTTCAATTTCCCCTCTGGAAATTTCTCACCTTTTCTACTACTGGAGGTTTGTGTGAGCTTCAATCCCCCCACCAATGGGGATGTCTCGCCTCTTTTTTTTTTTTTTTTTTTTTTTTGAGACGGAGTCTCGCTCTGTCGCCCAGGCTGGAGTGCAGTGGCTGGATCTCAGCTCACTGCAAGCTCCGCCTCCCAGGTTTATGCCATTCTCCTGCCTCAGCCTCCCGAGTAGCTGGGACTACAGGCGCCCGCCACCTCTCCCCTGGCTAATTTTTTTGTATTTTTTAGTAGAGACAGGGTTTCACCGTGTTAGCCAGGATGGTCTCGATCTCCTGACCTCGTGATCCGCCCATCTCGGCCTCCCAAAGTGCTGGGATTACAGGCTTGAGCCACCGCGCCCGGCCATCTTGCCTCTTTTTAACCTCTTAGTCACCCCAACCAAGAAGTACTTCACCGCCTCCACCCCACCCCGGCCCCTGCGGCTTTCTTACCTTGGTCCGGACCACCAAGGAAATACTTTACCGGCTCCTGCGGCTTTTCCTTCCTTGGTCTGTGCACAGAGTCATTGCCACAGTATGTGAGGATCTTTTAAGCTAGGTTGCTGGCCAGTTTTTTTGTGTTTTTTTTTTTCTGCGTTGCTGAGAGCTAGAGTTATTCCTCCCACTGGGTGGGTTCTGATTTTTCCCACTTGAGGCCGCCACAAAGGGCGGGGTGCGCGCTTCCTCACGAGAGAGAAACAGAGACCACCCCCAGAGGGGAATGTAATCCCAGACAAGCCCCCAAATTGTTACATATAAAGTTTCGGTGCTGCAAAAGAAATAGCACTCGAATATAAAATTTTCTTTTTAATTCTCAGCAAGGTAAGGTACTTCTATAGAAGGGTGTGCTCTCACAGATGGAACAATGGTGGGTGCACCCCTGCACAAGGGAAGGAAGAGGTTCTTATTCCTGATGCAAGTGGTCCCTACTGCTGTGTCGTTCCCCTATTGGCTAGGGTTAGACCGCACAGGCTAAACTAATTCCGATTGACTAATTTAAAGAGATTGATGGGGTGAGTGGTTTGGCGGGAAAAAAATGGTTATGAAATGAATAAGAATGAACAAGTCAGGGTGGAGTAGGTAATCTGAATGAGTAGAATGAGTCAGGGTGGAGTAGGTAATGACTCAAGGTGGAGAATGAGTCAGGGTGGAAAAGGTTGCTTTGCGAGGAAGTTAAGTTTAAAAGTAGAAGGCAAAGAATTGAGCATACTGACATAGTAACTCTTTGAAGAGAAATTTCGAATTCATATTCAACAACTCTAAAGCAATTCTCCGTCGTTGGCCTCTCACTTTTTTTTTTTTTTTTTTTTTTTTTGAGACGGAGTCTCCCTCCGGATCGATCTTGGCTCACTGCAACCTCCGCCTCCTGGCTTCAAGTGATTCTCATGCCTCAGCCGCCCG
Organism: Macaca thibetana thibetana; assembly: GCF_024542745.1. Lineage (NCBI taxonomy): Eukaryota > Metazoa > Chordata > Mammalia > Primates > Cercopithecidae > Macaca > Macaca thibetana. The sequence continues at coordinate 14,735,988 of NC_065596.1, read as the reverse complement.
AGTAGCTGGGACTACAGGTGCCAGCCACCACACCCAGTGAATTTTTGTATTTTCAGTAGAGACGGGGTTTCACCATGTTGGCCAGAATACTCTTGATCTCCTGACCTTGCGATCCACCTGCTGAGGTCTCCCAAAGTGCTCAGATTACAGACATGAGCCACAGCGCCCAGCCTCGGCCTCCTACATTGTTGGGATTACAGGCATGAGCCAGTGTGCTTGGCCCTTTATTTCTTTACATATTCAATATTTTTATAAATCAACAAAAAGGCCGGGCAAGGTGGCTGGGGCCTTTAAATCCCAGCACTTTGGGAGGCTGAGGCGGGTGGATCACGAGGTCAGGAGTTCGACACCAGCCTAGCCAATATGGTGAAACCCCATCTCTACTAAAAAACAAAAATGAGCTGGGTATGGTGGTGAGTGCCTGTATTCCCAGCTACTCAGGAGGCTGAGACGGGAGAATCGCTCAAACCCAAGAGGCAGAGGTTGCGGTGATACAAGATCGTGCCACCGCACTCCAGACTGGGTGACTGAGGGAGACTCCATCTCAAAAAGAAATAGAACACCACACCCAATCAGCTCAAGCCTGTGGCTAGAGATAAGAATGTAGAAAGAATCTAGAAACATCTTTCCTGCCCAGGAGACTGTTTTCCTCCTGCTTCCTTTAAACTGACTATCCAGGGATTTGCTCCTAAATTTAAAGTGACCTACGCACTATTCCTTTATGTATACAGCTAGCTGCCACACCCTCCCTCCTTTTCTGCCTCTCATCCCTGCCTAGTGTGACCCATGGATGGAGGACTGTCCTCCCAACTCATTTTGCCCTCCCTTCCCAGGACGTGTAAGCAATAAATCTTTGAAATTATGTCCTATTGTAGTGGTGTTTTGAATTTGCACCTATCATCTGAAGAACTAGGGGCTGCCCCTGGTTGAGATTTCCCCAGGGAGCTGGTGGGAACACAAGGTCAGGTTTCCAGTGTCAGAGTGATGATCAGGCAGGCATAAACTGAACACAGGTCAGACAAGAGCAGTTATGTTGCTGGGCACAGTGACTCACTCCTGGAATCCCAGCATTTTGGGAGGCCGAGGTGAGCGGATCACCTGAGGTCAAGAGTTCGAGACCAGCCTGGCCAACATAGTAAAACCTTGTCTCTACTAAAAATACCAAAAATATTAGCTGGGCTTGGTGGCATGTGCCTGTAATCCCAGCTATTCGGGGAGGCTGAGGCAGGAGAATTGCTTGAACCCAGGAGGTGGAGGTTGCAGTAAGCCAAGATTGCACCACAGCACTCCAGCCAGGGTGACACAGGGAGATTCCATCTTAAAAAAAAAAAAAAAAAAGGGGGCAGCCTAGGTCATCTATCAGTATAAACAAGTTTCCCAGGTGAAGGACCTCCTGGTTATAGAATAGCCCAGGTTTAGGCTGTCAACCAGGGTTTTAAAATGTATCCCTGACCGGGCGCAACAGCTCACACCTGTAATCCCAGCACTTTGGGAGGCCAAAGCAGGCAGATCACTTGAGCTAAGGAGTTCCAGACCAGCCTGGCCAACACGGCAACACCCCATCTCTACTAAAAATACAAAAATTAGCCCAGCATGGTAGCGGATGCATGTAATCCAAGCTACTCGAGAGGCTAAGGCAGGAGAATCGCTTGAGCTCTGGAGTTGCAGGTTGCAGTGAGCTGAGATCATGCCACTGCACTCCAGCCTGGATGACAGAGGGAGACTCTGTCATTCATCAATAAATAACTTAATTAACTTAAAAAAATGTATCCCTTAGGCCAGGGGTGGTAACTCACACCTGAAATCCCAGCACTTTGGGAGGCTGAGGCAGGCAGATCACCTGAGGTCAGGAGTTTGAGACCAGCCTGACCAACATGACGAAACCCTGTCTCTACTAAAAATACAAAATTAGCCGAGTGTGGTGGTGCATGCCTGAGGTCCCAGCTACTCGGGAGGCTGAGGCAGGAGAATCACTTGAACCCAGGAGGTGGAGGTTGCAGTCAGCCGAGATCGAGCCATTACACTCCAGCCAGGGTGACAGAGCCAGACTCCCATCTCAAAAATAGAATAGAATAGAATAGAAATAATGTCGAGTGCAGTGGCTTAGGCCTGTAATCCTAGCACTTTGGGAGGCCAAGGCAGGCGGACTGCCTGAGCTCAGAAGTTCAAGACCAGCCTGGGCAATACGGTAAAACCCTGTCTCTACTAAAATACAAAAAAAAAAAAAAAAAAAAATTAGCCAGGTGTAGTGGGTGTGCCTGTAATCCCAGCTACTTGGGAGGCTGAGGCAGGAGAATTGTTTAAACCCTGGAGGCAGAGGTTGCAGTGAGCCGATATTGCGCCACTGCACTCCAACCTGGGCAACAGAGCGAGACTCTGTCTCCAAAATAAAATAAAATAAAATAAGTAGAAGGCCGGGCGCGGTGACTCACGCCTGTAATCCCAGCACTTTGGGAAGCTGAGGCAGGCGGATCACGAGGTCAGGAGATCGAGAGCAGCCTGATCAACATGGTGAAACTTTGTCTCTACTAAATATACAAAAATGAGCTGGGCGTTGGCACGTGTTTATAATCCCAGTTGCTCGGAAGGCTGAGGCAGGAGAATCGCTTGAACCCGGGAGAAGGAGGTTGCAGTGAGCCGAGATCGTGCCACCGCACTCCGATCTGGGCGACAGAGCAAGACTCCATCTCAAATAAATAAATAAATAAATAAAAATAAAAATAAACAAACAAATAAAACAAAATGTATCACTTGAAAGAAAGGCTCCCTGTAAACACCCACATCTGGCTCCCCTTCATTTCTTGTTAGGGCAGCATTGCTAGTCACTCTGCTACTGGATCCTTAATATAGGTAGGGGCTCAAGACAGATCACAATGGAAAGGAAAAAACAAACAAGAACTGACCCAAGTAACTTCTGGGCTTTTTTTGTTGTTGTTTTGTTTTGAGACAGAGTTTTGCTCTATTGGCCAGGCTGGAGTGCAGTGGCACAATCTCTGCTCACCGAAGCCTCCACCTCCCGGGTTCAAGTAATTCTCATGCCTCAGTCGGCCGAGTAGCTGGGATTATAGGTGCATGCCACCAGCCCCAGCTAACTTTTGTATTTTCAGTAGTGACAAGGTTTTCGCCATATTGGCCAGGCTGATCTCGAATTCCTGGCCTCAAGTGATCCACCCATCTAGGCCTCCCAAAGTGCTGGGATTACAGGCATGAGCCACTGTGCCCGGCCAGTAACTTCTGTTTTATTATTTCCTTTTACTGTGATAAAAAGCACATAAAATTGGCCGGGCGCGGTGGCTCAAGCCTGTAATCCCAGCACTTTGGGAGGCCGAGACGGGCGGATCACGAGGTCAGGAGATCGAGACCATCCTGGCTAATATGGTGAAACCCCGTCTCTACTAAAAATACAAAAAAAAAAAACTAGCCGGGCGAGGTGGTGGGCGCCTGTAGTCCCAGCTACTCGGGAGGCTGAGGCAGGAGAATGGCGTAAACCCGGGAGGCGGAGCTTGCAGTGAGCTGAGATCCGGCCACTGCACTCCAGCCTGGGCGACAAAGCGAGACTCCGTCTCAAAAAAAAAAAAAAAAAAAAAGCACATAAAATTGACATGTAACACCTTTTTTTTTTTTTTTTGAGGCAGGGTCTTGCTGTGTTGCCCAGCCTGGCATCAGTGATTGAATCATAGCTCGTTGTAGACTTGAACTCCTGGGCTCAAGCAATCCTTCTGCCTCAGCATCTCAAGTAGCTGGGACTACAGGTGCACACCACCATGTCTGGACAGGTTTTAAAAATTTTTAGTGGGGACAGGGTCTTGCTATGATGCTTAGGCAACAGGCTGAAACTCTGCCTCTACAAAAAGTACCAAAAATTACCCGGTGTGGTCGTGCATGCCTGCAGTTCCAACTACCAGGGAGCCTGAGCAGGGAGGATCACCCAAGCTCACGAGGTCAAGGCTGTAGTGAGCCATGATTGTGTCACCGCACTCCAGCATGGGTGACAGGCTGAGACCCTGTCCCCCCAAAAAAAGGAAGAAAAAAAAACTCAAAGTATTAGAATTATAACTCTTTTTAGAATTGATATGTAAGGTGGGGCTCAGTAGCTCATGCCTGTAATCCTAGCATTTTGGGAGGCCAAGGCGGGCAGATTACCTGAAGTAAAGAGTTTGAGACCTGCTTGGTCAACATGGCAATACCCCATCTCTACTAAAAATACAAAAATTAGCTGGTTGGGCCAGGCACGGTGGCTCACGCCTGTAATCCTGAGGCCGAGACGGGCAGATCGCTAGGTCAGGAGATCGACACCATCCTGGCTAACATGGTGAAACCCCGTCTCTACTAAAAAATACAAAAAACTAGCCGGGCGAGGTGGCGGGCGCCTGTAGTCCCAGCTACTCGAGAGGCTGAGGCAGGAGAATGGCGTGAACCCGGGAGGCGGAGCTTGCAGTGAGCTGAGATCCGGCCACTGCACTCCAGCCTGGGCGACAGAGCCAGATTCCATCTCAAAAAAAAAAAAAAAAAAAAAAAAAAAAAATTAGCTGGTCGAAGGCTGGGTGCAGTGGTTCACACTTGCAATACTCCCAGCAGTTTGGGGGCCGAGGTGGGGGGATCACGAGGTCAGGAATTTGAGACCAGCCTGACCAACATGGTGAAACCCTGTCTCTACTAAAAATACAAATATTATCTGGACTTGGTGGCACACGCCTGTTATCCGAGCTACTCAGGAGGCTGAGGCAGGAGAATTGCTTGAACTCAGGAGGAGGAGGTTGCAGTGAGCCAAGATCGCACCATTGCACTCCAGCATGGGTGACAGAGTGAGATTCTGTATCAAAAAAAAAAAGAAAAAAAAAGTTAAATAAATAAAATGAAATAAATTAGCTGGGCAAGATGGCACATGCCTGTAATCCCAGCTACTCGGGAGGCTGAGGCAGGAGAATCACTTGAACTGGGGAGATGAAGGGTCCAGTGAGCCAAGATCATGTCACTGCACTCCAGCCTGGATGACAGAGTGAGATCAACTAAAAAAAAAAAAAAAAAAAAAGTGGTATGTAATAGTTGTACACTATTGCCTTGAATGCCTGGCCTCAAGTAAACCCCCTGCCTCAGTGTACTAAGTAGTTGGGATGGAAGGAACACAGCAGCTAAACTCGTTTTTTTTTTTTTTTTTTGAGATGGAGTCTCGCTCTGTCGCCCAGGCTGGAGTGCAGTGGCCAGATCTCAGCTCTCTGCAAGCTCCGTCTCCCGGGTTTATGCCATTCTCCTGCCTCAGCTTCCCAAGTAGCTGGGACTACAGGCGTCCGCCACCTCGCCCGGCTAGTTTTTTGTATTTTTTTTTTTTTAGTAGAGACGGGGTTTCACCGTGTTAGCCAGGATGGTCTCGATCTCCTGACCTCGTGATCCGCCCGTCTCGGCCTCCCAAAGTGCTGGGATTACAGGCTTGAGCCACCGCGCCCGGCCTGTTTTTTTTTTTTTTTTTTTTTTAGTAGAGATGGTATCTCACTCCATTGCCCAGGCTGTTCTCAAACTCCTGAGCTAGAGTGATCCTCTCTTCTCAGCCTCCCAAAGTGCTGAGATTAGAAGCATGAGCCACCATGCCCAGCCAGACATTTTTATATTACATGAAATTTTCAAGATCCAGTTGGTACTAATTCTCCATAAATCCTTTCAGAGTATTAAAAATGAAGCAAATCTTGCTAAAGCTTTTAATGATGCCAGTACAAGATATATGTATATCTTGTTTTTATCACTGATAAAAACAGTACAATCATTAAAAACTGCATAATCTTATCAGTAGTGAATATTGCTACAAACGCACTAAGTAGGCTGGGCATGGTGGCTCACGCCTGTAATCCCAGCACTTTGAGAGGCTGAGGCAGGCTGATCATGAGGTCAAGAGATTGAGACCATCCTGGCCAACATGATGAAACACTGTCTCTACCAAAAATACAAAAATTAGTTGGGAGTGGTGTCAAGCGCCTGTAGTCCCAGCTACTCAGGAGGCTGAGGCAGGAGAATCGCTTGAACCCGGGATGCAGAGGTTGCAGTGAGCCAAGACCGCACCACTGTATTCCAGCCTGGCAACAGAGCGAGACTCCATCTCAAAAAAAAACAAAAACAAAAACAAAAACAAAAAAAAACAAACACCAAAAAAAATAAATAAATAAACAACAACAACAACAAAACAAATGCACTAAGTATAATAGTGGCTCAGTGAAGTGGCTCATGCCTGGAATCTTAGCACTTTGAGAGGGTGAGGCAGGATTGCTTGAGCCCAGGAGTTTGAGAGCAGCCTGGCCAACATAGCAAGTGACCACCTCTACAAAAAAATTAAAAATTAGCTGGGTGTGGTAGAGCATCCCTGTACTCCCAGCTACTCAGGAGGCTGAGGTGGGAAGATTGCTTGAGCCCAGGAGGTCAGGGCTACAGTGAGCTGTGTCTGCAACACTGCACCCAGCCTAGGTGATAGAGCAGGAGGAGAGGGGAGGGGAGGGGAGGGGAGGGGAGTGGAGGGGAGGAAGAGAGAGAGATAGAGAGAGAGAAAGAAAGGAAGGAAGGAAGGAAAGGAGGCAGGGAGGAAAGGAGGGAGGGAGGGAAATAAATTAGCAAATAAATTCCAACCCCATGATAAGAAAGTAGTAAACCCAGTGGCATTTACTGCAGGAATGTAAGGTTGGCTCTGGCTGATTTGTATCTTTGTATTAGTGCATTCACCATTACGGATGATGTCTGGAGTTTGCCCACAACGATGCTCAAGACCCTTTCAGACACATCCTCCCCCAAAGGGGAACATTCTCCTGTTCTCAAGGGTAAAACTGCAGCCTGAGTGGAGGACAGATGCAACCCTCTGCTCTGATGGACTAGAGAATGCAGTGGGGGATCGATGGCAGCCTCGCCAGACACCAGTCAATTCCCTGGCCCTCTGCAACTCTGGTTAGCGCTGAGTCCCTACTTTCAGGTGGGGAGAGTCATTCTGGGGGCTTCAAGAACACCCTTCTGTCAGTCCATCCAACCAGGTCCAGGAGCCAGTGGAAGAAATCTGAGACAAGTGGGGGTTCTGTTGAAGGGCGCTTTTAAGAATCACTGAAATAAATGCCTGGTAGGTCTCGAAACTCTAACCTCTGACTTATTTAGTCCATTTTCATGTTACTATGAAGAAATATCAGAGACTGGGTAATTTGGTAATTTTTTTTTTTTTTTTTTTTTTTTTTAGACAGAGTCTTGATCTGTTGCCCAGGCTGGAGTGCAGTGGCACAATATTGGCTCACCGCAACCTCTGCCTTCCATGTTCAAGTGATTCTCCAGCCTCAGCCTCCTGAGTAGCTGGGATTACAGGTGTGCGCCACCAGGCCTAGCTGATTTTTGTATTTTTTAGTAGAGACGGAGTTTCACCATGTTGGCCAGGATGGTCTCAACTTGACCTCATGATCTGCCCGCCTCCGCCTCCCAAAGTGGGATTACAGGCATGAGCCACTGCCAGGCCTTTTTGTTTGTTTGTTTTTTGAGATGCAGTATTGCTCTGTTGCCCAGGCTGGAGCGCAGTGGCACGACCTTGGCTCACTGCAACCTTCACCTCCTGGGTTCAAGCAATTTTCCTGTCTCAGCCTCTGGAGTAGCTGGGCCAGGCACCAGCCACCATGCCCAGTTAATTTTTTGTATTTTTAGTAGAGATGGGGTTTCACCATGTTGGCCAGGCTAGTCTCAAACTCCTGACCTCAGGTGATCCACCCGCCTCAGCCTCCAAAAGTGCTGGGATTACAGGCGTGAGCCACCACACCTGACCTGATTACTCTTTTATTGTAGAGATGGGGGTCTCACTGTGTTGCCCAGGCTGCTTGAACTCCTGGCCTCAAGCAATCCTCCTGACTCAGCCTCCCAAAGTGCTGGGAATATGTGTGTGAGCACCATGATCAGCCAGAATAAGTAACTTTTATTATTATTATTATTATTATTATTTTTGAGACGGAGTCTTGCTCTGCCGCCCAGGCTAGAGTGCAGTGGCCGGATCTCAGCTCACTGCAAGCTCCGCCTCCTGGGTTTACGCCATTCTCCTGCCTCAGCCTCCCAGTAGCTGGGACTACAGGCGCCGGCCACGTCGCCCAGCTAGTTTTTTTGTATTTTTTAGTAGAGACGGGGTTTCACCGTGTTAGCCAGGATGGTCTTGATCTCCTGACCTCATGATCCGCCTGTCTCGGCCTCCCAAAGTGCTGGGATTACAGGCTTGAGCCACCGCGCCCAGCCACTTTTATTATTTTAAAAAATATTTTGTAGTTTTTTTTCTGAGATGGAACCTTGCTGTGTCGCCCGGAGCTGGAGTGTAATGGCACAATCTCAACTCACTGCAACTTCCGCCTCTTGGGCTCAGGCAATTCTTCTTCCTCAGCCTCCCAAGTAGCTGTATTACAGGTGCGTGCCACCATGCCTGGCTAATTTTTGTATTCTTAGTAGAGATGCGGTTTCACCATGTTGGCCAGGCTGGTCTCGAACTCCTGACCTCTTGATCAGCCCACTCCAACTCCCAAAGTGCTGGGATTACAGGCGTGAGCCGGTGTGCCCAGCCTGTAGTATTTTTAAATAGAGATATGATCTCAACATGTTGCCCAGGGTAGTCTTGAACTCCTGGGCGCAAGTGATCTTTTTGCCTAAGCTTTCCAAAGTGCTGGGATTACAGGCCTGAGCCACTATTCCCAGTCTAGAATCTTATAGCATAGAGATAAATTAAGAATTTAGAAAAAGTAGGAACATGCCCCAGTACAGTACATGACAGTCATAATCTACATATAAATATCATTCAGGGCCGGGCATGGTGGCTCACACCCGTAATCCCAGCACTTTGGGAGACGGAGGAGGGCAGACCACGAGGTCAAGAGATCGAAACCATCCTGGCCAAAATGGTGAAACCCTGCCTCTACCAAAAATACAAAAATTAGTTGGGTGTGGTGGTGCGTGCCTGTAGTCCCAGCTCCTCGGAGGCTGAGGCAGGAGAATCGCTTGAACCTGGGAGGTGGAGGTTGCGGCGAGCTGAGATCACGCCACTGCACTCCAGCCTGGGCACAGAGCCAGACTCCGTCTCAAAACAAAACAAAACAAAAGCCGGGCGTGGTGGCTCACGGCTGTAATCCCAGCACTTTGGGAGGCTGAGACGGGCGGATCACAAGGTCAGGAGATTGAGACCATCCTGGCTAACACTGTGAAACCCCGTCTCTACTAAAAATACAAAAAATTAGCCGGGCCTGGTGGTGGGCGCCTGTAGTCCCAGCTACTCAGGAGGCTGAGGCAGGAGAATGGCGTGAACCTGGGAGGCGGAGCTTGCGGTGAGCCGAGATGGCACCACTGCACTCCAGCCTGGGCAACAGAGCAAGACTCCGTCTCAAAAAAAAAAAAAAAAAAAAAAAAAAAAATCAGGGACAATAAGAAAAAAAAATTGCAAAGTTATTCAGACATAGCTCCATAATATATTAGTAAAGGTAATCAAAGTCTTTTAAAATGATCCATTATGTCTCAGTTGAGCTTATCCAGGAATGCAAGGTTGATGTAACACTAGAAATAAATACTAGAAACTAGAAATAAATACAAAAGCCCAGCACTTCGGGAGGCCGAGACGGGTGGATCACGAGGTCAGGAGATCGAGACCATCCTGGCGAACACCGTGAAACCCCGTCTCTACAGGCCGGGCGCGGTGGCTCAAGCCTGTAATCCCAGCACTTTGGGAGGCCGAGGCGGGCGGATCACAAGGTCAGGAGATCGAGACCACAGTGAAACCCCGTCTCTACTAAAAATACAAAAAATTAGCCGGGCGCGGTGGCGGGCGCCTGTAGTCCTAGCTACTCAGGAGGCTGAGGCAGGAGAATGGCGTGAACCCAGGAGGCGGAGCTTGCAGTGAGCCGAGATCGCGCCACTGCACTCCAGCCTGGGCAACAGCGTGAGACTCCGTCTCAAAAAAAAAAAAAAAAAAAAGAAACCCCGTCTCTACTAAAAAATACAAAAACTAGCCGGGCGAGGTGGCGGGCGCCTGTAGTCCCAGCTACTCGGGAGGCTGAGGCAGGAGAATGGCGTAAACCTGGGAGGCGGAGCTTGCAGTGAGCTGAGATCCGGCCACTGCACTCCAGCCTGGGCTACAGAGCGAGACTCCGTCGCAAAAAAAAAAAAAAAAAAAAAAAATACAAAAGCCACATTTATTTTACTTTTGATGGAGTCTCACTCTGTCAACAAGGCTGGAGTGTAGTGGTGCAATCTACACTCAATGCAACCTCCACCTCCCAGGTTCAAGCGATTCTCCTGCTTCAGCCTCGCGAGTAGCTGGAATTACAGGTACACACAACCACACCCAGCTAATTTCTCTATTTTTAGTAGAGATGGGGTTTCACCATGTTGGCCAGGCTGGTCTCCAACTCCTGACCTCAAGTGATCCACCCATCCCTGCCTCCCTAAGTGCTGGGATTACAGGTATGAGCCACCACACCCAACCTGACCGCATTTATTTTAGAAACAAGTCCTTCCATGCATTCACTTGTTCAAGTTTTTTTGTTTTGTTTTGTTTGCTTTTTTTTTTTTTTTTTTTTTTTTTTGAGATGTGGTCTTGCTATGTTGCCTAAGCTGGTCTAGAACCCCTGGGTTCAGGCCATCCTCCCAAGTAGCTAGAACTACAGGCATGCATCACCACATCATTTCATTGAAGTATTTATTACGTACCATCATGGACCAGGTACAGTTCTAGGTACTTGAGTATTAGTAAATAAACATGATCATCATAGAGGATGCACAGGAAGCAGTTAATAAATTCAAGAGGAATTCAGCGTCACAAATTATGAAATATTGGGAAATCATTCATCATGTAAAAACTGGATATAAAAAGAAACTTTTCCTGTAAGAGCCTCTTCAAAAAATAGGATAAAAACCTACAGCCAAGCCAATAAAATAGAGCACATATCTCAGCAGAACTGCACACAATTATGCTGGTATTACTACTTTTAGTTGGTGTTGTGCTGGAGGTTGAAATGAGTCCAGTAAAGCAAGGAAAAATATATATATGTATAACCTAACGACTAAAGTGGAAAAATAAGAGTCGTTATTTTTTTTTTTTTGAGACGGAGTCTCGCTCTGTCGCCCAGGCTAGAGTGCAGTGGCCGGATCTCAGCTCACTGCAAGCTCCGCCTCCCGGGTTCACGCCATTCTCCGGCCTCAGCCTCCCGAGTAGCTGGGACTACAGGCGCCCGCCACCTCGCCCGGCTAGTTTTTTGTATTTCTTAGTAGAGACGGGGTTTCACCGTGTTAGCCAGGATGGTCTCGATCTCCTGACCTCGTGATCCACCCGTATCGGCCTCCCAAAGTGCTGGGATTACAGGCTTCAGCCACCGCGCCCGGCCAAGAGTCGTTATTTACAGATTATGTGATTGTCTATGTGGAAACGGAAAAGAATCATACCAAGTACTTTGGACTGAATGATAACCCCGAAAATTCATATGTTGAAGCTTCAAATCCCAATGTGACTGTATGTGAAAATAGAGTCTTTAGGAAGTATCACGAAATGATGTTAAGAGATGGGTGGGGGGGAGGGAGGGGGAGAGAGAGAGATGGTGGGGAGAGAGGAGAAAGAGAGAGACCTATTTGCTGGTTTCCGTCCAGTGAAGACATGAGGAAGTGGGCATTTACATACCAGGAAGGGAGCTCTCACCAGAAGCTGACCATGCTGGCACTCTGATCTCTGACTTCCAGCCTTGAGAAATGTGAGAATATAATGCTTTTTTTTTTTCAGATGGAGTCTTGCTCTGTCACCCAGGCTGGAGTGCTGTGGCCAGATCTCAGCTCACTGCAAGCTCCGCCTCCTGGGTTTACGCCATTCTCCTGCCTCAGCCTCCCGAGTAGCTGGGACTACAGGCTCCTGCCACCTCGCCCAGCTAGTTTCTTTTTTGTATTTTTTAGTAGAGATGGGGTTTCACCGTGTTAGCCAGGATGGTCTCGACCTCCTGACCTCGTGATCCACCCGTCTCAGCCTCCCAAAGTGCTGGGATTACAGGCTTGAGCCACCGCGCCCGGCAGAATATAATGTTTTTAACCTGATTTATTTACAATTAAATGAATTTGCAAGCCATTTGGTCTGTGGTATTTTGTTATGGTGGCCTGAGCTCATTAAGGCAGATTAAAAACAAAGAAACAACAAAACTAAAAATGTGAAGCAGCTTTGAAAGTGACAAATAAGGCCGGGCGCGGTGGCTCAAGCCTGTAATCCCAGCACTGAGGGAGGCCGAGGCGGGCGGATCATAAGGTCAGGAGATGGAGACCATCCTGGCTAACACGGTGAAACCCCGTCTCTACTAAAAATACAAGAAAATTAGGCCGGGTGCGGTGGCTCAAGCCTGTAATCCCAGCACTTTGGGAGGCCGAGACGGGCGGATCACGACGTCAGGAGATCGAGACCATCCTGGCTAACAGGGTGAAACCCCGTCTCTACTAAAAAATACAAAAAGCTAGCCGGGTGAGGTGGCGGGCGCCTGTAGTCCCAGCTACTCGGGAGGCTGAGGCAGGAGAATGGCGTGAACCCGGGAGGCGGAGCTTGCAGTGAGCTGAGATCCCGCCACTGCACTCCAGCCTGGGCGGCAGAGCGAGACTCCGTCTCAAAAAAAAAAAAAAAAAAAAAAAGGCCGGGCGCGGTGGCTCAAGCCTGTAATCCCAGCACTTTGGGAGGCCGAGGCGGGCGGATCACAAGGTCAGGAGATCGAGACCACAGTGAAACCCCGTCTCTACTAAAAATACAAAAAATTAGCCGGGCGCGGTTGTGGGTGCCTGTAGTCCCAGCTACTCAGGAGGCTGAGGCAGGAGAATGGCGGGAACCCGGGAGGCGGAGCTTGCAGTGAGCCGAGATCGCGCCACTGCACTCCAGCCTGGGCAACAGCGTGAGACTCTGTCTCAAAAAAAAAAAAAAAAAAAAAAAAAAAAAAAAAAAAAGAAAATTAGCCGGGTGTGGTGGCAGGTGCCTGTAGTCCCAGCTACTCCAGAGGCTGAGGCAGGAGAATGGCATGAACCCAGGGGGCGGAGCTTGCAGTGAGCTGAGATCGCGCCACTGCACTCCAGCCTGGGGCACAGAGCGAGACTCCGTCTCAAAAAAAAAAAAAAAAAAAAAAAAAGTGACAAATGAGTAGTGCCTGGAAAAAATTGTGATGTGCAAGCTGGAAATAAGGTTGGCAAGGGTGATTCTGGTGAGGTGTCATTGGGGAATGAGGAACATGCTATTGGGAAATAAGACAACCCTTGATATGAAGCGGTGAAGAACTTGGCAGAACTGTATTCTAGCATTTTGTGCAAGGTAGAGCTTGAGAGAGATAAAATTAGGTATTTATCACCAACATCTGTAATTAAAGTGTTAAAAGACACTGGAAGCTTCATTCTTCCTGACTGCTTACAGGGAAATCCAAAGAGGAGACTTGAATTGCAGAAGCAACTGTTAAGGAAAAAGGATCCAGAACCTGGAGATTTGGAAAATTCTCAACCTATCCATACTGCAAAAATTAGAAAACTTGTGCTGAAGAGAATCCTGAAAATGTGGCTGAACAATCATTTGATAAAGAGATCATGAGTGGGATTCATGGACTATATCAGCCATCTTAAGAGGAGTGAGGAGAGACTGGATTATACTAGAAGATACACTGCCACCTACATTGTGCCACCTAAAATAGACATACAAGGTAGAACAGGCAAGGCTGTCACACTTCTTAGATTTTACAAGGGGACACAGAAATAATCAGCTGTGAAAGTGCACTGGCAGTTAAGGATGGTTTCATTCCTGCCATGCTCTGCAGGATCTGGGAAATAGAAGAGACCCTTGGAGGAGCATCTCTTAACAACCCACCTCTGGGGTCCTACATCATCTTGGTTTCTGGTAAATTTTGACATAAATGTGCCACACTGGCAGCCACTAATCAACAGGGGCTGGGATCAATCTGCATGATGTATCTCATACAGAACTTGTCAACGCTATGATCTTAGGAATCTAGTCACCAAGGTGAGGCAGGCTTCAGTACTGACCTCACCATCCGTGACCCTTCTTCACAGATGCCCAGACTCAGGCAACCATGAAGTTGTATTCAGAACCTGTAGGTTTAATTTCAGACCTTCAGGATGGCATCCAAAGCCAATCCATGAGCCATTACAACCTCCGCAAGGCATTTAGGACAAATCTGATAATCTTTGGTGTCATTGCCAATAATTAAAGATGGCAACTGATGGGCTAAATGGTAACACTCATACTCTTACATTCATGGGGTTTCTCCCCAGTGTGAATTCTTTCATGTCTACTTAGGCGTGAGGAAACAGCAAATGCTTTCCCACATTCTTTACATATGAAGGGTTTCTCTCCGGTATGAGTTCGCAGGTGAACATTAAGGCGTGAGGAATACAGAAATGCTTTCCCACATATCTTGCATACAAAGGGCTTTTCTCCACTGTGAGTTTTCAAATGTTTACTACGACGGGAAGAAGTAATGAAGGTCTTCCCACATTCAACACATTCATAAGGCTTCTCTCCTGTGTGAATTCTTATATGTTGAATAAGGCTTGTGGATGTAGTGAAGGCCTTCCCACATTCCTTACACTGATAGGGTTTCTTTCCACTGTGACTTCGTATGTGTATAGAAAGGCCCGAGTACTGAGCGAAGGCTTGGCCACATTCCTTACATTCATAGGGTTTTATTCCAGTGTGAGTTCTTACATGTTCAGTAAGTTGAGTTGATCTAGTGAAGGCTTTCCCACAGTATGTACACTTGTGTGGTTTTATTCCAGTGTGAATTTGAATGTGATCATTAAGGCATGAGGAATTTCTAAAGGATCTTCCACATTCTTTGCATTCAAAGGACTTCTCTCCTTTATGAGTTTTCACATGTGCATAAAGTTGAGAAAAATTAGTGAAGGATTTCCCATATTTCTTAGTCTTTTTGGATTTCTTTCCAGTATGAACTGCTACACATTGCTTTAGATGTGAGGAAGGTGTGATGGCTCTCTCACATTCCTGAAATTCACAGAGTTTCTCATCAGTGTGGATTCCCATGTGATTATCAAGGCTCGCAAAATACTTAAAGCCTTTTCCACATTCCTTACATTTGTAGGGTTGTCTTGCATTGAGAACTTCAAGATGTACAGCAAGGCCTGGAGTTAGAGTGAAGACTTTTCCACATGGATTAAATTTGGAAAGTTCCTGTCCAATAGAGGCTTCCTTGTGCACACTGAGGACGTCTTTTCCGTAACAATTACCCTCAGAAGTGTTCCCTCCATTGTGAGCTCTCATGTGTGTCTTAAGGCAAAACTGTTCACTGAAGACCTCTCCACAATTCTTACAGTCACAGAGTTTCCATCCACTGTAGCCTCTTGTCTGTTGATGACGGGATAAAGGTTTTAAAACATTTTCAGACATATAAAGAGATTTCACCCATCTGAACACAGAAACATTATTTTAATGACAATTATTATTTTACTTCTTAATGTTTATTTACTTTTTTTTTTTTTTTTTTGAGAGAAAGTCTTGTTCTGTCTCCCAGTCTGGAGTGCAGTGGCACACTCTCAGCAAACTGCAACCTCCACCTCCCATGCTCAAGTGATTCTCCTGTCTCAGCCTCCCAAGTAGCTAGGAATACAGGTGCCCACCACTGCACCTGGCTAATTTTTCTGTTTTGTAGAGACAGGGTTTTGCCAAGTTACCCAGGCTGGTCTCAAACTCCTGAGCTCAGGTGATCTGCCTGCCTCGGCCTCCCAAAGTGCTGAGATTACAGGCGTGGCCACCATGCCCCACCTCAGTTTATTTTTGAGATGGAGTCTCGCTTTGGCTGGAGTGCAAGTGGCGAGATTTCGGCTCACTGTTACCTCCACCTCCTGGGCTCAAGTGATTGTCGTGCCTCAGCCTCGTGAGTAGCTGGGATTACAGGCACGTGTAGCCACACCCAGCTAGTTTTGGTATTTTTAGTAGAGACCGGGTTTCACCACGTTGGCCAGGCTGGTCTTGAACTCCTGACCTCGTGATCTGCCCGCCTCGACCTCCCAAATTGCTGGGATTACAGGCATGAGCCACCGCACCCAGCCTCAATTTATCAGTATAAAGACAGGGTCCTGCTATGTAGCCTAGGCTGATCTCAAACTCTTCACAAACCCCCCCTGCCTCAGCCTCCCAAGGTGCTGGGATTATAGCCATGAGTTACCATGTCTGTCTACTTTGATAATTATAATTTTTACAATTTTTCTTCCTTGTTTTTATTTCCTGACTTCCTGATTTCTTCCAGATTGAATGATGGGAACTTTGGCTAGAATTCTATGCCACTGGCTCTAATTGTTAAAAAACAAACAAACAAAAAAAACTGTAGTTCTTTTTTTATTGTGGGGGGTGGTTTGAGACAAGATCTTACTCTGTCACCCAGGCTGGGTACCATGGCACAATCACAGCTCACTGCGGCCTTAATCTCCCAGGCTGAAACCATCATTCTACCTCAGTCCCCCGAGGAGCTTGGATTACAGGTGCATGCCAACACACCCGGCTAATTTTTTATTCCTTGTAGAGACAGGGTCTCTGTTGTCCAGGCTAGTCTTGAACTCTTAGGCTCAAGCGATTCACCTGCCTCAGCTTCCCAAAGTGCTGGGATTATAGGTGTCAGCCATTGCACCCAACCAAATAGTGTAGATTTTCATGAAACTGTTTAAATCACCAATGTCTAGTTACTTATGTGGGAATGTGTACTTGTGGGTATTTTGAAGTGACAAGTTATACAGGAATGAAACATCACAAAATTCACCACATTCAGACTCTCTCCAGAGACCCTGCTCCCTCAACGGTGCAGGCTACTTCTCTAATTCTCTCAAGTATCTCTCATTTGTGCTGTTTCTTTTTCACTGCAAACTCCACCTCCCGGGTTTAAGCAATTCTGCCTCAGCCTCCCATGTAACTGGGATTATCGGTGTCTGCTACCATGTCTGGCTACCTTTGTATTTTTAGTAGAGATAAGAGTTTCACTACGTTGGCCAGGCTGGTCTCGAAGTGCCAACCTCAAGTGATCCACCTGCCTAGGCCTCCCAAAGTGATGGGACTACAGACTTAGTTTTTCTTTCTTTATTTCTGAGACAGTCTCACTCAGTCGCCCAGGCTGGAATGCAGTGGTGCAATCTCAGTTCGTTGCAACCTCTGCCTCTGTGTTCATGCCATTCTCCTGCCTCAGCCTCCTAAGTAACTGGTACGACAGGTGCCCACCACCACACTCAGCTAATTTTGTATTTTCAGTAGAGACGGAGTATCACCATGTTGGCCAGCCTGGTCTCAAACTCCTGACCTCAAGTGATCCACCCACCTCAATCTCCCAAAATGTTGGGATTACAGCTGTGAGCCACCACATTCACCCTCTCTTTAAAATCAGAGATGGGATCTTGCTATACTGCCTAGGCTGGCCTTGAACTCTTGGGCTCAAATGATCCTCCCACTTAAGCCTCCCAAGTAGCTGGGATTACAGATGTAAGCCACACCTCTGACTGTGCTGATATTCTAGAATGGAATTCTCCATCTTTTCTAAGAGAGGAAATTAAGAAATATCCCTCATGAATCTTACCATTTGTATCCCACTGAATATTTGATTCTTCAAAAAACCCTGCTGAAATGATGACCGTTTGATTCTAGGTTGTATTTCCCATTCTGAAGTTAAGCAGAAAAAGAAATGTAAGCCTTTAGAGAAGAAATGTTAGTTTAACATGAGTCATTTTTACTTGTTTTCAAATTAAACACAGCAATAAAATAAAAGCCAGAGAATCTTGAGGATTTTGGTATGTCAAAAATTAGGCTATAATGATGTGGGGTTTATTACACAACTGATGTGTTTAGATAGTTTATTACAAACTACTTCTGTGAAAATTAAAACTGCCAGGAACGGTGGTGGCTCACACCTGTAATCCCAGCATTTTGGGAGGCTGAGGCAGGTGGATAACTTGAGATCAGGAGTTCAAGACCAGCCTGACCAACATGGAGAAACCCCATCTCTACTAAAAATACAAAATTAGCCGCACATGGTGGTGCATGCCTATAATCCCAGCTACTCATGAGGCTGAGGCAGGAGAATCGCTTGAACCCGGGAGGCAGAGGTTGCAGTGAGCCGAGATCGTGCCATTGCACTCCAGCCTGGGCAACACAGGGAGACTTCAGAAAAGAAAAGAAAATTAAAACTGATGGAAAACAGGAAGAGAAGATCTTCAGGAAAGGAAAGTACGAAAGATCTAGATAAAGAGCATATATCAAAATGATAAAGTTAATAAAGACACAGAACAGGTAGTTTAATTAGATCATAGGAATGTTTGACAAGACGGAAAATAAAAGTCAAAGATATCCAAAACTCTGAGAAAAATAGCTTAAATCTTCTGAGGCAAAGTGCATCTTTAAAAATCTCTTTTTTTTTTTTTTTTGAGAGGGAGTCTCATTCTGTCACCCATGCTGGAGTGCAGTGGCACAATGTTGGCTCAATGCAACCTCTCTGTCTCCCATTTTGAAGCGATTCTCCTGCCTCAGCCTCTTGACTAGCTGGGACTACAGGTGTGTGCCACCACCACCCAATCCTAACACTTTGGGAGGCTGAGATGGGTGGATCACTTGAGGTCAGGAGTTTAAGACCAGCCTGGCCAACATGGTGAAACCCCTTCTCTACTAAAAATACAAAAATTAGCTGGGCACAGTGGCACTTGCCTGTAATCCCAGCTACTCAGGAGGCTGAGGCAGGAGAATTGCTTGAACCTGGGAGGGCGGAGGTTGCAGTGAGCAGAGATTGCACCACTGCACTCCAGCCTGGGTGACAGAGCAAGACCCTGTCACCAAAAAAATTAAAAATAAATAAATAAAGTAAGTAGGCCGGGTGCAGTGGCTCACACCTGTAATCCCAGCATTCTGGGAGGCCGAGGCGGGTGGATCACCTGAGGTCAGGAATTCAAGACTGGGCTGGCCAACATGGCAAAACCCCATCTCTACTAAAAATACAAAAAATAAAAATAAAAAAAATTAACTGGACATGGTAGCATGTGTGTCTCATCCCAGCTACTTGGGAGGCTGAAGTTGCAGTGAGCCAAAGTGGCACCATTACACTCCAGGCTGGGCGATGGAGTGAGATTCTGTCTCAAAAAAAAAAAAAAAAAAGCAGAAATAAAGTAAGTACAACAAAAAGATGCTTGCTCTCATGGGTAAACAACTCTGCCACTGGATCTCAAACATGATAGTATATGATTCATCTTCATTGATTCTGAAAACACAGATGACTGGGCCCCAACCCTGGAGTTTCCCATTTACTAAATCAAATAGGGGAAGAAGGCTGGATGCCGTGGCTCACGCATGTAATTCCAGCACTTTGGGAGGCCAAGGTGGGCGGATCACCGGAGGTCAGGAGTTCGAGACCAGCCTGGCCAACATGGTGAAACCCCGTCTCTACTAAAAATACAAAAATTAGCCGGGCATGGTGGTAGTCACCTGTAATCCCAGCTACTCAGGAGGCTGAGGCAGGAGAATCGCTTGAACTTGTGAGTTGGAGGTTGCAGTGAGCTGAGATCGGGCCATTGCACTCCAGCCTGGGGCACAAGAGCGAGACTTCGTCTCGAAAAAAAAAAAAAAAAGAATAGGAAGGAAGATGTATATTTCTTTCTTTTTTTTTTTTTTTTTTTTTTTTTTTTTGAGACAGAGTCTCGCTCTGCCGCCCAGGCTGGAGTGCAGTGGCGTGATCTTGGCTCACTGCAAGCTCCGCCTCCCGGGTTCACGCCATTCTCCTGCCTCAGCCTCCCGAGTAGCTAGGACTACAGGCGCCCGCCACCTCGCCCGGCTAGTTTTTTTGTATTTTTTAGTAGAGACGGGGTTTCACTGTGTCAGCCAGGATGGTCTCGATCTCCTGACCTCGTGATCCGCCCGTCTCGGCCTCCCAAAGTGCTGGGATTACAGGCTTGAGCCACCGCGCCCGGCCGGAAGATGTATATTTCTTACAGCACAAAGCTGATGCTGTTGATGATGTTTCCAGGATTACCACCGTAAATTAAAACATACTAAAAATAAATAAATAAATAAAATTAAATTTAAAATAAATAGATAAATAAATAAACAACAACAAAAAAACCCCATACTACAGCAGGGACTGTTACTTGGGACTGTCTCTGTTATTCCCCACTGTATTCAGAATTGACAAGCAAACATGTAACATACATCTGCTCTATAACAGGCTACAAGAAATGATGCTAGTGTTTATTTTTGATTAATTAATTTTTTTAGACGAAGTATCACTGTGTCACTCTGGCTGGAGTGCAGTGGTGAAATCTCGGCTTACTGCAACTTCTGCCTCCTGGTTCAAGCAATTCTCCTGTCTCAGCCTCCCAAGTAGCTGAGATTACAGGTGCCCGCCAACAAGTCTGCCTAATTTTTGTATTTTTAGTAGAGATGGGGTTTCACTATGTTGGCCAGGCTGGTCTCAAATTCCTGGCCGCATGTGATCTGCCCGCCTTGGCCTCCGAAACTGCTGGGATTATAGGCGTAAGCCACCATCACTGGCCTAGTCTTCATTTTTAGGATTTTTTTTTTTTTTTTTTTGAGATGGAGTCTCGCTCTGTCGCCCAGGCTGGAGTGCAGTGGCGTGATCTCGGCTCACTGCAAGCTCTGCCTCCTGGATTCATGCCATTCTCCTGCCTCAGCTTCCTGAGTAGCTGGGACTACAGGCACCTGCCACTACGCCCACCTAATTTTTTTTTTTTTTTTTAGTAGAGATGGGGTTTCACAGTGTTAGCCAGGATGGTCTCCATCTCCTGACCTCTTGATCCGCCCACCTCAGCCTCCCAAAGTGTTGGGATTACAGGCGTGAGCCACTGCATCCGGCCTAGAATTTTTTTTTTAAGAGACAAGGTCTCACAATGCTGCCCATGCTAGTATCAAACTCCCAGGCTCCAATGATTCTCCCACCTCAGCCTCCCAAGTATCTGGGACTATAGGTGCAGGCCACCATACCAAGCAAAGTGATGTTACTCTTACCCACGGAGGCCAGGTTCATGTAGTTCTCCAGCATCACATCTCTGTAAAGGTATTTCTCAGTTGTGTCCAGTAAAGCCCACTCCTCCGGGGTGAAGTCCACAGCCACATCATCAAACGTCACTGAATCCTATGTTATCATACACATGCTGGTTTGAGCCAATGAACACTTCCACCAATGCTCACTGGAGAATGAGGAAGGGGAACCTTAAACTCACTTATACGTGGTTCTCAGGTCTCCCATGATCTACTCCAGGGTTTAATGTCTCAGGAGCTCTTGTGTCTAAACACTCAAAGGTGACCTCCAACAGGCATATGCCTTAAACAGCACTTAAAAATTTTTTTTTTAATCTTTTTTTCCTGATCTATTTATTTTTAACTTTTTAATATTTGCGTTTTTAAATTTTAAATTTTATTTTTATTAGAACAGTACTTCCTTCCTAAACATGAATTTTTATCTATCTAGCATCTATCTATCTATCTATTCAATCTGTTTATTTATTTATATATAAAGACAGGGTCCCACTGTGTCACCCAGGCACAACTGCTGCTTACTGCAGCTTCAATCTCCTGGGCTGAAGTGTTCCTCCCACCCCAGCCTTTAGAGTAGCTGGAATTGCAGGCATGAGCCACTGCAAACTGCTTACACTTTATCTCAGCACAACCAGGTTAGGGGCTCTTCCTGTCCCATTGGTCTCTATGCAGCACACTCCTGAGCACACTGCAGATAACTGATAAATGCTGATGAGTAAATAAATTATTTGATAAAAGGACACTTTCATCTCTCTTATCATCTGTCACAGAACCCAGCAATATAAGAAACATGCAGTTAGCACCAAGAAAGTCAAGTTTAATTAGTAATTACTGAGATATTGAGATGACTTTCAA
Source organism: Macaca thibetana thibetana (assembly GCF_024542745.1). Lineage (NCBI taxonomy): Eukaryota > Metazoa > Chordata > Mammalia > Primates > Cercopithecidae > Macaca > Macaca thibetana. The sequence goes on along the minus strand of NC_065596.1, from coordinate 14,714,114 downwards.
CTTAACACTTTACATATAGGAGACTTCATTCCCTGCGGAAATTCATCTGGGGACTCAGTCCTTGAGTAAGGCTTCATTTGCTCTAAGAAAACTCCGGAGATGAGTCTGTCTAGAAGGAAATGTGTCTACCTATTGGATGTAAGTATGTCATTTTGTATAACAGTACATTGTCTGTTTACCTGATAAGAATTTGCCAGGTAGTCCTCCACCATCCTTTCTGCCTTCGTCTTTTCTTCAAAAGGGCAGACTGGTTCCCTGGAAAAAAACCCTAGTGGAAAAGTAAGAAGGCAATGAGAAGCCAGAGCTGCCCATCCTAACCACATTCTCATGCCTAGAAGTCACTCCATCCTAGCTTGAAATTCCCATATGCTCCTGCACACTCGAGAAAACTGTACACACACAACACTGCCATGAAATGCCATAGTAGTCCTGTGTCAGCTAGACCCAGAAAAGCAGATGTGGGCCGAGCTGCCTGTTGGGTAAAGGGTAATAGTTTCATTTTACAAGGAAACTTACACCCTGAAAAATGTGACTCTCTATCTGCCCATAGTAGTAATACTCATGAAGCTTATGTAGCATTTCCTAAGGCACACAAACCAGGGCTGAATTCTAAAACAGCATCCTGGCTGGGCACAGTGGCTCATGCCTGTAATCCCAACATTCTGGGAGGCCAAGGCGGGCAAATAACTTGAGGTCAGGAATTTGACACCAGACTGGCCCATATGATGAAACCCCGTCTCTACTAAAAATACAAAAATTATGGGAGGCTGAGGCAGATAATTGCTTGAACCCAGGAGGCAGAGGTTGCAGTGAGTCGAGATCACGGTACTGCACTCCAGCCTGGGAGACAGAGTGAGAATCCATCTCAAAAACAAAAACAAACAAACAAAAATTAGCCAGGCCTGGAGGTATGTGCTTGTGGTCCCAGCTACTTGGGAGGCTGAGGCAAGACAATCACTTGAACCCGGGAGGCGGAGGTTGCAGTGAGCTAAGATTGCACCACTGCACTCCAGCCTGGGTGACGGAACAAGATTCTGTCTCAAAAACAAACAAACAAACAAACAAACAAACAAACAGCATTCTGTTGTGGTTCACTTCAATTCCTCCTAAAAGAATCAGCTGCATGCCTGCTCAGGCCCAGCTCACTGGACTCTTGTGGTGTGCAGGGTGACCTAAAGCAGAATCTCTGAAAAAGAGCATCAACAAGGACTTACCATGGGACAAATCAATGGTTGCCATTCTCTGAAGCTGATAGTGCGATGTGCATCCCTTCCTTGATGCCAAGATCACCTCAGGGCAGCTTATGAATCTAGGTGGATAGAGGCAATCTCCATTTCTCTTTGTACAGGGTTATTTGCGGTCCTGTTCATATCAATCATCAAACAACAAGCATGAAACATCAGTCATCAAACATTATGCCTGAACTTTGCCTCTGCAGGTGACAGATGTGAAGGCCACCAAAAATTGCTCACTCAGTATCGTCACTCAATAACAAAAGTATTTTTTTTTTTTTTTTTTTTTTTTTTTTTTTTTTTTTTTTTGAGACTGAGTCTGACTCTGTCGCCCAGGCTGGAGTGCAGTGGCCGGATCTCAGCTCACTGCAAGCTCCGCCTCCCGGGTTTACGCCATTCTCCTGCCTCAGCCTCCCGAGTAGCTGGGACCACAGGCGCCCGCCACTTCGCCCGGCTAGTTTTTTGTATTTTTTAGTAGAGATGGGGTTTCACCGTGTTAGCCAGGATGGTCTCGATCTCCTGACCTCGTGATCCGCCCGTCTCGGCCTCCCAAAGTGCTGGGATTACAGGCTTGAGCCACCGCGCCCGGCCCAATAACAAAAGTATTTTTTTTTTTTTTTTTTTTTTTTTTTTTTTTTTTTTTTTTTTTTTTTTTTTTTTTTTTGAGACGGAGTCTCACGCTGTCGCCCAGGCTGGAGTGCAGTGGCGCGATCTCGGCTCACTGCAAGCTCCGCCTCCCAGGTTCCCGCCATTCTCCTGCCTCAGCCTCCTGAGTAGCTGGGACTACAGGCGCCCGCCACCGCGCCCGGCTAATTTTTTGTATTTTTAGTAGAGACGGGGTTTCACTGTGGTCTCGATCTCCTGACCTTGTGATCCGCCCGTCTCGGCCTCCCAAAGTGCTGGGATTACAGGCTTGAGCCACCGCGCCCGGCCCAATAACAAAAGTATTAATGACAGTAACTGACATTTACTGAGGACTGATATGCCAGAAGTAGCTCTAGTAGCTTTATATATACATGCTAACTTAATTACAACCATCCTTCCCAATAGCTATCATTACATCTATCCTCTCTCTCTCTCTCTCTCTCTCTCTCTCTCTCTCAATTGAGACAGGGTCTTACTCTGTTGCCCAGGTTGAAGTGCAATGGCACCAACACGACTCTCTGTAGCCTAAACCTCTGGGGCTCAAGTGATCCTCCCACCTCAGCCTCCTGAATAGCTGGGACCACAGGTAGGCATCGTCACTCCTTATTATTATTATTATTATTATTTTGAGACAAAGTCTCACTCTGTTGCCCAGGCTGGAGTGCAGTGGCGCGATCTCGACTTACTGCAACCTCTGCCTCCCAGGTTCAAGCGATTATCAGGCCTCAGCCTCCTGAGTAGTTGGGATTACAGGTATGCACCAGGATGCCTGGCTAATTTTTGCGTTTTTAGTAGAGACGGGGTTTCGCCATGTTGGCCAGGCTGGTCTCGAACTCCTGGCCTTAAGTGATTCTTCTACTTCAGCCCCCCAAGTAGCTGGGACTACAGGTGCACACCACTGGGTCCGGCTATTTTGTATTTTTAGTAGAGACAGGGTTTCACCAGGTTGCCCAGGCTGGTCTCAAACTCCTGGGCTCAAACAATCCTCCTGACTTGGCTTCCCAAAGTGCTGGGATAATAAGCATGAGCCACCATGCCTGGCCCATTACCTCTATTTAATACTGAAAAAACCTACATTCAAACAACCCTAGTAATTGGTCTGATATTTGTCCCTAGAGCCTAATCTCCTGTGGATGCTGTTACCCCTCAATATGACCAGAAGACAGTTCAGACCTGCACAGAACAATTCAGTAGTCACCAGCCATGTGTGTTATTAACTTCACTATGTACCTAAGATAACTGAAGAACAGAATTTAAAATTTTCAAAAGTTGGCCGGGTGCGGTGGCTCACACCTATAATCCCAGCACTTTGGGGGACCGTGACAGACAGGTCACCTAAGGTCAGGAGTTCAAGACCAGCCTGGCCAACATGGCAAAACCGTCTCTACTAAAGATACAAAAAGTAGCCGGGCGTGGTGGCACTTGCCTGTAATCCCAGGTACTCGGAAGGCTGAGGCAGGAGAACTGCTTGACCCAGGAGGCAGAGGTTGCAGAGGTTGCAGTGAGCTGAGTGTGCAGCCTCTCGGAACTGGCTGCGCAGGGAGGACCGATAGTCCCTGGAGAAGCGAGCGAAGTGAACCGGATGCGGGAGGCTCCTGCGCGACGGCGCGCAATCATTCCTTTGCCGCCCCCTGCTATCTACTGAACCGCCAAGCAGGCGGAACTCACCACAGCCGCGGCTGACTCCGCCACCGTAAAGGCGAAACCCCACTGACCGAGAGGAGCCAGCGCCGGAAAAGATGGCGGTGGTGCGCTGACGTCACTTCCGCTTCGAGCCTCTGGCCGGGCGGGGCTCGTGGGCTCGAGTTTCAAACACAGAAATTCTGGTTTCCTCCCGGGTGGGTGCGGAGAAGGCCTGGGGTTAGCACAGGGAGGAGGATGCAGAAATAGATCCAGAGAAAACATTGAGGTTAAAACCGGGCCTCCGGACGGAACTGTGGGCGAGGGGTGGGGCCCGTACTCGGGGGCGGTTTAGAGGTGGGACCGGGCCTAGCAGGCGGTGCAGGCGGCTGGTCGGGCTGGAAGGGCGGGGATGAGGGATTGGACGCATCCCAGGGGATGCTCCTCTAAAGCTTTTCTCGGGAGAGCGCAGTGGCTCACGCCTGTAATTCCTGCACTTTGGGAGACTAAGGCAGGTACACAGCTTGAGTCTGCTGGGAACTGGTGCTTAGTTTGGCAAAATCAACACTGAGACAAAGGATCTCAGCAAGGCTAGTTTACTTTCTGCAGAATGGGTGCCACTGGCTAGCAGTTTTGCCACCAGAGCACACACTAACAAAAGAGACAGGGTTATTTAAACTTGACGTGTCCACTCTACTGCTGTGTCCATCTTCCATTGGCCAGAACAGGACCTCACCTTCTATACATGACTGGATTGGCTAGCTACTTAGAACTTCCCACAAGAGGCAAAGGCAGAGGAGAACAAAGGAAGAGAGGAAATAACTTGTGGACTGTTGAAAGAGGCAAAAACACTTCTAAATAAAGGAATAGGCCATGACCTAATGCTTGCTCGGATCAGTTCAGGCATGCCCCGGCAAATATCTAGGCTAAGATGTGGGAGCTAAGAACACAGAGTATATTGATTTCTTTATTACAGCTGGTAGAATTTAAGAATATTACCACAGATCTTTCAGAAAATTTGGCTTCTAAGAGGGATTACTATTTATTTTCAGACTGGGAGGAAAGTCCCTTTGAAGAGGAACCGCTATTTCATTTTCTACAAGTCCAAGAGTTTGAGACCAGCCTGGGCAAAGTAGCAAGACCCTGTCTCTATTTATGTATGTATATGTGCATACATATATATGGTGTGTGTGTATACATATATATATGTTTGAAATGCTTGTTCCTCGGTGCCATGAAGAAATAGCACTTGAACATTAATTTACTCAGCAAGGACGTTTTTAGTTCCTACAGAAAGGGTACACTCACCAGCAGTTTTGCCACGAGAGTACACCAAACAAAGGAGACAGGGTCGTTTATAACCTGATGCTTCCACCCTACTGCTGTATTCGGTTTCCGTTGGCTGGAACGGGACCTCACATTCTATATTTGTCCTGATTGCCTAGCAACTTGTCACTTTTTAAAAGAGGCAAAGGTAGACGAGAACAAAGGAAGGAGGAAGTAACTTGTGGAATGCTGAGAAGGGTCAAAACACCTTCAAATAAGGAAAAGGAACAGGCTATGACCTAATGCTTGTTTGGACCAGTATAAGCATGCCAGGGTAAATATTTAGACTAAATTGTGGGAACTAAGAACGTAAAGTACATTGATATCTTTATAACGGCTAGCAGATATTTGAGAATGTTAGCACAGGTCTTTGAATAAATTTTGCTTCTAAGAGAAGTTACTATTTATTTCTTTTTTTTTTTTTTTTTTTTTGAGACGGAGTCTCGCTCTGTTGCCCAGGCTGGAGTGCAGTGGCCGGATCTCAGCTCACTGCAAGCTCCGCCTCCCGGGTTTATGCCATTCTCCTGCCTCAGCCTCCCGAGTAGCTGGGACTACAGGCGCCCGCCACCTCGCCCGGCTAGTTTTTTGTATTTTTTAGTAGAGACAGGGTTTCACCGTGTTAGCCAGTATGGTCTCGATCTCCTGACCTCGTGATCCGCCCGTCTCAGCCTCCCAAAGTGCTGGGATTACAGGCTTGAGCCACCGCGCCCGGCTAGTTACTATTTATTTCTAATTAAATGGGAAGGAATGTCTTTGAAGAGGAACCTCTACTTTAGTTTTTAGATATAAATATAAAGCTTGTTTGTATGTCTCTCCTCATGTTCCTAGAGCCTTTCCATGATTCTTCCATATTGATAAACCTGTCAGTGAATGGCATGGTCTATCTCTTCCATTCAGTCAGGCTTTCTGTAGGCCTTTATTTCTTCATTCTTTATTTTTTAAAACCTGCTGATTGCATTGTGTTTTATTTCTTGCTGCTTGCTTGCTTGTGACAGATCTCACTGGATCTGGCCAGGATGGAGTGCAGTGGCCTGATCTCAGCTCACTGCAACCTCCGCCTCCCAGATTCAAGCGATTCTCCTGCCTCAGCCTCTGCAGTAGCTGGGATCACAGGTGCCTGTCACCATGCCCAGCTAATTTTTGTATTTTTAGTAGAGAACAATTTCACCACGTTGGCCAGGCTGATCTCAAACTCCTGACCTAAAATATCTGACCACCTCAGCCTCCCAAAGTGCTGGGATTATAGGCATAAGCCACCACGCCCAACCACGTTTTCAATATAATAATATTTTCTATAACTCTTGATTTTTTTTAATCTTCATCAAATATGTATTTCTGGCTGGGCATGGTGGCTCATGCCTGTAATCCTAGGACTTTGGGAGGCCAAGGTGGGAGGATGGTTTAAGGCCAGGAGTTTAAGACAAGCCTGGGCTACACAGCAAAACCCCATCTCTCTCTATATATACATAAAATAAAATTTTAAAATGTTATTTCTTTTTTTTTTTTGGAGACATAGTTTCGCTCTGTCGCCCAGACTAGAGTGCAGTGGTGCGATCTTTGCTCACTGCAAACTCTGCCTCCTGGGTTCAAGCCATTATTCTGCCTCAGCCTCCTGAGTAGCTGGGACTACAGGCACGCGCCACCACGCCCAGCTAATTTTTGCATTTTTAATAGAGACATGGTTTCACCATATTGGCCAGCCTGGTCTCAAACTCCTGACCTTGTGATCCACCCGCCTCATCCTCCCAAAGTGCTAGGATTACAGGTGTGAGCCACTGCCCTGGCCAAAAATATGTGTTTCTATTATTTTTCTGATCTTACCACATGGGCCAGGATCACATTTCCCACGCTGTAAAATAGCACTGATACCAGACATTCTCCCCAAGATTATTCAGAAATGTAACATAATCCCAATAAAAGCCGGGCGCGGTGGCTCAAGCCTGTAATCCCAGCACTTTGGGAGGCCGAGACGGGCGGATCACGAGGTCAGCAGATCGAGACCATCCTGGCTAACCCGGTGAAACCCCGTCTCTACTAAAAAATAAAAAAAATAAAAAACTAGCCGGGCAAGGTGGCAGGCGCCTGTAGTCCCAGCTACTCGGGAGGCTGAGGCAGGAGAATGGCGTGGACCCGGGAGGCGGAGCTTGCAGTGAGCTGAGATCCGGCCACTGCACTCCAGCCTGGGCGACAGAGCGAGACTCCGTCTCAAAAAAAAAAAAAAAAAAAAAAAAAAAAAAAAAAAAAAAAATCCCAATAAAAATATGAAAAGTTTTTTCTGGAGTTAAGTACATTGATACTAAATTTTATGTGGAGGAACAAACATCTAATAATAACCAAGAAAACAAAAACAAAAGCAATGATGAGCAGCAGATAAAACATACTATTGACAGTTTTCATGCAAGGCAAATAATTAAATTATTTTAAAATAAAAATAAAGGCCGGCCATGGTGGCTCACGCCTGTAATCCCAGCAATTTGGGAGGCCAAGGTGGGCAAATTACCTGAGGTCAAGAGTTCAAGACCAGCCTGGCTAATATGGTGAAACCCCATCTCTACTAGAAGTACAAAAATTAGCCAGACGTGGTGGCACATGCTTGTAATCCCAGCTACTTGGGAGGCTGAGGCAGAAGAGTTGCTTGAGCCTGGGAGACGAAGGTTGCAGTGAGCCAAGATTGTGCCACTGAACTCCAGCCTGGCTGACAGAGTGAGACTCCATCTAAAAAATTAATTAATTAATTAAAACATACTATGAAGCCTCTATAATTAAAACTATGTGGTACTAGCACATGAAGCAGAAACAGACTAATAAAATATCTAAAAACAGACCCAAGAACATGTAGAAATTTGGTTCATAAATGTATTTTGCCAGGCGCGGTGGCTCATGCTTGTAATCCTAGCAGTTTGGGAGACCAGGGCAGGAGGATCACTTGAGGTCAGGAGTTCAAATCCAGCCTGCCCAACATGGTGAAACGCCATCTCTATTTAAAATACAAAAAAATTTAGCCAAGCGTGGCCGGGCGTGGTGGCTCACGCCTGTAATCCCAGCACTTTAGGAGGCCGAGGCAGGTGGATCATGGTCAAGACATCAAGACCATCCTGGCCAACTTGGTGAAACCTCGTCTCTACTAAAAATACAAAAATTAGCTGGGCATGGTGGTGGGCACTTGTAATCCCAGTTACTCAGGAGGCTGAGGCAAGAGAATCGCTTGAGCCCGGGAGGGGGAGGTTGCAGGAGATTGCTCCCCTGCACTCCAGCCTGACGATAGAGTGAGTATCCGTCTAAAAAAAAAAAAAAAAAAAAAAATTTAGCCAAGCGTTGTGGTGTGCGCCTGTAAGCCCAGCTACTCGAGAGGCTGAGGCAAGAAAATCACTCAAACCTGGGAGGCAGAGGTTGCAGTGAGCCTAGATTGCACCACTGCACTCCAGCTGGGCGACAGAGCGAGACTCCATCTCAAAAAAAAAAAAAAAAAAAGGCTGGGTGTGTTGGCTGACACCTACAATTCCAGCACTTTTGGAGGCAGAAGCAGGTGGATCACCTGAGGTCATGAGCTAGAGACCAGCCTGACCAACATGGAGAAACCCCATCTCTACTAAACATACAAAATTATCCGGGCATGGTGGCACATGCCTATAATCCCAGGTACTCGGGAGGCTGAGGCAGGAGAATAGCTTGAACCCAGGAGGCAGAGGTTGTGGTGAGCGGAGAGCTTGCCATTGCACTCCAGCCAGGGCAACAAGAGCGAAACTCCGTCTGAAAAAAAAAAAAAAAGTGGCATTTCAGATAAATCGGGCAAAAAATGCCATTTGTAATGAAAGGTCTAAGATAGCTTGTTAGCCATCTGAGAAAAGATGAAATTAAATCCATACTTCACAGCATATACAAGAATAAACTCCAAACAGACTAGGGATCTAAATGTAAAGAATAAAACCATACACGCATTTAGGGTGTTCAAGTGATTTCTTGGCTGAGTGAGGAAAAAGATGTGACCACAAGGCGGCAGTAGTAGCACACAAGCTTTATTTGGATGTGCTTTGACAGGTTACCAGTGGGGGAGGTAGCAAACAGCAAGAGAGTATCCACAGGCTTCTTCTACCTGTGGGTCGCTGCTCAGAAAGGATGGCTGATCTGGCTACGTTAAGGCCGGCCAGGAGGGGTGCAAGGAGTGGGGTGGCTCAGCGAAATTTGGGATGTAATTCAGGGGAAGCGATGAGAAGTTGTCCTTCTGGCCTACTGTACACGTATACCTGGGGAAGCACGTGAACTAACAGGCACAGGAGAGGTCCTGGTTCAGTCCTACTGATGCAGTGAGTGAGCCCTGAAGTGCAGGCTAGACAGGTATTGTTAGGTGCCTGGTAGGAGACTGAGGTGCTTAAGGAAGTAAGCAGGGACTGGTTACAAGTAGCCTGAAAGGGAGAAGCAGGTAAGTTATATCGGATGCTAATTAGACAAGAAGCATTCCCAGACACATCTCCTAGTGTGAGGATACGAGGTCGTGCACGACAAGAAAGAGGGTCACTTTTAAGCATGGCTTCTACTCCTAATCCCACATAATAAGGGGGCTTGGCCTTTAAACATAGCCAACAATCAACAATCTTGAGCTAGTTTAGGCTGGGCGAGATTAAGGAGGTGATGTACCCCGCCTAGAATGGACATCAGGCTGGGTTGGAGATGTTGTCGTTGTAGCTGGGGTTTAGGAACTAGGAATGGCAGTGGAACAGTTAAATCGAGCTTGTCTGGGTGTTTTTGCAACAAAGGGTCGCCTAGATCAGTTAAAGGCCTAATTGGCTTAGGAGGGCTCCATGAGACCAAGATTTTCTTCTGGATGATGAATATAGTTCCAACATCAAATCCTGGGATATAAAGCCTTAATCCTCATGACATGCCATAATACCATTGAGCTAAATTAGGGTTATGACGGTTATAGTAAGAGGATTACATTTTTTTCCAGTACACAGTCTAGGACGGGAAGCACGAGCTATGGAAAGAGTCGAAGATCACGTTGATCCCCCAGAGTAAGTGGCTAGAGTTACACATGGCCAGTCAGGGCAGAAAAACTGGTAAGTATCTCGACAGCTAGAGTCAGGGTGATTTCCAGGACATAGTAAAAGTCAACATTTTGGAGTCCTTTTTCTTCACCTTTGGAGCTCCCACATACAGTCTGGCTCCCGGAGTGTCTAAATCCTGCAGCAAGGTCGATGTTCCCTGCTCCCATGACCGACAGATTGCGTTGTCCCTCTTGGGTATGGGCAGGTTCTGGGAACAAGCACACAAATTGAGTGCAAAAGAGACTTCCTTGGAGGTTCCTGTCTTCTAAGTAGTGCTTGCAAGCACACGTCCTGTCGTGAAAGAAGTGAGGAGAAAGAAATAGGAAGGCACCAAGCGCATAACAGGTGGAAACAAACAAGAGAGGTAAATAAAAAGATTAATCTAATGGCTTCACTTGACTTAGGTGCAGTTTTAAGGGGCCTGGCCCAGGCTTGGGGACCTATGTTTCCTGCTGGGCTTTGTTGGCCTTTTGATGCGGGAGTGATGAATCTAAGCAGGAATGCCGTCCACCTTCAGAGCCGTCGGTGTGGTGAGGATGACAGTATGAGGTCCTTTCCAAGCAGGAGTGAGTCCTTCTTTCTGGAACTTTTTAACAACCACCAGGTCACCTAGCTGGAACAAGTGGCAGGGCCCTTTCTAGTCAGGAACTGGATTGGGATGAGCTCCCCGGATACATGGCTGGATGATATCTATTACTCGTTGGAGAGACTGCAGGTACTGCAATAAATTAACTTGTGATATTTCTGCTAACTGGGTATCCCTTAGCTTAGACAAGGTAGGCGGCGCCATCCCTTACATGATTTCAAAAGGTGAAAACCTAGCCCGGTAAGGAGTGCATCTTACTCTAAGAAGGGCTGAAGAGTCAGGCGCGGTGGCTCAAGCCTGTAATCCCAGCACTTTGGGAGGCCAAGACAGGCGGATCACGAGGTCAGGAGATTGAGACCATCCTGGCTAACCCGGTGAAACCCCGTCTCTACTAAAAAATATAAAAAAATAGCCGGGCGAGGTGGCGGGCGCCTGTAGTCCCAGCTACTCGGGAGGCTGAGGCAGGAGAATGGCGCAAACCCGGGAGGCGGAGCTTGCAGTGAGCTGAGATCCGGCCACTGCACTCCAGCCTGGGCTACAGCGCGAGACTCCGTCACAAAAAAAAAAAAAAAAAAAGAAGGGCTGAAGAAAGGAGTCTTACCCAGTTCTCACTGGTCTCTAAGATCAATTTTGTTAGAGTACTTTTTAGGGTGCGGTTCATGCGTTCTACCTGCCTAGAGCCCTGGGGTCGATAGGCACAATGGAGCTTCCATTGAATGTTTAATGCCTTACTGACTGACTGAGCTATGGATGATGTGAAGGCTGGTCCATTATCAGACCCTATGGCAGCAGGCAGCCTATGTCAAGGGATGATTTCATTGAGTAAAAACTCAACTACCATGGTGGCAGTCTCATTTTTGGTGGTAAATGCCTCAGTCTATCCAGAAAAAGTGTCTACTAGTACCAGAAAGTATTTGTACCTAGCCCAGCGTGGTTTTATTTCTGTAAAGTCAATTTCCCACCTTTCTCCTCGGAGGCGGTGGCTTGAGCTGGATTTAGGACCTTGCTTGGCGTTTACCTGAGCACAAGCCGTACACCGGAGAGCTGCTTGGTTCACTAAGCTCTGAAGGTGGGGGATCTTGAAATGGCCCCTTAGGAGCTGGGCCCGTTTTACTCCTCCTAAATGGGTGGTAGAGTGTAGGCAACCAATTAAGGTTTCCCTGAGAGCTCAGGAGTCAGGAAGAATCCACCAACCTTCCTGATTTTTACTGACCTGGGAGATCCGAAGCCAGTTTTACTTCCTCTGCTGAGTATACTGGATGATCTGGCAAGTCTGGCTGTGGAAAGGACATTGCAAGCAGTAAGGTTAGAGGCGCGACTGGAAGCCATACTGCCTCCTGGGCTACAGAGTCTGCCCTCTGGTTACCACGGGCAACGTGTCCTTTGCAGTGAATTACAACCACCTGCAGAGGGAGCCATCTGGCTTCAAGCAGGGCTAGAATTTCTTTGTTTTTGGTAGTCTTTCCTGCTGAGGTGAGTAGCCCACGCTCTTGATAGATGGCTCCGTGTACATGCACAGTAGCGAAGGCATACCTACTGTCAGTGTAAATGTTAGTACGTGTGTCCTTGCCCCATCGGAGAGCCTGTGTGAGGGCAACCAACTCAGCTCTCTGAGCTGGGGTGCCAGCTGGTAGAGCTTGGGCCCACAGAATATCCATCTCCACAGTGATGGCCGCACCAGGCTTTCAAACTCCCTGCTCAAGGAAGCTGCTACCGTCTGTAAACACGGTGGCATCCGCTTCCTTTAAAGGCACATCTTGGAGATCAGGTCGGCAGTTTCGGTGGTCTCTAACAGTTCCTGGCAGTCATGGACAGGTGTGGTGAAGTCTGGGTCTGGGAGTAAAGGTGCTGGATTTAAACACCTTGTGGGAGAGAAAGTTAAACGAGGCTGATCCAATAATAAACTCTGATACTGTAAATGGGAGCATTTGACATCCATATGCCAGAAGCACTTCGCAGCAAAGTCTGTATGGCATGAGGAGCTGTAAGGGTTAGGTTTTGACCTAAAGCCAGTTTATCAGCCTCCTGAACTAGGCTTGCTGTGGCTGCTACTGCTGGCAGGCACCTGGGGCACCCGGAGCCCACAGGGTCTAGTCTCTTGGTCAAATAGGCCACTGGGCATCGCCATGGCCCCAAGGTCTGAATGAGTGTATCCCTTTAGCTAACTCCCTGGTTTTCATGGGCAAAAAGGTGGAATGGCTTTGACATATTTGGGAGGACTAGAGCAGGGGCTTCAGCTAATGCCTTTTTCAGGTTTTGGAAAGTCTGTTGCTCTGTGTCAGCCTAAATTAGCAGGCCACTCCTTCCTGTAGCAGTATACAGGGGCTTGGCAATCTCCGCGAACCCCGATACCCACAGGCGACAGTATCCCATGGCCCCCAGGAACTCACGTACCTGTCTCTTGGTGGCGGGAGTCGGGATTCACAGGATGGCTTCCTTCCGGGCACTGGTGAGTGCCCTTTTTCCTTGGTTTACCTCGTACCCTAGGTAGGACACTCTGGGAAGACAAAGCTGGGCCTTCTTGGCGGAGACCCGATACCCGAGCTCCTGAAGGAGGTAAAGTAGGTCCCTAGTATGTTGCAAGCAGTTGTCAGTAGTTTCAGTAGCTAATAAAAGATCATCCATGGCCGGGCGCGGTGGCTCAAGCCTGTAATCCCAGCACTTTGGGAGGCAGAGATGGGCGGATCACGAGGTCAGGAGATCGAGACCATCCTGGCTAACACAGTGAAACCCCGTCTCTACTAAAATACAAAAAAAAAAATTAGCCGGGCGTGGTGGCAGGCGCCTGTAGTCCCAGCTACTTGGGAGGCCAAGGCAGGAGAATGGCGTGAACCCGGAGGCGGAGCTTGCAGTGAGCTGAGATCCGACCACTGCACTCCAGCCTGGGTGGCAGAGCGAGACTCCGTCTCAAAAAAAAAAAAAAAAAAAAAAAAATCATCCATGGCCGGGCACGTTGGCTCAAGCCTGTAATCCCAGCACTTTGGGAGGCCGAGATGGGCGGATCACGAGGTCAGGAGATCGAGACTATCCTGGCGAACATGGTAAAGCCCCGTCTCTACAAAAAAATACAAAAAAACTAGCCGGGCGAGGTGGCGGGCGCCTGTAGTCCCAGCTACTCGGGAGGCTGAGGCAGGAGAATGGCGTGAACCCGGGAGGTGGAGCTTGCAGTGAACCCAGATCCGGCCACTGCACTCCAGCCTGGGCGACAGAGCGAGACTCCATCTCAAAAAAAAAAAAAAAAAAAAAAAGATCATCCATGTAGTGAAGAAGTGTGTGGTTAGGGTGACAGGGTGAGTGGCTTGGAATGGTATAGGATCCTGCTGAAGGGCTTCCCAAAAGAGGGTGGGGGAATTTTTAAACCCTTGAGGCAAACAAGTCCAGGTCAGTTGGGTGGTATCTCCCAAGCCAGGATCTGTCCATTCAAAACCAAAGATTGGTTGGCTCTTGGGGGCCAGAGGAATAGCAAAGAAGGCATCCTTTAGGTCAAGGACAGTGTGTACTGTATGTTCTGGTGGGAGCAGGCTGAGTAGAGTATAAGGGTTAGGGACAGTTGGATGGATGGTAACTGTTCACTTGTTAACCTCCCTTAAGTCCTGTACCGGCCAGTAATCATTTGTAATCATTTGTTCCGGGTTTCTGGATCGGCAAAAATGGAGTATTCCAGGTGGACTGACATGGTGTGAGTATGCCAGCTGGTAACAGTCACTGAATATGGGGATCGATCCCTGCCTAGCCCGCTGATTCATAGGATATTGCTTTACCTGGACTGGCAAGGCAGTGGCCAGGAGTTCTACAACCACTGGCAGATGGTGCTTAGCCAGTCCTGGGGGGTTTGACGCAGCCTAAACTCAGGGAAAGAGTGTCTGTAAGTCCAATAGGAGAGGATTAGTGTTATTCTCCAGTGGTTGTGATGGTGAAACTAAAAAACGTTCCTCCGACAGAGGGGTAGTTAGCAGAAGTTAAGCAGTGGGGGGCGCTGTGCTTCCCAGTGTAAGGCGAGCCCAAACTCACTTCTCATGAGTGTGTGACAGGATATTCCTGAATAGTTCCAGTAGCCCCTTGTACAGTCACTCTTTTATTAGAGACACTGCCTAAGGGTGTCTGCAGTACCGAGTGCTCTGCCCCGGTATCTACTAGGAAGCGTACAGGCTGGCTCCCCACTGTAGTGGTCACCATGGACTTCCAGGGGCCAAGAGAGAGGGAGCCCTGGTCCCGTCAGTCATCAGACTCCTCTGTTGCAGGGAGGGTGAGGACTTTTTTCTTTGCTGATTTTTCCTCTGGCTGTAATGGGCATTCCTTTTTCCAGTGCCCAGTCTGCAATAAGCACATTGGTTTTTCTCCAGGGGAGCCCGTTCACCTTTCTTGCCTTTTTAGTGGGGACCCAGGGTTCCCTGGCCATTCGTCTGTGATGGGGGTCTTCCCTTCTTGGCATCCTAGATGGCTGCCACTAAGATTTTCCCCTGTCTTTTGGATGTTTATCAGTGGCCTTTTCAGTTGCCTGAGCTGCCTGTTTTTGCTTCTCAAACTCTCGATTGTCAAAAACTTTTTGGGCTATTTCTAAAAGTTGACTGATATTCATCCTAGCAAATCTTTCCAGTGTTTGTAGCTTTCTTTTAATATCAAGGGCTGCCTGAGCCACAAATGCCAAATTAAGAGCATGGCTATTTTCGGGAGCTGCAGGGTCAAAAGGGGTGTGAGTCCGATAGGCCTCCTGGAGGCGTTCTAAAAACGCTCTCGGTGACTCATCAGGTCCCTGGACAACTTCAGTCGTCTTAGACCTAAGTTTATGGGTTTCCGAGCGGCTCCCTTGATACTTGCAAGGAGATACTGGTGGAAAATCGTTTAAAACTCTCTTCCTACCCAAGGAGTTTGGGTCCCAATTAGGCCGGGTAGAGGGAAAAACCTCCTCAAGGTCTCTGGCTTGCTCTTCCAGCTTATCGGCTGATGTGAGTAAATGCTTTCTGGCCTCCCTTCGGAGACATTCCTTCTCTTCAGAGGTGAAAAGGGTTAAAAGGAGCTGTTGACAGTCATCCCAGGTGGGCCGATGGGTCCGGAGCACAGACTCCATCAGTGAGGTCAAGACCTGGGGCTTTTCAGAAAAGGGGGGATTATGAGCTTTCCAGTTATACGGGTCAGAAGTAGAAAAGGGGACATAAACCAAGAATGGGGCTGAGCGCTCATCACCCGGAGGGAACTGTGCCTCTCTCAGTGCTGGAGGGGGCTACCTCCTCCTGCCTCAGACGCAGTAGGCGGAGAGCCCACAGGGGACGTAGTCGAGAAGACAAGAGAAGATTCTAAGGGAGCAGGAGGGATAAGGCAGTGGAACTGGGTGAGGGAGACTCTCCTCTTCTTCAGAAGGAGGCAGTACAGGAGGAGTAGAGCCGGCTGAGGGTCAAGGCACAAGTGAGGTCTGGCTCAAAAGGACCTTGGAGGTAGAATTATGAATGGCGCATGAGCGGAGCCAGGGAGGAGGGCTCCTGACCAACTCGGCCACTGATCAATGTACGGAAACTGATTGAGGTGACCGGGAGTTCCAGCAACAACCCGCCACACAGCCTGAACAATTGCGAGGTTCAGTGACCCTTCTGGGGGCCACCGGGCTCTAAACGTTGGCTATTCTACTTTGCAGAGTGTTCAGTTTTCCTGTTTTAAGGCAGACCCCATAATCCTCTAAGAAGCCTAGAGGGAAATTTTGTAACATACATTGGAGGGGGCTCTGATCTTTGTAAGGCCGGGAAGAAGAGTTTCACATTCTAGAGGCAGTTGAACAAGGTTTGAGCAGAGATATTAAACCCAGCACGGACAGAGAAATTCATGACCTGGGGGGCTGTAGTACTGGAAGAACAGAAATAGTATGGCCAAAAGAAGCAGGAAAACAGCTATAGCCAGTGCTTCCTGCCACATGAGTTCTGTCATTTTAAGCTTTGAGGTTTAGGGAGAGGACAAAGAGGCAGGTCCGAGGCCAGTGGGACCTATGTGATTTCCCTCTGCCTTTTGACTTATAGCCTAAATATCTTTGGTGTCTCTACCACTCAAAGGCAAATAGTTCAAACTCAGCCTTTTGTTTTAAGGGTTCGAGGAGGGAGCGCAGAGCCAAGTCTTGGAGATGCTGTACTTGCTGCGACACAGGAAAACGAGACGTACGGGGTAAAGGGTGGGGATGAGCAGGAAAGGGGTCACTTGGATCTTTCCTAAGGTAGGAGAGTAGCCACAGAGGAATAGAGTAAGAGTCCAGACGGAGTAAAGCAGTACGGGCATAGGTTTCTCTGCACGGTGCCCTATTTAAGGGCATGGGAAAAGTTACAGGATGACAGAAGAGGTGAGCAACGAGGTCTGCAGGGTGGCTATTTTGAATCCACCACTGGTCTAATGTGGAGGTAGGTGGTCCAGTCACTTGGACCTGGGGTTTGACAATCTAAATGCCAGCAACTTTTATGGTGCAGGAATCCTAAACGGGTGAAAGTTTCCCACACTCATTCCCATAACAACACCTGATTTGTTTCTGACAGAAAACGCAGGACTGGGATGGCCATCCCAAAAAACTGATGATAAATTTAACTTCCTGTGATAGAAAATCAGCACTGAGGACCTTCAAGAAGTCCTTGCCCAGACGCCTTAGGCAGTGTCCACTACCTGACATACGAAACTTTGGCAAACACTAACAGGACAATAAACGCCAAACTGGACAATAGACAAAAAAAAAAAAAAAAAAAAAAAAAAAAAAAAAAGGCCGGGCGCGGTGGCTCAAGCCTATAATCCCAGCACTTTGGGAGGCTGAGACGGGCGGATCACGAGGTCAGGAGATCGAGACCATCCTGGCTAACACGGTGAAACCCCGTCTCTACTAAAAAATACAAAAAACTAGCCGGGCGAGGTGGCGGGCGCCTGTAGTCCCAGCTACTCGGGAGGCTGAGGCAGGAGGATGGCGTAAACCCGGGAGGCGGAGCTTGCAGTGAGCTGAGATCCGGCCACTGCACTCCAGCCTGGGCAACAGAGCAAGACTCCGTCTCAAAAAAAAAACAACAAAAAAACAAAAAAAACCCCCAAAAAAACAAGCAATAGACTCTAGGGTGTATAAACAATTATGGCAACTTTTTCAGAGTTGGGGGTGGGCAGACACGATGGGATCAGTCAGATGCCCGCCTGGCCGCTCCCCCTAAGGGGACTTAGGCTCCTCTTAGCATTGACAGGCCGGTATAAACCCCCGGCTCAGATCAAGCTATGCCCGATGCTGCCTTAAGCCTTATGAGGTCTCCACTGAACTGCAGGCGAGGGCCCACTCGAACTCCATAGCTTTCACCGTGGAGCTACAAACCGGAGATTCAAGCACAAGCCCTTGAACGCCCCATTCATGCACACAGTCACACAGAGTTTACAACAATTTTTCTTTTTTTTTTTTTTTTTTTTTTTTTTTTTTAGAGACGGAGTCTCACGCTGTTGCCCAGGCTGGAGTGCAGTGGCGCGATCTCGGCTCACTGCAAGCTCTGCCTCCCGGGTTCCCGCCATTCTCCTGCCTCAGCCTCCCGAGTAGCTGGGACTACAGGCGCCCGCCACCGCGCCCGGCTAATTTTTTGTATTTTTAGTAGAGACGGGGTTTCACTGTGGTCTCGATCTCCTGACCTTGTGATCCGCCCGCCTCGGCCTCCCAAAGTGCTGGGATTACAGGCTTGAGCCACCGCGCCCGGCTACAACAATTTTTCTTATTCCCGTTCTAAACAGAGGTCTCCGGGAGACCTGAACAAGAGAAAGAGAAGAGATAGAGAAACAAATGGGAGGCAGACAGAAAGAAAAAAAGAGGGGGAGAGAGGGACAGACTGGTCTTAACGGAGAGGCCGGCCTGCCAGAAACCAAGGCTCTGTCCTCCAGCGTCCTGGAATACGGACAGAGTCAGAGAGAGACGCCCTGGTCAGGGACAGTCCCCCCTCACCACACCAGAACCAAAGACGCCTAACGGAAAACCAAGGCTCTGTCCTCCAGCGTCCTGGAATGTGGGCAGAGTCAGAGAGAGAGACACCCTTGTCAGGGCCACTTCCCTCTCACCAAACCAAAGTCAGATCTGACTTACCTTCCCGGGACCAAAAGCTGAGGACTCAGAAGTTGAATTTTGTGGGCACACACCGGTATTCGATCTGTTCTCCTCCGGAAGACGGTCGCCTATGGGGACCTGGAACGTTTTCAGGTGGCGCCCCCCCCATAAGCCGTCCATCCATCCAGGGTAGCCTGGAGCGAGCCTGGCCCTCACCCAGTGGCAAATATCTCGCTGCGGCCTCCAAATATCGTGACCGAGTAAGTTACAGAGAAAACGCCACACTTTGAGACAAATTCAGGAGTCCTTTATTAACCGGTGATCGAGAGATGGCTAACGCACGAAATTCTCTCGGCCCCAAAGAAGGGGCTAGACATTCTTTTATACTTTGGTTTAGAGAGGGGAGGGGGATTCTAGCTGCAGCAGTCTTACAGAAGTATAACAGACCAAAAAGTTAAAAAGACAAATGGTTACAGGAAAACAAACAGTTCCAGGTGCAGGGCCTTTAAATTCTTCACAAGGTGACAGGCGTGGGGTCTCTGGGTGTTATCCGCTGGACACAAACGCGGGGGCTTTACGGTGCTATCTCTCAAGCGAATTCCTGGGAACTGCGGACATTGCTTGCCTTGGTACCTTATCAGTTAATTCCACCCTTTCATATGTTGAGAGTCAGCTGGCACAAGTTAAGTCTTTGAGGAAGAGGGTGGGTAAGGAGCCCTTGATGTCTTGTAAATAAAGAAGCCAAATGGAGTCCCTCCGGTTTTCTCAGCTAAGGGAGAGTCTACTCATATTAAAACAAGGTGAAGTATCTAAGGGAGAGTCTATTCATGTTATTACAAGGTTGGGTATTATAATATGATTGCACCACTGCACTCCAGTCTGGGTGACATGGCAAGACACTATCTCTGAAAAAAAAAAACAAAAAAACAAAAAAGAACACCACACCCAATCAGCTCAAGCCTGTGGCTAGAGATAAGAATCTAGAAACATCTTTCCTGCCCAGGATACTGTTTTCCTCCTGCTTCCTTTAAACTGACTATCCAGGGATTTGCTCCTAAATTTAAAGTGACCTACGCCCTACTCCCTTATGTATACAGCTAGCTGCCACATCCTCTCTCCTCTCTGCCTCTCATCTCTGCCTTGAGTGACCCACGGATGGAGGACTGTCCTCCCAACTCATTTTGCCCTCCTTTCTCAGGACCTGTAAGCAATAAATCTTTGAAATTATGTCCTACTGTGGTGGTGTTTTGAATTTGCGCCTACCATCTGATGAACCAGGGGCTGCCCCTGGCTGAGATTTCCCCGGGGAGCTGGTGGGAACACAAGGTCACGTTTCCAGTGCCAGAGCAATGATTAGGCAGGCATAAACCGAACAGATTAGACAAAGGCAGCTGGGTCGCTGGGCATGGTGGCTCTGCCTGTAATCCCAGCATTTTGGGAGGCCAAGGCAGGCAGATCACCTGAGGTCAAGAGTTTGAGACCAGCCTGGCCTGTTGATGAAACCTCATCTCTACTAAAAATACACAAATATTAGCTGGGAGTGGTGGTGCGTGCCTGTAGTCCCAGGAACTTGGGGAGGCAGAGGCAGGAGAATTGCTTGAACCCAGGAGGCGGAGGTTGCAGTGAGCCAAGATTGTGCCACTGCACTCCAGTCTGGGTGAGAGAGGGAGACTCCATACAAAGAAAAAAAAAAAAAAGAGCAGCTAAGTCATCTGTCAGTATAAACAAGTTTCCCAGGTAAGGGACCCACTGGGCATAGAACAGCCTAAGTTTAGGCTGTCAACTAGGTTTTTTTTTGTTTGTTTTTTTTTTTTGAGACGGAGTCTCACTCTGTAGCCCAGGCTGGAGTGCAGTGGCCGGATCTCAGCTCACTGCAAGCTCCGCCTCCCGGGTTCACGCCATTCTCCGGCCTCAGCCTCCTGAGTAGCTGGGACTACAGGTGCTGCCACCTCGCCCGGCTATTTTTTGTATTTCTTAGTAGAGACGGGGTTTCACCGTGTTAGCCAGGATGGTCTCGATCTCCTGACCTCGTGATCCGCCCATCTCGGCCTCCCAAAGTGCTGGGATTACAGGCTTGAGCCACCGCGCCCGGCCAGTCAACTAGGTTTTTAAAATGTATCCCTGGCCGGGTGCTGTGGCTCATTCCTGTAATCCCAGCACTTTGGGAGGCTGAATCAGGCTGAATCAGGTGGTCTCAGGAGTTTGAGAACAGCCTGGCCAACATGGCGAAACCCTGAATCTACTAAAAATACAAAAATTAGCTGTGTGTGGTGGTGCACACCTGTATTCCCAGCTACTTGGGAGGCTGAGGCGGGAGAATCGCTTAAACCCAGGAACTGGAGGTTGCAGTGAGTCGAGATCATGCCACTGCACTCCAGCCTGGGTAACAGAGCGAGACTCTGTCATTCATAATAAATAAATAAGTTTAGGAAAAAAAACATCTGATAGGGTCTTGAGCATCCCTGTGAGCAAACTCCAGGCATCATCTATAATGGTGAATGCACAGATACAAAGATACAAATGAGCC
Organism: Macaca thibetana thibetana; assembly: GCF_024542745.1. NCBI lineage: Eukaryota > Metazoa > Chordata > Mammalia > Primates > Cercopithecidae > Macaca > Macaca thibetana. The sequence goes on along the minus strand of NC_065596.1, from coordinate 14,693,107 downwards.
AGAGCCAACCTTACATTCCTGGAGTAAATGCCACTGGGTTTACTGTTTTCTTATCATGGGTTGGAATTTGTTTGCTAATTCCTTCCTTCCTTCCCTCCCACCCCACCTTTTTTTTTTTTTTTTTTTTGGAGTTTTGCTCTGTTGCCCAGGCTGGAATGCAGTGGCATGATCTTGGCTCACTGCATTTTTTAATTTTTAAGTTTTTCTTTTTTTTTTTTGAGACGGAGTCTCGCTCTGTCGCCCAGGCTGGAGTGCTGTGGCGCGATCTCGGCTCACTGCAAGCTCCGCCTCCCGGGTTCACGCCATTCTCCTGCCTCAGCCTCCCGAGTAGCTGGGACTACAGGCGCCCACAACCGCGCCCGGCTAATTTTTTGTATTTTTAGTAGAGACGGGGTTTCACCGTGGTCTCGATCTCCTGACCTTGTGATCCGCCCGCCTCGGCCTCCCAAAGTGCTGGGATTACAGGCGTGAGCCACCGCGCCCGGCAATTTTTAAGTTTTTCATAGAGAGTGGGGCTTGCTATCGTGTCCAGGCAGGTCTCGAACTCCTGGGCTCAAGTAATCCTTTCACCTACTTTTTTTTTATTATACTTCAAGTTCTAGGGTGCATGTGCACAACGTGCAGGTTTGTTACATATGTATACATGTGCCATGTTGGTGTGCTGCACCCATCAACTCATCAGCACCCATCAACTCATCATTTACATCAGGTATAACTCCCAATGCCATCTCTTCCCCTCCCCCCTCCCCACAATAGGCCCTGGTGTGTGATGTTCCCCTTCCCGTGTCCAGGTGATCTCATTATTCAATTCCCACCTATGAGTGAGAACACGCAGTGTTTGGTTTTCTGTTCCTGCGATAGTTTGCTGAGAATGATGGCTTCCAGCTGCATCCATGTCCCTACAAAGGACACGAACTCATCCTTTTTTATGGCTGCATAGTATTCTCACCTCCTTTCAAAGTGTTGAGACTCCAGGAGTGAGCCACTTTGCCTGGCCACTACTATTGTACTTAGTGCATTTTTCTGTTTGCTTTTTGAGAAAGTCTCCCAGGCTGGAGTGCAGTGGTGCGATCTTGGTTCACTGTAGCCTCCTGCCTCAGTCTCCCGAGTAGCTGGGACTATATGCGCATGCCACCACACCCAGCTACTTTTTTAGTTTTAGTGGAGACAAGATTTCACCGTTTTAGCCAGGATGGTCTCTCTCCTGACCTCGTGGTCCACCCGCCTTGGCCTCCCAAAGTGCTGGGATTACAGGTGTGAGCCACGGTTCCTGGCTTACTTAGTGCGTTTGTACCAATATTCATTACCAATATGATTCTGTAGTTTTTAATGACTGTACAGTTTTTATAGCATCATATAAAGATTTAGCAAGATTTGCTTCATTTTTAATACTCTGAAAGGATTTGTGGAGAATTAGGAACAACTGGACCTTGAAAATTTCATGTAATGTAAAAACGTCTGGCTGGGCATGGTAGCTCATGCTTGTAATCCCAGCACTTTGGGAGGCCGAGAAGAGAGGATCACTCTAGCTCAGGAGTTTGAGAACAGCCTGGGCAATGGAGTGAGATACCTTCTCTACCAAAAAAAAAAGTCTGAGCTTAGATGCTATGTTCCTTGCCGTTGTTACAGTGTGAGGCACTGTGCCCAGCCAAGACTGGGTAATTTATGAAGAAAAAGAAGTTTAATGGACTCACAGTTCCACATGGCTGGGGAGGCCTCAAAATCATGGCAGAAGGTGAAGGAGGAGCAAAGGCACATTTTACATGGCAGAAGGCAAGAGAGCCTGTCCAGGTGAACAGCTGCTTATAAAACTGACAGATCTCATGAGATCAATTCGCTGTTAAAAGAACACCACGTGCCTATTATCCCAGCTCCTTGGCTGACTGAGGCATGAGAATTACTTGAACAGCACAGGAAAACCTGCCCCCATGATTCGATGACCTCCCACCTGGTCTCTCCCACAACACCGTGGGGATTATGGGAGCTATAATTCAATTCGAGACTTGGGTTGGGACACAGCCAAATCATATTACCTGGCAACTTGCTTCCATCTCGTAACATCAACCTTTCTTTGGGCCTTCAGTCCTGCTGACTTCAGGCCTGCTGAGTCACTAAGCAGAGGAATATGAATTCAAATCTTGATTTTCTCATCACAGGTCATAGTGGGAAATGCCCAATCCCTCTGTGAACACTGACAGAATTTTTTTTTTTCTTTTTCTTTTTTGAGACGGAGCCTTGCTTAGTCGCCCAGGCTGGAGTGCGGTGGCACGATCTCAGCTCACTGCAAGCTCCGCCTCCCAGGTTCACGACATTCTCCTGCCTCAGCTTCCCGAGTAGCTGGGACTACAGGCGCCCGCCACTATGCCTGGCTAGTTTTTTGTATTTTTAGTAGAGACACGGTTTCACCGTGTTAGCCAGGATGGTCTCAATCTCCTGACCTCGTGATCCGCCCGTCTCGGCCTCCCAAAGTCCTGGGATTACAGGCGTGAGCCACCGCGCCCGGTCTTTGTTTTTTGAGATGGAGTCTCACTCTGTCACCAGGCTGGAGTGCCATGGCGCGATCTGCGCTCACTGCAACCTCCGTCTCCCAGGTTCAAGTGATTCTCTTACCTCAGCCCGCAAGTAGCTGGGACTACAGGGGAATGCCACAACACTCAGCTAATTTTTGTATTTTTAGTGGAGACGGGGGGTTCACTTTGTTGCCCAAAATGATCTCAATCTCTTGGCCTTGTGATCCACCTGCCTCAGCCTCCTAAAGTGCTGGGTTTAAAGGCGTGAGCCACTATGCCTGGCCCAGAATTCGTTTTTTTTTTTTTCCGACGGGGTCTCGCTCTGTTGCCCAGGCTGGAGTGCAGTTGCACAATCTCAGCTCACTGCAAGGTCCACCTCCCAGGTTCACGCCATTCTCCTGCCTCAGCCTCCCGAGTAGCTGGGACTACAGGCGACAGCCACCACGCCCGGCTAATTTTTTTGTATTTTTAGTAGAGACAGGGGTTCACCATGTTAACCATGATGGTCTCGATCTCCTGACCTCGTGATCCGCCCTCCTCGACCTCTCAAAGTGCTGGGATTACAGACGTGAGCCATTGCGCGCCCAGCCTCAGAATTCTTTACTGCTAACACGAGTGGGCCTTGTTCTGGAGGATTTCCCAATGTGTCCTGAAGAACCACAGTTTGTTGGCTTGTGGGTGGGGTATGTGTATCACTTGGCCTTTACTGTGTAATAAACAGCCACAAAATTACTAGCTGAAAACAGCAGCTACTTAATTAGCAGAGGCCTCTTGAGGGTGGACTTGCAAACCTAAGTTGTGCTGGTTTCTACTGGTCAAAGCAAGGACTGATTGGTTCACATAAAAAGGAAAGAAGAGAGATTCCACCTTCATATAGTAATCTCAAAGACTTGTGGCCATCTGTAATCTACCACAGGGTGGCATTGGGCCTCTGTCAAGGGGCCTATTCTTTCTGCCACCAGATCTCTCTAGTGGCTTGTGTGACAATGCACTTCCGTCTAGGTCTCTCTCCAAGTGTAGTAAGTGTACACGGGAATCACTTTATTCTAACAGCCTAGTGCACTTAGTTGGAAAGAAAAGGTATTAACAAAGATTTTAATTTAAAATTGTGGCCGGGCGCGGTGGCTCACGCCTGTAATCCCAGCACTTTGGGAGGCCGAGACGGGCGGATCACGAGGTCAGGAGATCGAGACCATCCTGGCTAACACGGTGAAACCCCATCTCTACTAAAAAATACACAAAAATAGCTGGGCGAGGTGGCGGGTGCCTGTAGTCCCAGCTACTCGGGAGGCTGAGGCAGGAGAATGGCATAAACCTGGGAGGCGGAGCTTGCAGTGAGCTGAGATCCAGCCACTGCACTCCAGCCTGGGCGACAGAGCGAGACTCCGTCTCAAAAAAAAAAAAAAAAAATTTAAAATTGTTATTTATGGGAGGCCAGGCATGGTGGCTCATGCCTGTCATCCCAGCACTTTGGGAGGCCGAGACGGGAGGATCACGAGGTCAGGAGATCGAGGCCATCCTGGCTAACACGGTGAAACCCTGTCTCTACTAAAAATACAAAAAATTCTCCAGGCGTGGTGGTGGGCGTCTGTAGTCCCAGCTACTCTGGAGGCTGAGGCAGGAGAATGGCGTGAACCTGGAAGGCGGAGCTTGCAGAGTGCACCACTGCATTCCAGCCTGGGCAACAGAGTGACTCTGTATCAAAAAAAAAAAAATTGTTATTTATGGTAACAGTGAAAAGTAACAACTTTCAAACATCAAGAATAAAATAAAGTATGATCAATACAAAGAGAGGGGAACACAATGAGACAGAGAAAAAAATAAGATGCTAGAAATTAATGCAAATTATTACTAAAGTGCATGTAAGGTACTAAATGTTCAACACAAAAGGATTGCTAATTGATATTATTCAAGTTGTTGTTTTTTTTTTTTTTTTTTGGTGACATGGAGTTTTGCTCTTGTTGCCCAGGCTGGAATGCAATGGTGCGGTCTTGGCTCACTGCAACCTCTGCCTCCTGGGTTCAAGTGATTCTCCTGCCTCAGCCTCCCGAGTAGCTGGGATTACAGGCGTGCACCACCACGCCCGGCTAATTTTGTATTTTTAGTAGAGACAGGGTGTCTCAGTGTTAGTGAGGCTGGTCTCGAACTCCCGACCTCAGGCGATCCACCTGCCTCGGCCTCCCAAAGTGCTGTGATGACAGGCGTGAGCCACTACGCCTGGCGGTATACAGATTTTTAAAAACTCCAGCTAAAGTATGTATCTTTTAAAAAGGTTACAGAAAGACTAAGAAGTAGAGGAAAATCAAGCTGATGTAACTATATAAATAACAATTAGTGGAATAGAAAACATGCGGGAAATAGTGTAGATTTTTCAAGCCAAATATTATTTGAAAGAACTCACAAACCTGGGTACTTTCTACCAAGATTAACACAAGAAATGGGAAAGACTGAACAATTAAAAAGCCATTACAGAATGCAAAAGGAGACTGAAGTTATACAACCAGCAAAAATGAAAAATACAGAAAGCATAAATTTTTGCTACACATTTGAAAATAAAAACATGCATAGAATATTCTCAAAATGCTTATGCAAGCCTTAGTTGTCCTTTTTTCTTTTTTATGAGATGGAGTTTTGCTCTTGTAGCCCAGGCTGGAGTGCAATCTCGACTCATTGCAACCTTCACCTCCTGGACTCAAGCGATTCTCCTGCCTCAGCCTCCCAAGTGGCTGGGATTACAGGCGCCCGCCAACTCACCTGGCTAATATTATTTTTTGAATTTTTAGTCGAGACAAAGTTTCACCACGTTGCCCAGGCTGGAACTCCTGATCTCAGGTGATCCGCCTGCCTTGACCTCCCAAAGTGCTGTGATTAAAGGTGTGAACCACCATGCCCAACCTAGTTGTCTTTTTTTGTTTTTCTTTTTGAGACAGAGTCTCACTCTGTTGCCAGGCTGGAGTACAGTGGTGAGATCTAGGCTCACTGAAACCTCCACCTCAGGAGTTCAAGAGATTCTCCTGCCTCAGCCTCCTGAGTAGCTGGGATTACAGGGGCGCACCACCACGCCCAGCTAATTTTTGTATTTTTAGTAGGGACGGGTTTCACTATATTGGCCAGGATGGTCTTGATCTCTTGACCTTGTGATCTGCCTGCCTCAGCCTCCCAAAGTGATGAGGTTACAGGCGCGAGCTACTATGCCTCGCCTGATAACTGTTTGTTTTTTTTTTTTTTGGAGAGATGGGGTCTATATTACCTAGACTGATCTTGAACTCCTGGCCTCAAGGAATCCTTCTGACTGAACTTCCCGAAGTGCCAGGATTAAAAGTGTGAGCCACTATGACCAGCCAGAAGAGATAATTTTAACTTTTTATTTTGTAATATTGGCCGGGCGTGGTGGCTCACGCCTGTAATCCCAGTACTTTGGGAGTATGAGGCATGGGGATCATCTGAGGTCAGGAGTTTAAGACCAGCCTTGCCAACTTGACGAAACCCTGTCTCTACTAAAAACACAAAAATTAGCCAGGCATGGTGGAGGCTGCCTGTGATCCCAGCTACTCGGGAGGGTGAGGCAGAAGCATGGCTGGAACCGGGGAGGTGGAGTTTGCAGTGAATTGAGATCATGCCATTGCACTCCAGCCTGGGCAACAAGCGAAACTCCATCTCAAAAACAAAGAAACAAACCCAAAAAACGAAAATATTTTGTAGTATATATTTTTTTTGAGACGGAGTCTCGCTGTGTCGCCCAGGCTGGAGTGCAGTGGCCGAATATCAGCTCACTGCAAGCTCCACCTCCCGGGTTTACGCCATTCTCCTGCCTCAGCCTCCCGAGTAGCTGGGACTATAGGCGTCTGCCACCTCCCCCGGCTATTTTTTTGTATTTTTTAGTAGAGATGGGGTTTCATCGTGTTAACCAGGATGGCCTCGATCTCCTGACCTCGTGATCCTCCTGTCTCGGCCTCCCAAAGTGCTGGGATTACAGGCTTGAGCCACCGCGCCCGGCCTGTAGTATTTTTAAATAGAGATGTGGTCTCGCTATGTTGCCCAGGCTGGTTTGAACTCCTTGGTTCACGGCATCCTTTTGCCTCAGCCTCCAAAAGTGCTGGGATTACAGGCCTGAGCCACTATTCCCAGCCTAGATGATTCTTATAGATTAAGAATTCAGAAAAAGTAGAAACATGCCCCAGTATAGTATATGACAGTCATTATATATATATCTCTCAGGGACAAAAAAAAAAAAAAAAAAAAATTGCAATGTTATTCAAGCATAGCTCCATAACATATTAGTAAAAGTAATCAAATAAGTCTTTTTAAATGATCCATTATGCCATAGTCGAGCTTATCCAGGAATACAAGGTTGATGTAACATTCGAAAAGAAATAAATACAAAGACCACATTTAGTTAATTTATTTATTTTTGACAGAGTCTCATTCTGTCACCCAGCATGCAGTGCAGTGGTGCAATCTCCGCTCAATGCAACCTCCACCTCCTGGGTTCAAGCGATTCTCCCGCTTCAGCCTCCCAAGTACCTGGGATTACAGGTGTATGTCACTACACCCAGCTCATTTTTGTATTGTTAGTAGAGAGAGGGTTTCACCATGTTGGCCAGGCTGGTCTCGAACTCCTGACCTCAAGTGATCTGCCCACCCCTGCCTCCCAAATTGCTGGGATTACAGGCATGAGCCACCGCACCCAGTCTGATCACATTTTAGAAAAGTACCCTTCCATGCATTCACTTCTTCAAGCTTGTTTTTTGAGATGGGGTCTTGCTATGTTGCCTAAGCTGGTCTAGAACCCCTGGGCTCAGGCCATCTTCCCAAGTAGCTAAAACTATAGGCATGCATCACCACAACGTTTCATTGAAGTATTTATTAGGTACCATCATGAGTTAGGTGCAGTTCTAGGTACTTGAGTTTTATCAGTAAATAAACATGATCATCAGAGGATGCGCAGGAAGCATTTAACAAATTCAAGAGGAATTCAGCCCCATAAATTATGAAATATTGGGAAATCATTCATCATGTAAAAACTGAATATAAAGAAAAAACCTTTCCTGCAGAAGATAACCTCTTCAAAAAATAAAAAATAAAAAGCTACAGCCAAGCCAATAAAATGGAGCGCATATCTCACCAGAACTGCAAAGACAAGTATGCTGGTATTATTACTTTTAGTTGGTGTTGTGCTGCAGGTTGAAATCAGTACAGTAAAGCAAGAAAATATTTAGAGAGCTTCATCACATGAATTTTGGGCGTCACTGTTCAGTCCAAAGTACTTAATGATTCTTTTCTCTTTCCACATAGACAATCAGATAATCTGTAAATAATAACTCTTAGTTTTCCACTTCCGGAATTATATACCTATACATGTATACATGTATATAATATACTTCAGGAATTATATACATATATATATATATATATATATATATATAGTGACCCCGGTGACCCCCAAATTTCATACGAAGCTCCAAATCCCAGTGTGACTGTATGTGAAAAGAGAAGGGGGCGGGGTGGGGAGGGGAGACCGACTGACCTATTTGTTGGTCTCCATCGTGTGAAGACATGAGGAAGTGGGCACTGACATGCCAGGAAGAGCACTCTCACCAGAAGCTGACCATGCTGGCACTCTGATCTCAGACTTCCAGCCTCCAGATATGTGAGAATATAAATTTGTGTTTCGGGACAGATGCGGTGGCTCAGGCCTGTAATCCCAGCACTTTGGGAGGCCAAGGCGGGTGGATCACCTGAGCTCAGGCCTGACTAACATGGAGATCAGCCTGACCAACATGGAGAAATCCTGTCTCTACTAAAAATACAAAATTAGCCAAGATTTGGGATGCATGCCAATAATCCCAGCTACTTGGGAGGCTGAGGCAGGAGAACTGCCTGAACCCGGGAGGTGGAGGTTACAGTGAGCCGAGGTCACGCCAGTGCACTCCAGCCTGGGCAACAAGAGCGAAACTCCATTTCAAAATAAAAAAAAAAACAGAAAAAAGCAAAACACATTGTTTTTTTAACCTCATTTGTTTTAAATTAAATGAATTTGTAAGCCATTTGGTCTGTGGTATTCTGTTATGGATGCCCGAGCTGACTACCGCAGATTTTGGCACTGAAAAGTGAGGTACTGCAATTAAAAACAAACAAACAAAAAAACTAAAAATGTGAAGCAGCCTTGAAACTGACAAATGAGTAGAGGCTGGAAAAATTCTGATGTGCAAGCTGGAAATAAGGTTGGTAAGGGTGATTCTGGTGAGGTGTCATTGGGGAATGAGGAACATGCTATTTGCAAATGAAGAAAAGACAACCCTTGATATGAAGTCGTGAAGAACTTGGCAGAACTGTATTCTAACATTTAGTGCAAGGTAGAGCTTGAGAGACATAAAATTGGGTATGTATCACTAATATCTGTAATTACAGTGTTAAAGGACACAGGAAGCTTCATTCTTCCTGACTACTTACAAGAAAATGTGCTGGGAACAGGCCTCCCAAATATGGCCATAAACAGGTCATGAGAAACTGGCCATAAACACAATCTCTGCAGCACTGTGACATGCTCCTGATGGCTATGACACCCACGCTGGAGGTTGCTGGTTTACTGGAATGAGGGCTGGGAACACCTGATCCACCCAGGGCAGAAAACTGGAGAACTGCTCAAGGCATTCCTAAACCATAAACAATAGCATGAGTGATTTGTGCCTTAAGGACATGTTCCTGCTGCAGATAACAAGGCACAGCCTGTCCCTTTCATTCCCTCAAGGGATACATTTAGCTAATCTATAATCTATAGAAATAATGTTTATCACGGGCTTACTGTCAGTAAATACTCTGTTGGAGGCTCTCAGCTCTGAAGGCTGTCAGCCTCGATTCCCACTCTGCACTCTAGTTCTGTGTCTGTGCCTTAATTCCTCTAGTGCCGCTGGGTTAGGGTCTCCACCACGGAGCTGGTCTCGGCAAAAATGCAAAAGAGGAGACCTGAATTGCAGAAGAAATAGTTAAGGAAAAAGGAACCAGAACTTGGAGATTTGGAAAATTCTCAGCCTATCCATACTGCAAAAATTAGAAAACTTGTACTGAAGAGAATCCTCAAAGTGTGGCTGAACAATCATTTATTTGATAAAGAGATCATGAGTGGGATTCATGGACTATATCAATCATCTTAACAGAAGAGAGAAGAGAGACTGGATTATACTAGAAGATACACTGCCACTTACATTGTGCCACCTAAAATGGACAGAGAGGACAGAACAGAACAGGCAAGGTTGTCACACTTCTTGTAAAAAGAAGGGGACACAGAAATAATCAGCTATGAAAGTGCACTGGCAGTTAAGGATGGTTTCATACCTGCCATGCTCTGCAGGATCCATGGGAACAGAAGAGTCCCTTGGAGGAGCATCTTTTTAACAATCCACCTCTGGGGCCTACATTTTAGCTTCTGGTAAATTTTGACATAAATGTGCCACACTGGCAGCCACTAACCAACAGGGGCTGGGATCAATCTACATGATGTATCTCATACAGAACTTGTTAACGCTATGATCTTAGGAGTCTAATCACTAATGTGAGGCAGCCTGCAGTACTGACCTCACCATCCATGACCCTTCTTCACAGATGCCCAGACTCAGGCAACCATGAAGTTGTATTCAGAACCTGTAGGTTTAATTTCAGACCCTCAGGATGGCATCTAAGGCCAATCCATGAGCCATTACAACCTCCGCAAGGCATTTAGGACAAATCTGATGATCTCTGCACTGCCAATAATTAAATGTGGCAACCAATGGACTAGATGGTAATACTCATACCCTTACATTCATAGGATTTCTCCCCAGTGTGAATTCTTTTTTTTTTTTTTTTGAGACGGAGTCTTGCTCTGTCACCCAGGCTGGAGTGCAGTGGCCGGATCTCAGCTCACTGCAAGCTCCGCCTCCTGGGTTTACGCCATTCTCCTGCCTCAGCCTCCCGAGTAGCTGGGACTACAGGCGCCCGCCACCGCGCCCGGCTAGTTTTTTGTATTTTTAGTAGAGACGGGGTTTCACCGTGTTAGCCAGGATGGTCTCGATCTCCTGACCTCGTGATCCGCCCGTCTCGGCCTCCCAAAGTGCTGGGATTACAGGCTTGAGCCACCGCGCCCGGCCCCAGTGTGAATTCTTTCATGCATACTTAGGCATGAGAAAACAGCAAATGCTTTCCCACATTCTTTTTTTTTCTTTGGGGTGGGGAGGGGACGGAGTCTCGCTCTGTCGCCCAGGCTGGAGTGCAGTGGCATGATCTCAGCTCACTGCAAGCTCCGCCTCCTGGGTTCACGCCATTCTCCTGCCTCAGCCTCCCGAGTAGCTGGGACTACAGGTGCCCGCCACCAAGCCGGGCTAATTTTTTGTATTTTTAGTAAAAACGGGGTTTCACCGTGTTAGCCAGGGTGGTCTCGATCTCCTGACCTCGTGATCCACCCGCCTCGGCCTCCCAAAGTGCTGGGATTACAGGCGTGAGCCACTGCGCCCGGCCTGCTTTCCCACATTCTTTACATACGAAGGGTTTCTCTCTGGTATGAATTTGCAGGTGAACATTAGGGGTGAGGAATACAGAAGTGCCTTCCCACATATCTTGCATTTACCTTTCTCCACTGTGAGTTTTCAAATGTTTACTACGATGGGAAGAAGTAATGAAGGTCTTCCCACATTCAACACATTCATAAGGCTTCTCTCCTGTGTGAATTCTTCTATGTTGAGTAAGCGTTGAAGATCTATTGAAGGCTTTCCCACATTCCTTACACTGATAGGGTTTCTCTCCAGTGTGATTTCGTATGTGTATAGCAAGGCCTGTGTATTGAGTGAAGGCTTGGCCACATTCCTTACATTCATAGGGTTTTATTCCAGTGTGAGTTCTTACATGTTGAGTAAGGTGAGTTGATCTAGTGAAGGCTTTCCCACATTCTGTACATTTGTGTGGTTTTATTCCAGTGTGAATCTG